>NC_083404.1:20718993-21032118 GCF_020745735.1 Hemiscyllium ocellatum
ACTTTGGGGTAGGCAATAAATAAAGAAGTAACTAATACCTGCAATAATGGTGCGGCAATTATCATGGGGGATTTTAATCTATATGTCAATTAGTCGAACCAGCTCGGTCAGGATAGCCTTGAGGAGTTTGTTTGAGTGTATCCGCAATAGTTTTCTTGAACAGTATGTAATGGAACCAAAGAGAGAGCAACTTATCTAAGCTCTGGTCCTGTGTAATGAGACAGAACTAATTAATGATCTCATAGTTAGGTATCCTCTTGGAGGAAGTGATCACAGCATGGTTGGATTTACAATACAGCTGGAGAGTGTGAAGATAAAATCCAACACCAGGGTCATGTGGTTAAACAAGGGAGACTATAACAGAATGAGGGAGGACTTGGCTAAAGTAAACTGGAACCAAAAATTTTATGGTGGGACATTCAATGAGCAGTGGTGGACTTTGAAAGCAATAGTATATTCCCATGAAAAGGAAAGACTAAGAAAAGGGGTAATCTGCCATGGGTGTCAGGAAATAAGGGAGAGTATTAAATTGAATCTCAGGCATACGAAGTGGCCAAGAACAGCAGGAAACTAGAAGACTGGAAAAACTTTAAAGGTCAACAGGAAGCCACAAAAAGAGCTATAAAGAAAAGTAAAATAGAACACTAGAAAAAACTAACAGAATATAAAGTCAGACAGGAAAATTTAGATAAATATATAAAATGAAAAAGAGTGACTAAAGTAAATGTTGGTTCTTTCGAGGATGAGAAGGGGCGTTTAATCATGGGATATGATGAAATGGCTGAGGCATTGAACAGATACTTTGTATGTGACTTCACAGTGGAGGACATTAATAACGTGCCAGTAATTGACAAAGAGACGAAGGTAGGTGAGGAGCTGGAAACAATTATTATTACAGAAGAGGTAGTGTTGGCCAAGCTCATGGAGCTAAGGATGGGAAAGTTTCCTGGCTCTGATGAATGTATTCCAGGGGACGAAAAGAGATGGTAATTTTCCAAAATTCACTGGACTCTGGGGCAGTTCCAGCAGATTGGAAAACAGCAAATGTGATGCCACTGTTTAAAAAGAGAGTTAGACAAAAGATGGGGAATTATAGACTAGTTAGCTTTACCTCTGCAGTGGGGAAGATGCTTCAGTCTATCATTAAGTAGCAAGACATCAAGATAGAAATTGTCCCATTGGGCAGTCGCAGCATGAATTCATGAAGGGTAGGTCATGCTTAACAAATCCTTTGGAACTGTATGAAGACATTATGAACAAGGTGGACAACGGGGACCCCGTGAATATGGTGTACCTAGATTTCAAAAATTCCTTCGACAAGATGCTGCACAAAAGCCTGCTGCATAAGATAAAGATGCATGGCTTTATGGGTGAAGTATTAGCATGGATGAAGGATTGGTTGACTAACAGGAAGCAAAGAGTGGGAATAAATGTGTGCTATTCCAGTTGGCAATCAGTAACTAGTGGTGTGCCTCAGGGGTCAGTGTTGGGACTACCATTATTCACAATTTATAAGGATGATTTGGAGTTGGGGACCATGTGTAGTGTGTTAAAGTTTATAGATGACATTCAGGTGAGTGGCAGAGCAAAATGTGCAGAGGACTGTGAAATTTTGCAGAGGAACATAGATACTTTAAGTGAGTGGGCAAAAGTCTGGCAGATGGAATACAATGTTAATAAATGTGAAGTCATCCATTTTGGTAGGAATAACAGTAAAAAGGATTATTACTTAAATGGTAAAATGTTGCAGCATGCTGCTATACATAGGGACCTGGGTGTCCTTGTGCACAACTCACAGAGGGTTGGTCAGCAGGTGTAACAGGAATTTTGTCCTTCATTGCTAAAGGGATTGAGTTTAAAAGCATAGAAAACATCAAAAATGTCAATTGGCCTCCCTGCATGAATAATGACAGTGAATTAGGATGTGTAAGAGCACTGTGAAATCTTGCCAACAGAAAGAATTCAAAGAAATAGGGAACTCTGTTATAGGACCCAACTGGAGAAGCAACACAGCCAGCAGTACTACAGAGGCATATAAGCATTAGACTTTTATTATTTCACAGACTCGTATGATGCATCCTGATATGTGGGTATCATGATTAAAGGCAAAGATGGATACATTAATCTTTTCTGTCAGATACTATGCCATAGTTAAAGGAATTAAGGAATACAGTGAGAGGGTGGGTAAATGGAGCTGAGGCAAAGAAAAGATCAGGCATGATCTTATTGATTGGCAGAGCAGGCTCGAAGGGCCAGATGGCTTACTCCTGCTCCTAGTTCTTATGTTGATGTGAAACCTTCTCAGGTCACCCTCCATTCAATATTGATGTACACGCTGTATTAAAATCAGAGAATGAAGATGCATACTACACCTGGCTACAATGGAAGGAAGATCAGAGAAGCCTTGTATGTCATTCTTAATCATTACTCATTTTGGTTAAGTAGAGATGCTTGTGCAGCTTTGAATGTTCTTCAATTAGCAGACACAGAAGATACAAAGGAAATTAATTCAAGTGCACCAAGAATCACTCTCCACTGCAGATACGTCAGCCTGAGAACTACAAGAAAATAATCACTTAATTTGTCTCAAAAGAAAGGCTGAAAATAGTTGGGCAAAGGGGCAAGAAAGGCAGAGGTTCCCAGGCACAAGAGGGCATTTTAGACCTTAGTTTTTTTCTCAAGGACTGAGTCACAGAGAAGGAACAAACTATTCCTTATGTTCATTTTGCAGAGCCAAAGGTCCAAGTTCTGCATGTGTTCTTGGATCTAGACTCTGTTCAAATGTTGTTACTGTCTCTTTTGAAAAGAGTCATCCTTTGGTTAAAAAAAAATGACTAAAGGTTGTTTCACAATCCCACAAATATCTTGCAGCAAAAGCAACAACTGCAGTTGCAACCACAGTTAAATGTAGGAATTCCTTTGTGTGATGAACGAGCCAGAAAGAGACTGGTTTCCAGAAGTTTTAGCTGCTGTCAGATACAGCTCCGCTCCTGGTAGGCTTGAATGGCTTGATTTGGCAACTGCTCTGTCCAGGACTGTAAGAAACCACAGAGAGTTGTGAACACAGCCCAGCCCACCATGCAAGCCAACCTTCCATCCATTGATTCCATCTTTCCTTTTCATTGTCTTGGGAAGGCACCCAGTTATAATCTCTTCCAATCTCCTCTGTTGGGTAGAAGATACAAAAGCTTAAACACACCTACCAACAGATTCAAGGATAGCTTCTTCCCCGCTGTTATTAGAGTCTCAAATGTTAAAATTAATGTAGATCTTGTTCTTTGTGCACCTTGTGTAGCCATAACATTGTGTTTCTCGTTCTATTTTATTACCCTAACACACTTTTTATGGTGGGCTCTGCCTTGACTGAGGACAAAACAAAATGTTTCACTGCCCCTAGATGTGACAATAATAAATTAAGTCAAATTAAAATGAATGGGCTGTTTGAAAAATTGCTGAAAGCCATACATCTGACAGTGTTGCAGGCTAAGTGCCATGGACAGGTATGCACACTCAGTGCCCTGACACTTAAAGAACCAGGAGCTGAAGATGACATTATTTTTCCAGGCGCAAGTGAACACAAGTGAATCTTTAAACATTTCTCCAACTAGCAACCTGACCGCAATGTCTGTGAAGTCTCAGATTATGGCATTAGAAAATCATAGCCAATCATGCATAGGCGTGCTCTCAGGGCTGCAGTGCTGATTCATAAACATTGAAGTTTCAGCTTTAGTGGGTGGTGCTGCAGCTTTATTGCCAGAGGCCAATTGTATGCAACACATTTTCACAATTGTTCATGGGGAACTTCTCCAAAAACTTGACACATTTAGCCAAAACCTTCAAATCTTGGAAACAGTCCATTACTGATAGTTTAACGATTACAAGAAGCTTACAAAAACTATCCAGGGAAGAAGATTTGTTGAAATTCCAATTGGACTAAGTCAATATTTTACATTTGGAACTTTCTGACTGGTGCAATTGGAAGCTGCGACTGGGTTCTATCACTAGACTGTGGAAACACTCAAGTCGTGATCCAAACTATAGAGCTTTCAGTGATTTAGAAAGGCTAGGGAAAACTTGAATTTGAGCATCAAAGGATGATGATGATGATGAATGATTTATTACCACATGTGTTTCACAGGGTGAAATACAACAAAATACAGTGGAAAGCTTTAACTTGGTGCCAAGAATAAGAGGAAAACGAAAAGATATAGCTTAAAGAGAAGTTAATCAAATCAAAGTTAATGAATTGGAGTAGTCTAACTATCTTAAAGAAACTGCGATTCTAAATAACCAAACCTGAGGAAATGCAATGGCTCAAGAGGTTAGCTCATCACCAGCTTGCCCAGGGGATTTGGAAATGATCAGTAAATGCTGGACTAGGCAGAAATGCCTACATCCCATTAATGCATTTTAAAAACAACTTACAATGCTATTAAGCCTTAGAGAGTGGAAAAGAAAGATTTACAGAAGATTTCCAAAAGTTTTGTGGAGAGACAGCTGCTACAATAAATGACAACTACATTTTCTTTCTCACAAGTTATATTTTTAAATACAACACAAATTTTTAGCTGAGTTGGCAGAAGTGTGTGACAATGTGGAGTAAAGAGTTAAATGTTTATGGTTAAACATGGATTGTTAAAATGGTAATTGAGAAAGAAAACTTGGGAGAGATGTGGAATAAAGAATTAACTATATTTGCCCTCAAAGAATAGCTACTGATTGAGCTATAATATAGTGTACATAGAATGGGATCATGAATTTGCAGGGTTCCAGAAGATGTACTGTCTTCCAGTGTTTGTTATAGTAATAAAAATAGAGCTTGTTGGAAAAGCTTAGCAGGTCTGGCAACATCTGTGGAGAGAAATCAGAGGTAATATTTCATGTCAAGGGGCCCTTCCTCAACAGGAAGGTTCACTCAATCCGAAACGTCAATTCTGATTTCTCTCCACACATGCTTCCAGACTTGCTGAGCTTTTCCAGCAATCTCTTTTTTTATTTCTGATTTCCACCATCAGCAGTCCTTTCATTTATTATAGTAAGATTCAGTAATATTTGTTAATATTCATTCATTGTGTGTAGTCTTCATCTTACTCTAAAAAGCTTTAATGATTTATTTAAATACGGCAGGTAGCATTTGATTTTGATATCTGTCTACCTAACATATTATAAGGATGAGCACAGGGATGGGTGGGAAAGGTGGTAGACAAACCATCCAAGGCATCCCTGATGAAGGGCTTATGCCCGAAATGCTGACTCTTCTGCTCCTCGGTTGCTGCCTGACCTACTATGCTTTTGCCAGCACCACACCTTTCAACACTGACTCTTCAGTCCTCATTTTCTCCAACTTATTTTACATGCCCCCTTCTGAAAAGTTGCCTGCCATGGGCTCATAAAATTCAGTCCCAGCCCTTTGATCAAGGCAGTGTATTTCAAATACTGATTCATTTAAAATTATGGAGTAAGTTGTTTACTTACTTCAGTATTACTTGTATCTCTCATTAATTAAGGACATCACAGATAACTTGCTTACTCCCGGATTGGGTTTCCTGGATATCCTTGTTTGCATTCCTATCAATGGGTTAGTTGGCCTAGAATCCATGTAAAAAAAGAAAAGGGGCTGATTGCACATTAAAAGTACTATTAAAATACTCTGGTCTCTGAAAATTTTCTCACCACATACAAAATGTGATATTTTATTTATTGCTTCATTTAGGAGATGAGGTGTGAATTTTAATAAGGATTCATTTCTATGATTTACTTTCCCTTATCTTTTAATTGTTAGAACAACCCTCAGTGGCTCTTTCAGCATTTGTAGAACATGTGGAAACAGTAAATTACCCACAAATAGAAATGATATGGGGTGTGATCACACTTTGTAATGATCAAACAACACTATTTTCAACAATTCTATAGCTGATTAAGATTTTCTTTCATGAGAATGAAATCACAGTTTAAGGTATCCCCTTTCTCCATTTGAAGATTTCCCTGTGCTACCTTCTGAGTGCAACTGAGAACCATTGCCAAAGCTAGCCATTAAAGTTGAGTTACAGTAATGCAAAAGTAGTAGCATACTACAGAGTACAATACATTGTCGGCAGATTATAGTTACATTACTGGCTGTATATTGCATTGCACTTTCCAACATGAATTCACTTTTCCACCATGATGATGTTTGTGGAAACACAATGAGAGTTCTGCCCTCGATTGTACTTGATTGATTTTCACTTTGGTAGAGAATGGCAGGTGTATTAGATTTTTCCTAATTTTATGGAATTGAAACCACAGTTTATTATCTTCCCAATGGTTTCTATGGTGGTCTTGAGCATGTTTAAATGTTGTCTGGGCACTGAATTGCTGTTATATCATATTGGACCTATTGTATCTTTTCCCTATTAGTATACTCTGAAGTAGTATTAAGAATGGACTTCCCATATAATGCTGTTATTCCTACATGGTAAAATCTGTTGCAAGTTGGTGCAAACATGATTGTGTAAATGCAGCTTGATTTCTCTGATGTGGCAAAGCTCAAATGAAGTATATGGCAGGTAGAGGAATCAGGGACATGATCCATGTTCAACAGCTCCATTATACAACTTCAGATCATAATGGTTTCATTGTGTATCTAATTTAGAAATCCTTGGAGAAAGGGACATCACCTTCAGCAAGTTGAAATAATCACACATGAATTCTCATTGGATGTTGATGTCAAGTACAGAACAGTATTTGTTCAGGCTGAGAGTGCAACTGTGCTATTGATAGGTTATCTTACGATAAGCCACAGTTATACTGTCAAAACTTCAATGCAATGCAGCTCATTTCTGAACTCTGAAGTACTATATATTGCTGTATAAAGCTGATAATGCCCTAAGTTCATGGGGTTCATTGCTCAACTACAGTTCTGTGAATAGGAGCTATGGTTAAGAAATGATCCACTCGGCATCTGGTCTGCAATATTTCTATCAAGTATCAATACCTTGAATAAACCTTGGGAATAAAATCTCCATGGTAACATGCAACTTGCAAATGCAAAGTTGTTATATGTCCACATGGTGTCAGTACAATCACGTATTATATATATTTTGCTTTTATTTTGCTTCCTTATCTTCTTTTTCCACAGTCAGATCTGCATACTTAATTTTTGTCAATATTTTTCTTATTCTGCTCATCTGCTAAAAGCTGAGGGACATGAGATAGCTTTGGCAAATAGAGTTAAGGAGAATCCAAAGGTTTTTTACAAATACATTAAGGACAAAAGGGCAACTAGAGAGATCAGCACCCTTCAAAGATCAGCAAGGCAGTCTTTGTGTGGACCTGCAGGAGCTGGGGGACGTATTAAACGAGTATTTTGGGAAGCCATCAGAAATGAGATAACAAGAGTCCAAAGACAGTATAATCCTGTTGGGGTGAAAGGAAAGGCTTGTAAGTTAAGGAAAAGCTGGATGACTAGAGAAATTGAGGTTTTGGTTAAGAAAAGAAGGAAGCATATGCCAGGTAGAGACAGGATAGATCGACTGAATTTTTAGAAGAGTATAAAGGTAGTAGGAGTATACTGAAGAGGGAAATCAGGAGGGCAAAATGGGGACATGAGATAGCTTTAGCAAATAGGGTTAAGGAGAATCCAGGGATTTTATAAATACATTAAGGACAAAAGAGTAATTAGTGAGAGAATAGGGCCCCTCAAAGATCAACAAGGCAGTCTATGTGTGGAATCGCAGGAGATGAGGGCGATCCTAAACAAATATTTTGCATCAGTGTTTACTGTGGAGAAGGATATGGAAGATATAGAATGTGGGGAAATAGATGGTGACATCTTGAAAAATGTCCATATTACAGAAGATGAAATGCTGGATGTCTTGAAACACATAAAAGTGGATAAATCCTCAAGTCCTGATCAGGTGTACTCTGTGGGAAGCTAGAGAAGTGATTGCAGGGCCCCTTGCTGAGATATCTGCATAATCGATAGTCACAGGTGAGGTGAGAGAAGACTGGAGGTTGGCTAACGTGGTGCCATTGTATATGATGGGTGATAAGGACAAGCCAGGGAACCATAGACCAGCGAGCCTGACGTTGGTGGTGGGCAAGTTTTTGGAGGAAATCCTGAGGGACAGGATGTATATGTATTTGGAAAGGCAAGGACTGATTAGGGATAGTCAACATGGTTTTGTGTGTGGGAAATCATGTCTCACAAACTTGATTTAATTTTTTGAAGAAGTAACAAAGAGGACTGATGAGGACAGAACAGTGGACATGAACTATATGGACTTCAGTAAGGCGTTCGACAGGCTTCCCTATGGGAGACTGATTAACAAGGTTAGTTCTCATGGAATACAGAGAGAACTAGCCATTTGGATACAGAACTAGCTCAAAAGTAGAAGACAGATGGTGGTGATGGAGGGTTGTTTTCAGACTGGATGCCTGTGACCAGTGTAGTTGCGAAAAGGATCAGTGCTGAGTCCACTACTTTTCATCATTTATATAAATGACTTGGATGTGAGCATAAGAGATATAGTTAGTAAGTTTGCAGATGATACCAAAACTGGAGGTTTAGTGGACAGTGCAGAAGACTACCTCAGAATTCAACTGGATCTTGATCAGATGGGTCAATGGGCTGAGAAGTAGCAGATGGAGTTTAATTTAGATAAATGCAAGGTGCTGCATTTTGGGAAAGGAAATCTTAGCAGGACTTATACACTTAATGGTAGGGTTCTAGGGAATGTTGCTGAACAAAAAGACCTTGGAATGCAAGTACATAGCTCTTTGAAAGTGAATTCGCAGTTAGTGAAGAAGGTGTTTGGTATGCTTTCCTTTATTGCTCAGAGTATTGAGTACAGGAGTTGGGAGGAAACGTTGTGGCTGTACAGGACATTGGTTAGGCCACTGTTGGAATATTGTGTGCAATTCTGGTCTCTGGATGTTGTGAAACGTGAAAGGGTTCAGAAAAGATTTATAAGGATGTTGCCAGGGTTGGAGGATTTGAGCTATAGGGAGAGGTTGAATAGGCTGGGACTGTTTTCCCTGGAACATCAGAGACTGAGGAGTGACCTTATAGATGTTTATAAAATCATGAGAGGCATTGATAAGATAAATAGACAAGGTCTTTTCTCTGGTGTGCGGGAGTCCAGAACTTGAGAGCATCGGTTTTGGGTGAGAGGGGAAAGATATAACAGAGACCTAAAGCGGCAATGTTTTCACGCAGAGGGTTGTACGTGTATAGAATGAGCTGCCAGGGGAAGTGGTGGATGCTAGTACAATTGCAACATTTAAAAGACATCTGGATGGGTATATGAATAGGAAGGGTTTGGAGGGATATGGGCTGGGTGCTGGCATTGGGATATCTGGTCAGTATGAATGAGTTGGACCAAAGGGTCTGTTTCCGTGCTGTACATCTCTATGACTCCCTGACTCTGAGGTACAATTCCAGAGGGCTTCATTTATGTTAGAGCTTTGGCAGTGAGTGCTACTGGTCTAAGACCATCAGGGTTTCAAACATAATCCAATCCTATTTCCTCCTCGTATCAATGAATATATACAACAAGCAAGGATGCACAGATTATAATTAGGAGTGGAAATCTAATTTGTTTTTCTATTTGACACATTAAAGATAATTACTATGCATTTAACTTTATTTCCTTTGAATCTAGCAATATTGACATCAGCAAAAACAAAAATCACCGGGCTTTGTTGTTTTGGAAATCTGGGCCATCATTATGGAGCATGAACAGTAGGTTTCTTTTGTTCGAGTGCACAAGATCCTGGAGATAATGATGCAAATGAGTTGTGCTACAACTTATTCGGCATCATGTCTTGCTGAGACTTCTGTGCCATTCTTTCAATAGCATAGCTGTACTGAGAAAAGTTCATTATCAAAGCTGTGTCCACCAATGCAGTCAAAGCTGATTCTGATTTTCCTAAAGTGTCTCCAGCCACCTGTACTAAACTATATTGGTCAGAATATTGCAGGTGATGAGACATTGATGTGATTCATGGCCTTTGCGTGGCTCAGGGCCTGAAGGACAACAAGACAATCATCAAAGTTGGAGAGTTTCATCTCTGAGCTCTAGGAATTATCCTTAAATTTTCTTTCCTTATTCTCTCGGTTTTCATAGCTTTTACAGTTTTGTGCACCTGGCGACAATATTTTCAGGACTTTCGTCATGTTAAGAGGGCGTAAGATTTGCATTACAAATGGATGAAAAACCAACATTAGTATACACCTTCATATATTTTGTGATTGTTTTAAAAACACATTAAACTGCCTAACAAAAATGGCTGCTGTCAAAAGCAAAATAAAAGGAGCAAATTGGCTGCTTCAGGACATCTTCCACAGTTAGCTGGACAAAAGCTAACTTATCACATCTGTGGAATGGCGTATCTCCCATTTGTATGAACATTCTAAACAAGCCATGCCAAAGAACAGTAGATGAGATCTCTATCTCAGTCAGTTCTGAATTAAGGAAACTATCGGAACACCTCATGCATGAGCTGGCACAGATGATTCCACTTATTTGCAACCAAACACAATGCATTTTAATCAGGACATTAGAACCCACCTCATCCCATTCTCCTGGCCAAAATTACTGGTTTGCTTGAATTGCAATTTGTATTTTTTGTCAACTTACAATACCAGGAACAGAATTGCAGCTCCAGGTTTAGCTAATGCCTGCCTTTGATTTCACTCTCTCTTGAAAGTCTGATTTCTGGAAGGAAGCCTATAATTTGCCTGCAAAGTGAACCAACTGTCAGTTTACAACTGCTGCACCTTCAATTATCATTTGACTGTGTCTGCACTCCTGCAAAGGAGTCTCTTATGCATAGTGAGCAGAAAGGACCACAAGATATTGAGTTATTGGACTCTCTAATTCATGTGAACTAATACCTTTGGTTTTATATCACTTGTAAATTGTAACTTCTTTCCTTTCTCTTTCATTTTTTTTCTTGGATGCATATATGCATGAATGTGCGTTAACAATCCTGGTTTTGAAAGTGTTCATCAAACCTACATTGTTTTAACCCTAAAGGATTTGCTGTGGGTCATTTTTAAATTGGACTTCGCAGACAGATTTTGGAGAAACACATCACTACCACATCTTTAAAAAAGGAAAATGAAATAAGAAGATAAATTTAAAACCTCTCTGTTACAGACAGAAGAAAACTATAAAAATAATTCATTCACCTCTCCCTCTTGGACATGGCACTTGCAATGGATTTCCGCATATATGTCTTTGCTCTTAATTATCATGAATGATTTTAAAAAGTAGCAGAGGAATAGGGAATTATGCATGAAGGAACATGAACAGAGATGACCAAACATAATCTCAACACCTTCACAGAGACAAACATGAACAAATGTCATTTGAAGTACTGCAGGAGGATTTGTGCATGGTGCAGATGATACTTCACCAAGAAACCAATTGTCCACTTTTCCACTGTGTTGCAGGAAGACTGAAAGCTGTCCTTTCTCCCTCACAGGGCCTTAACAGTTGGGATGATGATGATTACGGCCATCAATTTTAGCAACATCGGCTTCTTCTAGTTTGATATCGGATATCATTTAATATCACCCAGGGAGCTGTGAGAAATGCATTCAGATAATAACAGATGCTGTTTTCCTCAAGGGCTTCTGAGGTCATTAATGTTTGTCTCTGCTCTATCACTTGTAAGGGCCCATACTCTGAAGATTGTTGCCCTTTTATTTATTTGTTGTTTTGGTGATGTCACAGCAGTGGCAAAGGGAATGGGCAGACATGGGAAATTATAATTTACAAAGTTTACAATAGTCCTTAAATTAAGTAAACATTTTATTATTAATTTGGGGTGATTTTAGAGCAGACATCACGTGTCAAACCTCACTGAGATTTGGTATTTGCTCTTTGTTTATTTTCAGTGCAGTGAGGTACATTTGTGCAGTAAGACATTTGCTGCACTACAAGCAGTGTTCCTTATCCATCACTGAGCTCATTGTGCCTAAGTCAGATAAACTTTTCCTACGAATCTACCTATCATAAATTGCCAGATGATTGAAGAGTCTAAGATAATGCTTAAAGCAACAAACCAAATTGTAGTAGACTCAAGCTGGCATGAATTTAGAAACATGGAAGATAGGAGTAAGGTCGGCCATTTGGCCCTACACACGTGCTATTTCACTCACTATCATGGACGAATGCAACTACTAAATGTTTGCAAAATTTGGAAGTGGTACTGTCCTAATTATTAAAAATCTTTCTGTAAGACATAGTTTGGGAAACATACAGATTTCAATTAAACTCGATTCATTCCTTAACATGCAGCTGAGATCTGGTCGAATACGTATACACATTTATTCCAACAAAATTTGGTGTGATATTTTCCAAACTTTTTTAGCTTGAAGTATTTAATTGATACCTTCAAGGTGACTTGCCAAGTTTATCTTTAGCCTTCTACTTTAGCTTGTCTATTTCAGATACAAGGATGTGATAGGCTATTTATTGTACACGCTACAAGTCACATTATTCAACCAAAAGACAGCATGTGTATGGATTAACTCTCTGTTTGTCTCATGTGCAATTACTACTGTATTTATTTATCTAAAAGGTGAAATATGTCAGTTTAAGAGTGCAGAATAAGAATGGAAACAGATAATTAAATATCTTTTAAACCACAGTGACTACAGATTACTGGGATTGTTGAAAAGGCATTTGGAGGAGCTGTAGATAAAGTCAATTAGACTGTGATAAAAGTTATATTTAGGAAGCTTCCTTAGTTGTGTTTTAGGTCAAAAAATTTTCATTTTAGAGGTTATCATTTGTCTCACTCAGAACAGTGAGTAAATTTAAAACTTGATGGAGTGGACTGAACGTCTTCTTTCTCGTTCCACATTTTGATGTTCTCGTTAGAAATTAGTCTGAGCAAACTGGGAAAGAATCAAAGGGGAAATGTTGAAAATTTATCACACACAATGCTCCGATCAAGAATGCACTGCCTCAAATTGTGGTGGAAGAAAATTCTACTGTAATTTGCAAAAAAAAGGGCAAGTGCATGTTGAAGAAGAAAAGGGAACATTGGCAGGATGATAGAAAAAAGAGCAAGGGTGTTTGAGTATTTGGACTGTACTTCTAAAGAATTGAGGCATGATGTGCTAGATAGCTTCTTCTCTGCTGTGTGATTCCATGAATTTTCATGCAGTCATTCTTCACGATTCTCAGCATGCCTTTCCTTGAAGACTGGGTTAACTTTGCTTATATGATGGATTTGAAAATATGACTGCTGCCTTCCACCCCAAAAGCTGTCAGCAAATTCCCCCTTTGCACTGCTATTTTCTTGCTAATCACAATTCCTGCCACACATGAGCAAATCAAATTAAAATTGAATTAAAAAATGTTTGTGGTTAATTAAAAGAGAACAGAGTGCACATATACACGAGGGGATATATACAAGAACACCTAATTTTGAATGGCCTACTACAGTCCTATAAATTGAATGGTTCTTTTTTCTGCTAATGCAAATGAATGTGTTTGGTGCTATTTTGAATGCTACATTACAGTTAAGTTAACATTTGTTATTTGCCATGTATCCATTACTTTGTATTTCTGCAGTGGCACTGCCAATTGTCTGGTGATTAATTTTAATAAGATGAACGAGGTTTTGGCTGCAAGTGGACTCTGCAAAATGTACCCAATAGTGCTTAATCACACCAGAATTACTTCAAGTGCTTTCCACTGTGAATCACTTTTGTAATTTAAGATATCTACTAAAAAAGACAATTTGGTTGTAAGATAAATATTTCAGCAAGTCATTTGTATCTTAGTGCTGAATTATGAGCTAAAACAAAAACCATTGCTGGCGTTATCATTGGTTCAATTTTAGATGCTGCTTGTGCAAGCAATAAAAAGCTCTGCAGTTGTAAAATAAGGCAGATTACCTACATCTTATCTGATGGGCCAAACCAGGTACGGCATTAGTACAGATGTTACATGGGTACTGCGGAGTCAAAAGGAGAGGACTGTAAAATAGTAGGTGATGTTTAAATAAACATAAACATATGTTTATGTGGTGGTCCCAGCATGCTTTATTTGTATTCATTCAGACCCTGTGTGCTAGCATTTATTTCTCATTCCTAACTGCCATTTGGAAGGTGGTGGATGGAATTGCCTTTTTAAATACATTACTCCTTGGCATGTGGGGACACTCGCAGTGCTGGTGGGGACAGAGTTCCAGAAGTTTGACCAAATGACAGTGAGGAACTGGGTTGTATTTTCAAGTCAGGATAGCAACTGGCTTGGACAAGAACTTGCAGGTGATGGTGTTCCTTTGTATCTGCTGTCTTTTCCTGAGGATGTAAGTCATCATGGGATTGAGGAGTCAAGTTGTAAGTTAGCTGCTGTAGGACTTCTAGTCTCTGACCTGCTCTTGTGAGCCTTGCACTATGGCTGATCCAATTCAGTTTCCAGTCAATGTTAACCCCAGGATGTTGATGGTAACACCATTGAATAACAAGGGGTAATGGTTGGAGTCGTCTTGTTAGAAATAGTAATTGTCTGGCACTAATGCATCTAAAATTTTACTAGTCACTACTCTGCTCAAATCTGGCTGTTGACCTAGTCTTGCTGCCTATGGACCCAGACTGCTTCAGTATCTGAGGAATTGTGAATGGTGCTGACCATTAAGCAATGATCTGCAAACATCTCCACTTTTGACCTTAAATTGAAGGGAACGTCTTTGAGGAAGCAACTGAAATTGGTTAGAGTTAGGTCATTACCATGAGAAACACCTGGTTGATGACCCTGGATTGAAGTGATTAACCACCAATAGTCACAACCATCCTCTTTACTGCTAGGTATGAGTCTAAAGAGTGGATATTTTCCCCACTAATTGTAATTTGTCTCCAGTTTCTGAGGGCCTTTTGATGCAGTACTTAATCAAATGTGGTCTTGATGCAAAGGAGGGTCTCTCATCTCACCTATGGAATATAGATTTTTTTGTTCATGTCTGAAGCAAGCCTGTTATAAACTGAGCAGCTTTGTCAGAACATAGTCTGAGCATCAATGAGCAGGTTAATACTGGAGTATTTTAGAAAGGTTACAAAGCATTAAAGCAAAAGAAAGATTCATGAGCATTGCTAGCTCTGTGGAAAGATTTAAGGAGTTGGGCTGGATCTCTTTGGAGAGAAGAAATTAAGTAGAGAAATAGTTAGGGAGAAATTATTTCTTCAGCCATAGGATTCAGAATCACAGGACGAAGTGAATTATTTTTAGAGGTGAAAATGAGTACTGCAGATGCTGGAGATTAGAGTTGAGAATGTGGTGCTGGAAAAGCACAGCAGGTCAGGTAACATCTGAGGAGCAGGGCAAAAGCCCTTCATCAAGAATGAGGCTGGGAGTCTCAGGAGTGGAGAGGTAAATGGGAAGGGGAGGGGCTGGGGGTGGGGGGAAGATTAGGTGGCTGAGAGTGTGATATGTGGGTGGATGTGGGGTAATGGTGAGGGGAGGTTGGAGGGGAGGCTGGAGCAGATAGGTGGGAAGGAAGATGGACAGGTAGGACAGGTCATGAGGGTGGTGCTGAGCTGGAAAGTTGGAACTGGGATAAGGTGGGGGGAGGTGAAATGAGGAAGCATTGATGCCATGGGGTTGGAGGGTGTCGAAACGGAAGATGAGGCTTCTTGCTCCATGCGTTGGGTGGTAAGAGAGTGGCGATGGAGGATGCTCAGGACTTGCATGTCCTCGGTGGAGTGGGAGGGGGAGCTGAAGTATTCGGCCACGGGACGGTGGGGTTGATTGGTGCGGGTGTCCTGGAGATGTTCTCTGAAGCGCTCTGCAAATAGACGTTCTGTCTCCCCAATATAGAGGAGAGCGCATCAGGAACAACTGATACAATAAATGATGTGTGGCAGTGCTGTTGAAACTTTAATGGATGTGAAAGGCTCCTTTGGGGCATTGGATGGTGGTGAGGGGGGAGGTGCGACCTAGATTTTGCAATTCCTGCGGTGGCAGGGGAAGGTATTGGGAGGGGAGGGTGGGTTGTTTGGGGTATGGACCTCAGACAATCAACACTTCTGTTCTGCAACTATGCTTTGGTAGTATATTTTATATGTTTGAAATACTTGATCTGAGCAGGTCCTCTGAACAGGAATACAAATTGTTCTCAGGTGATTATGCATTCAGAAGCTTCACATCCCACAAAATGAGGCAAGTTAAGTATTTGTCAAGTCTGTGACTGCCACACTCCTGTTGAAATTCTGGAGAATTGGAAATATTTCATGCTTATTCAAAATGAGACGTAAGGATGAGCCCAGCAATTTTACACCAGTCACCACTCAGTTTAACTTTGTGATGTGGAGACATGAAGAAACAATAATTTAGGATAGAGTTAATTGTCACAAGGATAGTTATTAATTAAGGTGAACAAGAATGGATTTTTTAAGGAAAAAGAATATATTTAATACTTTGCTGGAATTTTTGAAGATGACCCAGAGAGTGTTGATGAGGGAACAACTATTGTTGTGGTGTACATTGATTTCCAAAAGCTATTAGATACAATGCCACACAATGGACTTGTGAGAAAAATAAGAGATTCCAGGAACAATATGAATACAAAATTGGCTCAGAGATAGAAAACAGAGAGTGTTGGCTAATCGATTATTTTTTAATTTGGAGGAAGAATTGTAGTGGAGTTTCTCATAGGTCAGGGATTAGAATATTTGCTTTTCTACTACATATTAATAATCTCAAACTTGGTGTACAGGTAACAATTTTAAAGTTTGCAGATGATGTAACCTTGGAAGCACTGTAAACTATGAGGTCAGCGTAGAAGTTCAAAAGGATTTTGACATATTTGGTGGAGTGAACAAGTAGGTGGCAGATAAATATCAATTTGGAGAAGAATCCTGACAGTGTAGATAGAGGCTATTTGGCCATCGAGTCTGCACCAATTCCCCGAAGTACATCACAACCTTTTGCTGTAACCCACATTTAAAATGGTTGATCTATCTAGCCTGTAACCGTAGGGCAACTTAATATAGCCAATCCACCTAACCTACACAAGGAGGAACATGATGAAATAAAAAATAATACAGTTCTAAATGGTGTGCAGAAGCAGAGAAACCTGGGTATATATGTACATAAATCATTAAAGGTGGCAGGGCAAGTGGAGAGAATACAGATTTAATGAATACAATATTAAATAATCCAGCATTCCAGGCTTTATATATATAGCAGCATGGAGCACAAGAGTAGAGACAAATGCAAAACTTACATTAGTTTGACCTCAGTTCTGGAAGTCTCACTTCAGAAAGGACATAAATATAATGGGAGAGAATTCAGATGAGGTTTATGACTGTAGTTTCAGTCCTTTCAGTTACAAGTGAACACTGGAACAGTCGGGATGGTTTTCTTTGGAAAAGGTAGAGAGGAAATTTGATGGAAGGTTTCAAACTCATGGTTGACCTGGACAGAGTAGGTAGACAGAAGTTGTCCTATCCGTAAAAAGATTGAGAAGCAAGGGCACACATATAAAGTAATTTGCAACTGGAGCAAACAAAATGCAAGAAGAAAACATTTTCACACAGTAAAATAATGCTCCCTTGGTATTTAACAAAGGTGAATGGCTGCATTCTATCCACTCTGCAAATTTAGTATACATAAATTAGGTTTCTTCTCAGCCTTCTCTGCTCTGAAGAAGTGAAATTGATGGTTGAGATTGCATTGACTGGGAGGGTAGTTTGAGGTAGGTAACCTTAAACTTTAACAAGTAATTTGAAATCTCATAACATGCAAGGCTTTGGGCCTAGTGGGTCTGGCGTAGATTTAGTGTGGCTTTAGTGGTACAGACCGGATGGGCTGTAGGGCTCTTCTATACTGGATGATTCTGTATCTGTGTGATGACAATTCCTACTATTTCCGTCCTGGGTAGATAGACTGGTGTGAACAAGATCAAGTAGGATTTTCCCCTCACCACTTGCTGCACATTCAGTCCAGCATTCATCCTCAGCCAGCTCAATTGGTTGTTGTGATACTGCGCCACTCTCAGTGATGGACATTGCAGTTCCCACAATAAAGGACATTTTGTGCCCTTCCACCCTCAGTGATTCTTCCAAGTGATGTTCACCCTGGAGGTGTACTATTTCGGAGGACAATAATGAATCAACCACATTACTGTGTGCCTGCAGTGATATGGAGGCCAGATAAAGATGACAGATTTCCTTCCCTAAAGGGCATTAAGAACCAGATTTTCTTTTAAAAATGTCAGTTAACATCAGTTGCTAATTTTCTTACAAATTTCATACTCTACATGTTGGTGTTTCATCTCATGCCTTAAGAGCATTCACCTCAGACTTTAGATTACTATGCCTGTGACAGTATCATTAGGCCATCACCTCTTTTAAGCTACTCAAGACAATTATGTTTGACTCTTTACAATTGATGCAGACCCATAAAACAACCCTTCAAGCATTCTTAACTACAGATTCCACAATCAGTTTAAATAAATTAAAAATATTGTTTAGTTTGAGATCCAAGATCATTACACAATGCAATGTCTGGCTGACTTCATTAACATCACAGGTATCTAATGGGCCTTTGCAAATTTTAATGCATTTGATGCTTGAGGGGTTTTGACACAGCTATGCAATGGGACCCTTAGTTAATACTTGTCTGAGCTCTATACTCCATGAATAGATTTAGTTTGATTGAGAGTTTTATGAGCAAATATGATTAACCTTTTTTTTTGAAAATTATAATATGTTTTACTTCACTGTTTAAAATAAACTAACCCATGGATTTAATCAATTCCTGATCAATGACTGATTATAGACCCCTATTAATAACATGATAGCAGTTCATAGAATCCCTATAGTGTAGATGTAGGCTATTTGGCCCATAGAGTCTGCACAAACTTCCTGAAGTACATCACACTCTATTCCTGTAATCAAAATTAAAAAAGGTTAATTCAACTAGCCCGTAACTATAGGGCAACCTAGTATAGACAATCCACCTAATACACACATTGTTAAAGAATGGGAGGAAACCAGAGCACTTGAAAGAAATTCACACAGCCACAGGGAAACATGCAAGGCTGGGATATGAACCCAGGTCCCTGGCACTGTGAGACAACAATGCTAATCATTGTACTAATATGCCACCCCAAAATGATTGCAGCAGGAGTTGAATCTACAATATTCTGATAGCACCCAATTAACACCAAAGTCAAACACTTTAGCCATTAGGCCATGTAACTAGAAGGACACATGAAATGTTAGTCTTTATAGAACATAGAACATAGAACATAGAAAAATACAGCGCAGTACAGGCCCTTCAGCCCTCGATGTTGCGCCGACCGAAGCCTACCTAACCTACACTAGCCCAATAACCTCCATATGCTTATCCAATGCCCGCTTAAATGACCATAAAGAGGGAGAGTCCACCACTGCTACTGGCAGGGCATTCCATGAACCCACAACCCGCTGAGTAAAGAATCTACCCCTAATATCTGTCCTATACCTACCACCCCTTAATTTAAAGCTGTGTCCCCTAGTAACAGCTGACTCCATTAGCGGAAAAAGGTTCTCACTGTCAACCCTATCTAAACCCCTAATCATCTTGTACACCTCTATCAAATCTCCCCTAAACCTTCTTTTCTCCAATGAGAACAGCCCCAAGTGCCTCAGCCTTTCCTCATACGATCTTCCTACCACGCCAGGCAACATCCTGGTAAACCTCCTCTGCACTCGTTCCAATGCCTCCACATCCTTCCTATAGTATGGCGACCAAAACCGCACACAATACTCCAGATGAGGCCACACCAGAGTTTTATATAACTACAACATGACCTCAGGACTCCGGAACTCAATTCCTCTACCAATAAAAGCCCAGTACACCATATGCCTTTTTAACTGCACTATTTATCTGGGTGGCAGCTTTCAGAGATCTGTGTACATGGACACCAAGATCCCTCTGCTCATCCACACTACCAAGTAGCCTACCATTAGCCCAGTAATCCATCTTCTTGTTACTCCTACCAAAGTGAATGACTTCACACTTAGCTACATTGAACTCCATTTGCCACCTTTCTGCCCAGCTCTGCAACTTATCTATATCCCACTGTAACCTGCCACATCCTTCTTCGCTGTCCACAACTCCACCGACTTTCATGTCATCCGCAAACATGCTCACCCAGCTTTCAAGCCCCTCCTCTAGGTCATTTATAAAAATGACAAACAGCAATGGTCCCAAAACAGATCCTTGTGGAACACTGCTAGTAACTGCACTCAAAGATGAACCTATACCATCAACTACTACCCTCTGTCTCCTTCCAGCCAGCCAATTCCTAATCCAAACCTCTAATGCACCCTCAATGCCATACCTCCGTAGTTTTTACATTAGCCTACCATGGGGTACCTTATCGAACGCCTTGCTAAAATCCATATACACCACATCTACTGTTTTACCCTCGTCCACTTCCTTGGTCACCTCCTCAAAGAACTCAATAAGGTTTGTGAGGCACGACCTGCCCTTCACAAAACCATGCTGACTATCCTTGATCACATTATTCCTATCCAGATGTTCATAAATCCTATCC
Organism: Hemiscyllium ocellatum; assembly: GCF_020745735.1. Lineage (NCBI taxonomy): Eukaryota > Metazoa > Chordata > Chondrichthyes > Orectolobiformes > Hemiscylliidae > Hemiscyllium > Hemiscyllium ocellatum. The sequence continues at coordinate 20,739,541 of NC_083404.1, forward strand.
TTTACAATTCTCTCCAAGACTTTGCCCACAACAGAAGTGAGACTCACTGGCCTATAGTTACTCGGGCTATCCCTACTCCCCTTCTTGAACAAGGGGACCACATTCGCTATCCTCCAGTCTTCAGGCACTATTCCCGTAGACAATGACGACATAAAAATCAAGGCCAATGGCTCCGCTATCTCCTCCCTAGCTTCCCAGAGGATCCTAGGATAAATGCCATCAGGCCCAGGGGACTTATCTATTTTCATCCTTTCCAGTATTCCCCAGACCTCTTCCCTACATACCTCAAGGTCATCCATTCTAATCATTTGTGACTTATTATTCACATCAGCAACAGTGTCCTGTTCCTGAGTGAATACTGATGAAAAGTATTGATTTAGTGTCTCTCCAATCTCCTCCGCCTCCACGCACAACTTCCCACTACTATCCTTGACTGGACCGATACCTACCCTAGTCATCCTTTTATTCCTGACATACCTATAGAAAGCCTTTGGGTTTTCCCTAATCCTACCAACCAAGGACTTTTCATGTCCCCTTCTCGCTGCTCTTAGCTCTCTCTTTAGATCCTTCCTGGCTACCTTATAACTCTCAATCGCCCCAACTGAACCTTCACGCCTCATCTTTACATGGGCCGCCCTCTTCCCTTTCACAAGGGATTCCATTTCCTTATTAAACCATGGCTCCCTCACAAGACCCTTTACTCCCTACCTGACTGGTACATACTTATCAAGGACACCCAATAGCTGTTCCTTGAACAATCTCCACATATCATTTGTGTTCTTCCCTTGAAACCTATTATAGTGAGGGAGACAGTGTATAACAACAGGAATGTTTTATTATGACTATGCAAAACATTGGTGAGATCACATCTGAAATATTGTTTTTTTGGTTGAGTTATTTAAGGATGTGGCTTGCTGTGATGAAGATGTTGTCCTATCAGGAAATGTTGAGTTGAGACTAATTGGAATTTGGAAGAATGAGGTATGATTGCATTAAAATACATATGATTCTGATGGAGCTTGTCAGGACAGGTGCTAACAACATACCTCTCCTCCTGGAAGTCAGGAGAACTGTTGGCGAATAAAATATCTCCATTTTAATACCGAGGTGAGGAGTCCTATTTCTTCTTTGAGTGTATTACTAATCTTTGGACTCCTTTACCCCAGACAGCAGTAGATGTAGGTCAATGAATATTCTCAACATCAGATCTGACAGATTTTGGAGTTAAAGGTTATGGAGAACAAGCGAGAAAGTGGAGTTGAAACTATAATTAGATCAAACATGTGGACAAGTTGTACATAGAGTCTGTTTCCGTGCTGTATAGCTCTATGACTCTATGATCTTGTTGATGGCAAATCATGCCCAAGGAACTCAATCATCTATTCCTTCACTATTTCTTATGTTCTGAAAATCTGACCTGGAGGATAAATCAATCCCACATCTACCAAGGAGATTCTCAGGAATTTCTGAGCATTAGAAAAGAATCCATATACCAAAAGCAAAGTAGAAGTTTATTGGACAACATAGTATTTATTCTTGGCAGTTGGGTCAATCATGTCAAGCCAGTTCCCTCAGAATCACATACATCTGGTATTAGTTCACAAAACGCTATAACCAGACATGGAACAGAACATTAACAATTACTTTGTGTTTATTTTGAATATATTTAGCTTTCAATGTAAAATGTTATTATTTTGCAAACTTCTCCCCGGTGCAATTATCCACAACATTGTCTCTTGATGATTTCCACAGCTGTTGTATTGTCAGTTTAAACAACACTTTTTTGGCTAACTGGTGAGCTCGACATGGTTCTTGCTATGACAATGGGCACAAGTTGTAATAGTGTGATGTCTCCTGTGGATACAATCTCCACCATGGCCATCTGTTAGCTACTCAAAACCTTGGCAAGAAATGCCATATCGGTGAAGTCGCAAAGTTTCCTATTCAGTTATATGCTGGTTGAAATGCAACTAATTGTACCATTGTGTCTTCATCTGTATGTAGACTTGTAGCAATGTTTCCTTTAAATAACTACAATTGAGTTTAATGCCATTCATGGTTAGGACTATGGCAAAGTTGCAGGATAAGTATATTTTGAAACCCAACCCTCTTCACACATTTAAACTCAGTTTGAACACTAAATTCTGATTTATCTGGAATTGTACATTAGAGAAGAAAACCATTGTGCCTGTACTGACTTTATGAAAGAGCTATCAAGTATTACCTCCAAACATTGTTTTTCCTCATTAGGAAAAAAACCAAAGAGTTCTGGCTACCACAATACCATGTCCGTTTATTCAGATATGCACACTCGCTGTTAACCAAAGTCTACAGTTGATAGAATGTTTTTGAACTCAAACCAGTTTTTTTTTACATTCACTCAAGGGATGTGGGTATCACTGGGTGGGCCAGCATTTATTACCTGTCCCTTGTTGCCCTTGAGAAGGTGGTGGTGAGCTGAACCATTGCAGTCCACATGTCATTGATAGATCCACAGTGCTATTAGGAAGGGATTTCCAGGATTTTGATCCAGCAATGGTGATGGTGGTGATGTTCCCATGTACGTGCTTCCCTTGTCCTTCTGGATGGAAGTGATTGCTGGTTTGGAAGGTGTTATCACAGGATCTTTGGTGAACTTCTGCACTACATTTTGGAGATAATGTGCACTGCTGCAACTAAGCATCACTGGTGGAGGGAGTGAATGCTTGTGGGTGTGGCATCTACCAAGCCACTGTTTTGGCTTGAATGGTGTCAATATTCTTGAGTGTTGGTGGAGCTGCAGTCATTCAGGCAAATGACTTTTGTCTTGTGTCTTGTCGAAGGTGAACAGGCTTTGGGAAGTCAGGATGTGAGTTACATGCTGCAGTATTCCAAGCCTATGACCTGCTCTTGCAGCCAGAATAGTATAACTCCAAGGTATTTTAAAATTACCAGACTGCTGGTCGGAACATGTTAGAACACTTTCTAAACTTATTTTCCAATAATTTTAATGTTTGTAAAAGTGGAAACTTTTATTTGCTATTTTTTAACATTACAACTTAGCCATCAAGTTGAAGACTTACATATAAATAGAATTCCTTTATATTGATTTCAATGCAGCCAAAAGTAAAGCAACTACATATTAGATTTGACAAATAATAGCCTCATATCAGCTTCTGCAGCATAAATGTGCCTAAAAGCTTAGAGGCATTAGCCAGGTTATTTTAAATCGGCTAAAGCTCCTTCAAAGTAGTCAGCAAATGAATTTGAAATTAATGAATTAAGTGTTTGTTCACTAACAATATCTCACATTTATAGACAGCATTTCACATGTAATATTCCAAGGCAGTCTAGAGAGATAAAAATGGAAAATAAACAGTGAGAAATGAATTGCTGTGGGGACTGAAAGCAAAGACATACTTTTTGTGTCAGTTTTTCACAATCATGAAACATGAAGAGAATGAAGGGGTTTATAGAATTACAGGATCATTGATTATTGTTGGATAAAAAGAAGGCACGCATCCTCCATGACCGTAACAAAAAAAAACAGAAATTGCTGGAAAAGTTCAGCAGGTCTGGCTGAAAGCAATCCGAATTAATGTTTCTTTCTTCAGATCCTTCCTTCATGACAGTGGCGGTTCCTTCACAGAGTTACCCAATTAGATCAAATCTCTTGCATTTTATCGTGGGTTAAATATGTCACTTTTTATGAGCATATTCAATTCCCATTTACAAGTCAGTGGCCTGAATTTTGTTGAGAATAATAGCGAGATACCCACTATCACAGAAGATATCTAACAACTACACCAATACAGCTTTTAAATCCAGAAATCCAAGCGGTGTTGTCAGAGTCACCCTGCATCTCCACTGCTGGAGCGATGTTTGCCAATAAAATCAACATTGAAATAAATGCCATGGCTGACAATTTTCAATCATTACAAAAAATATCTGGGGTACAGGTCACAAACTCTCCAACCAAAATAATCTTAAATTTAAAGAAATGAGAAACCACACATAAAAGTTAAATTGTCATGCCAGTGAAGTTGATTGGTCCAACATAAACTCATTATTGTGCTATTAAAATTTTAGTTGTATTTGAATGGACAAGCACTAACCTTTTTTGATGCATTTGATGGATCCCTAATATTAATGTTCTTCTTTTGTTATAAATGCACCAGAAGTGGTTAAAAAAGTAATCATTTGGAAGTAGCCCTAAATACAGACAGATTTATTTGGAAGACTAAGTAAAACACATCTAATCTCTATTTCTGTTTCAGATTCGGAGTCATAGAGTTGTATAGCACGGAAAAAAACCCTTTGGTCCAACTTGTCTTTGCCGACCATATATCTGAAACTTACCTAGTCTCATTTGCCAGGACTTGACCCATATTCCTCTAAACCCTTCCTATTCATGTATCGATGCCTTGGGATTAATACACCATATCTGTTGAGGCAGATAATGATTGATAACAGTTTAAGACAATCTCTCTTCAAGATACATGCGTATCAAATCATAGCATCTAATGCATAAGGATTGCAAATGTCTATCCTACCATGCATTTGAATGCCAAATCCCTTTGTGAAATCTTATTATGGTGAGGCTTTTAGAGGATTAAGCAACTCCGTAAGACCATTAGACATAGAAGCAGAAGTAGGTTATTCTCTGCCTTTGGGTGAAATCTGATTTGATAATTCCCAACGCCAAATTCCTACCTTCTCCCTCCATAACTCCCAATTCCTTCACTAATTGAAAATCTGTCTGATTCAGCCTTGGTTATACTTAATGACCCAGCCTCTGTGGTCCCCTGCAGTAAAGAATTCCACAGATTCACCACCATCTGAGAGAGAGAAGGCTACTCCTCATCGCTGTCTTAAATGAGTAAAGCCTGACTCTAAGATTATGCCATCCGGTCATAAACGTCTTGATGTTTAACAGCACTTGATGGAAAGCATTTTCATAAGCAACACGAATTTGGGGCATGCGGGAATGAATTCCCTGAGGCCATTGTCGAGTTGGGATACCAGAATCATCTAAAATTCTTCTGGCTTTTCCAAGGCAGGCTTGAAGGCCGGTGGGGACTCTCCTGAAAGCTCTTGGATTATGAATTTTGCATGCTCCAGCAGATCATTCTGGCTTTAAAAGTCAAAGGACATATTTCCAAAGCTATCAGCTACTCATCATGTCTGTGCAGAGTGGGAAATGTTTGTATTCCGAAAGTGAAAGGCTGGGAAGCTTTTAATTAATGAAACTGCAGAGCTCCAGCTGAGGCCAGGTGAGAGGCTATTGCTCCCAGCAATCCTTCTCAGGGAGTGCTTTCATACAGATATCAAATAATCACGTGTCAGAATACAGAAAGGTGTTGTGGTGCAATGATAACAACCTCTCTCTCAATGTCGACAAAAGAATGGATCATTGACTTGAGAAAGACAAGAAGAAAAACAGATCTACATCAGTGGAGTGGATATTGAGAGGGTTGAGAGCATCAAGTTCTGCAGAGTGATGATAACTGACAACCTGTACCGGATTTTCCATGTCGATGCAACAGTCAAGAAGGCACAGCAATACCTCTTCTTTCTCAGGCAGCTTCAGAAATTTGGTATATCCATAAGGACCTGCACCAAATTCTACAAATGCAACATTGAGAGCATACTGTCTGGGGACATAGTGCCCTGGTAAGGGGACTCCTCTACCCAGGACTGTAAGAAATTACAGAAGATGGGGTGCACAGTCCAGACCATTACAGAAGCCATTCCATCCATGGATTCCGTTTACGCGACTCACTGTTGCAGAAAGGCTGCCAACATCAAAGACTCCTCTCCCACCCCTGTAATGCTCTCCTCCAACTTCTTCCACCAGGTAGAAGATACAAAAACTTGAACACATGCATCAACCGGTTCAAGAACAGCTTCTTCTTTGCCAATATTAGACTGATGAATGGGCTCTCTTGCCTCAAATAATGTTGATCTTGTTGATGTTGAGCTTGCTTCACACCCCTCCAGTGCAATGTAACCTCTATATCTCGCTCTGAGCACCCAATAAACTGTATGACCTTGCTTGCTGTGATCTGCCTGTACTGCTCACAAACAAAGCTTTTCACTGATTTAGGTGTACATGACGACAATAAATCAAATCAAGTCAGTGTTGGACTGGTGACTACCAAGTTTTTCAAAGTCACTTCACTTGCTCTGCACTTCATTCAGCTTCATTATACTCATGTGCTTAGGGGGAGCAGTTAGCACAGTTGGCTGGATGGCTGGCTTGTGATGCAGCGTGATGCAGCATGATGCCAATAGCAAACGTTTCCTGAGGTTACCATGAAAAATTTTCCTTCTCAACCTACCCCTCAATTTTAAGCACGACTGATCATCTCTCTCTAACGAGAAAGAGTAATCCTATGGTCTGGTGAGGCTACCATAACTGCTAGGTAGAGGGTTCCAGGAATTTGACCAGATGTCGTGAAAGCTGAAAAATGTGTTGCTGGAAAAGCGCAGCAGGTCAGGCAGCATCCAAGGAGCAGGAGAATCGACGTTTCGGGCATGAGCCCTTCTTCAGGAATGAGGGAGGTGTGCCAAGCAGACTAAGATAAAAGGTAGGGAGGAGGGACTTGGGGGAGGGGCGTCGGAAATGCGATAGGTGGAAGGAGGTTAAGGTGAGGGTGATAGGCTGGAGAGGGGATGGGGGGGGCGGAAAGGTAGGGAAGAAGATTGCAGGTCAAGAAGGCGGTGCTGAGTCCGAGGGTTGGGACTGAGATAAGGTGGTGGGAGGGGAAATGAGGAAGCTGGAGAAATCTGCATTCATCCCTTGTTGTTGGAGGGTTCCTAGGTTGGAGGGAACCCTCCAACCACAAGGGATGAATGCAGAATTCTCCAGCTTCCTCATTTCCCCTCCCCCCACCTTATCTCAGTCCCAACCCTCGGACTCAGCACCGCCTTCTTGACCTGCAATCTTCTTCCCTACCTCTCCGCCCCCCACCACATCTCTGACCTATCACCCTCACCTTAATCTCCTTCCACCTATCGCATTCCCAACACCCCTCCCCCAAGTCCCTCCTCCTTACCTTTTATCTTAGTCTGTTTGGCACACCTCCCTCATTCCTGAAGAAAGGCTTATGCCCGAAACATCGCTTCTCCTGCACCTTGGATGCTGCCTGACCTGCTGCGCTTTTCCAGCAACACATTTTTCAGCCCTGATCTCCAGCATCTGCAGTCCTCACTTTCTCCCAGATGTAGTGAAAGAGTGCTAGTATAATGGAAGATTCCATGCAAATTGCAGTGAAACTTGCGGCTGGCAGTGTTCCCACATCGTCTGCCCTTAGGCTAGGAATGTGAAAGGCTGGAGCCCTGGAGAATTGTTGCAATGAATATTGTAGATGGTACACACTTCAGCAACTGTGTTCATGTAAACTGCGTGTAAAATTCGTTACCCAAGAGCTTTCAGAGGACTCCCCACTGGCCTTTAAGCCTGCCTTGGAAAAGCCAGAGGAATTTTAGATAATTCTGGTATCTCAACTCAAAAATGTTCTCAGTGAATTCAACCCAAACCTGTGTTGCTTGTGACTGTGCTCATGCAATGCATAGAGAACCTGTTTAAAATATTGAATGGGACAGTAATTGCTTACTGTACTCAGGACGAGGACCAGCTTTTTTTAAATGTTATTGTGGCTGCAAGGGTTTAGGCTGGAAGAGAATATTGCTTTCTATTACACCTTATAGATAGTGGATAGGTTTTGGAGAGTTATGAAATGAGATCCTTGACGGAGAATTCCACCCTTTGACCTGTTCTCATTCCTACAGTTTTGATATGACTGGGCAGCTTATGTTTCCAAACAATAGTTACATCCAGAATTCTGAACATTAGTGACAGATAGTTAATTTTATTTCTTGCTGGAATGACAGAGATCAGTGGGAAACTAAGGGATTGGGTAATAGAACAAAGAAAGAACAAAGAAAGAACAAAGAAAATTTACAGCCCAGGAACAGGCCCTTCGGCCCTCCAAGCCTGAGCCTATCCAAATGTAATGACTAAACCTGTCGGTCAATTCCTAAGCATTTGTATCCCTCTGCTCCCCACCTACTCATGCAGTTGTCCAGATGCATCTTAAATGAATTTACCGTTCCTGCCTCTATTACCTCTGCTAGCAATGCGTTCCAAACACCCACCACCCTCTGTGTGAAGTACTTGCCGCGTATATCCCCCTTAAACTGTCCACTTCTCACCTTGAAAGCTTGACCTCTCGTTATTGAATCCTTCACCCTGGGAAAAAGCTTGTCTTGATCCACCCTGCCTATACCCTTCATGATTTTGTAAACCTCAATCAGGTCCCCCCTCAATCTCTTTTTTTCTAGTGAAAATAAACCTAACCTACTCAACCTCTCTTCAGAGCTACCACCTTCCATACCAGGCAACATCCTTGTAAACCTTCTCTGCACCCTCTCCAAAACGTCCACATCCTTTTGGTAATGTGGCAAACAGAACTGTACACGGTGTTCTAAATGCAGCCGAACCAATATCTTGCACAATTTTAGCATGAATTGCCAGCTCTTATGCTCAATACCCTGTCCAATGAAGGCAAGCATACTATATGCTTCTTGACCACTCTATCCACCTGTGCAGCAACCTTCAGAGTACAATGGACCTGCACTCCCAACTTTTCCCAAGGCTCTTCCATTCATTGTATAGTTCGCTCTAGAATTAGTCTTGCCTAAATGCATCCCCTCATATTTGTCTAGATTGAACTCCATCTGCCACTTTTCCGCCCAACTCTCCAGTCTATGTATATCCTCCTGTATTCTCTGACAGTTCCTTATGCTTTCTGCTACTCCACCAATATTTATATCACTTGCAAACTTGCTGATCATACCAACAGTGCCCTCTTCCAGAGGATTTATGTACATTACAAACAACAGTGGCCCCAACACTGACCCCTGTGGAACACCACTGGTCACCTTTCTTCATTTCGAGAATCTCCCTTCAACTACTACTCTCTGTCTCCTGCTGCTCAACCGGTTCTTTATCCACTTAGCTAGGACAACCTGCACACCATGTGACTTCACTTTCTCCATTAGTCTACAATGGAGAACCTTATCAAATGTCTTACTAAAGTCCATGTACATGGCATCAACAGCCCTTCCTTCATCTAACAACTTGGTCACTTCCTCAAAAAGCTCTATTAAGTTGGTAAGGCACAATCTCCCCTGCAGAAAACCATGTTGTCTATCACTGATAAGCTCATTCTTTTCTAAATATAAATAGATCCTATCTCTCAATACCCTCTCCAACAACTTCCCCACCACCGATGTTAGGCTCACTGGTTTGTAGTTACCAGGAATATCCCTACTACCCTTCTTGTACAGGGGGACAACATGAGCAATCTTCCAGTCCTCTGGCACCTCACCTGTATTTAAGGATGCCACAAAGATATCTGTCAGGGTCCCAGCTATTTCCTCTCTCACCTCCCTCAGCAACCTGGGATAGATCCCATCCAGTCCTGGGGACTTGTCCACCTTAATAACCTCTAGCCTACCCAACACATCTTCCCTAATTATGTCAACGTGATCCAGACTAATCAAACTTCTATCTTTAATCTCAAGATTCATATGTTCCTCTCCTCAGTGAACACCGATGCAAAGTAATCATTCAGAATCTTATTCATTCTCTCAGGTTCGGCACATAGCCTCCCTTCATTATCTTTTAGTGGACCAATCCTTTCTCCAGTTACCCACTTGCTTCTTATATAAGAATAAAATGCTTTGGGATTTTCCTTAATTCTGCTCACTAAAGCTATTTCATGACCCCTTTTAGCCCGCTTGATTCCTTGTTTAAGATTTGTCCTACTCTTTCGATATTCCTCCGGGACTTGTTCTGTTCTGAGCTGCCTAGACATCATGTACGCTTCCCTTTTCCTCTTGGCTAATCGTACAATTTCTCCTGTCATCCATGGTTCATGAATCTTGCCCTTCCTATCCTTTGCCTTCAATGTGTCATGCCTATCCTGCACTATCTTTAATCTATCTTTGAAAGCTTCTCTACGAGTATTCTACAACTTACAGAATTGGGGTCACTGTTCCCAAAGAAATCCCCCATCACAACTTCTACCACTTGTCCTGGCTCGTTCCCCAATTCCAAGTCCAATATGGCCCCTTCTCTCATCGGACTCATCTTTAAAGGTCAACAGAAAGCCACAAAAAAGCAATAAAGTAAATGAGATGGATTATGTGAGTAAACTAGCTCAGAACAAAGATTTCTACAAATATATTAAAAAGAAAAAGAGTGGTTAAGGTAAACATTGGTCCTTTAGAGAATTAGAAGTAGGATTTAATATTGGGAAATGAGGAAATGGCCAAGGCATTAAACACATATTTTGCGCTGGTCTTCACAGTGGACGACACCAGTAACATACCAATAATTGATGACAAGGAGTCTAAGGCAGGTAAGGACATAGAAACTGTCACTAATGAGGTAGTGTTAAGCAAGTTGATGGGACTAAAGTTGGACAAGCCTCCTGTCATGATGGAATGCATCCCAGGGTACTACAAGAGATGGGAGGGGAAATAGCAAATGTGCTTGTGGTAATTTACCAATATTTGATGGACTCTGGAGCAGTTCCTGCAGATTGGGAAACAGCAAATGTGATGTCACTCTTTAAAAAAGAAGGTAGACAAAAGACAATAACTATACACCCATTAGTTTAATGTCTGTAACGGGGAAAATGCTTGAATCTATAATCAAGGAAGAAATAGCAAGGATGGAAATTGTCCCATCGGGCAGACACAGCATGGGTTCATGAAAGGCAGGTCATCTTTAACTAATTTACTGGAATTCTTTGAGCATGGTAGACAATGGGGAACCAGTGGATGTGGTGTATCTGGATTCCCAAAAGGCATTTGACAAGGTGCTGCACAAAAGGCTGCTGCATAAGATAAAAGTGCACACTGTTATGGGTAATGGATTAGAATGGATAGCAGATTGGTTAAATAGCAGAAAGCAAAGAGTGGGAATAAATGGGTGTGTTTCTCGTTGGCAATCAGTGGCTAGTGATGTACTTTAAGGATCAGTATTGGCACTGCAATTGTTTATAATTACATCGATGACTTAGAGTTGGGGACGAATTATGGTGTGTTGAAGTTCACAGATGACATTAAAGTTAGTAATAGAGCAAACTGTGCAGAGGACACAGCAAGTCTGCAGAAGGATATAGATTGGTTAAGTAAGTGGGCAAGGATCTGGCAAATGGAGTACAATGTTGGCAAATGCAAGGTCATCCATTTTGGAAGGAAAACAGCAAAATGGACTATCATTTACATGATGAAAAATTACAGCATGCTGCTATACAGATGGACCTGGGTGTTCTTGTACATCAATAAAAATGGTTTGCAGGTAATTAAGAAGGCAAATGGAATATTATTCTTCATTGCTAGATGGATGGAGTTTAAAAATAGGATGGTTATGCTCTGGCTGTATAGGGTGCTAATGAGACCACACCTGGAGTATTGCGTACAGTTTTGGTCTCCTTACTTGAGAAATGATGTACCGGCACTGGAGGGGATGCAGGGGAGATTCATTCGGTTGATTCTGGAATTAAGAGCTTTGGTTGATGAGGAGGGATTAAATAAGGGACGGCCTTACAGAAACATCTAAAATTATGAAGGGAAAAGATAAGATAGAAACAGGGAGGTTGTTTACACTGGCAGTGAAACTAGAACTAGGGGGCATAGCCTCAACATAAGGGGGAGAAGATTTAGGACTAAGTTGAGGAGGAACTTCTTCACCCAAAGAGGTGTGAATCTGTGGAATTTCTTGTCCAGTGTAACAGTTGAGTTAAATGCTTTTAAGGCAACGATGGATAGGTTTTTGAATAGTAAAGAAATTAAGCATTATGGCAAAAAGGCAAGAAAGTGGAGCTGAGTCCTAGAGAACATCAGCCATGACCTTATTGAATGGCAGAGCAGGCTCAGGAGGCCAGATGGTCTACTCCTGCTCCTAGTTCTTATATTCATTACGTAGCATTTGTGTAGTGCAGTTGTGACTTGCTACTTAGAAGCCTAAACCTGAATGTTTTCAAGCAAAGATTGCTTCATGATTAGAGTCGTGGAGGTACTGAAAAGTGTACAGTCATTAGCAAACACCCACATTTTAGACCCAGTGATTGTAAACGATAAGACTGTTCAGAGGAACTCTTGCAGTGGTGTTCTGGAATGTTGTTGCCAGGCTGATTCTTCTTCCTTTTATTGAACAGGAGGTTTACATTTACTAATCCTTGCCTTCATTAGGGTGAGAATTGTCAGCAATTTATTCCAGTTCATTGAAATGAGACAATAATATCGGATATCTTAACTTTTATACTTCTATGTCAGTGTGGCTCTGTTGGTGACGTTCTTACCACTCAGTTAAATCAATATGGATTCAAGTTTCATTCAAGACTTAAGTACAGACATATATAATTTCCTGAGTCATGTGTTTTAGGAATATAACTTTTACAGCTTTGGAAATTGCATTCTTAGAAAATTAGATAAATTGAAATATTCTGAGTTTGAGTGCCCTAATATAATTATCATTCACAAAACAATCCAAGATTATTTCAAAAGGATAATAATTTTAAAAAGTGCGAAAACTAGATGCAACAAGTATGGCCTTTGAGTTTTGTTAGATAAATGTTTATCTTTATAGGTGGTTTGAATTTTTCATATGAATCCTTAAGAGGTCAAAAGAAATGATTAAACACAGATTTTTAAAGTATCTATACAATTCAGATCAAAATGGAATATATTCCCTGTTATCAGATACTCATGTATTCAGAATTCTTGTGGAACTGACAAAAATTGCAAAGAAAATTTATCATTTTTATAATATTTCTTCAAAAACATGTATTCAAGCTTGACAACCATGTGTGTATGTTCACTTGCCATGTGATTGTCCTTCCAGTCTCCCACTAACAGTGCTGCCTATTCTCCTTCTTCGTGCTATATCATCAACTTCTATGCAAGGACTGAACTGAAAATATATTGTTTTGACTGAGAAACAGAAAATGTAAACATTTGTAAGACTTGAAAATGACCTGAAAGTTAAGATAATCAATCAAAATTTTGGTCTGAGTCTATCTGGAAGATCCCAGGTATACAAAATTGTCATGGAGATAGATTGCATTGAGACAGTCTTGTTTTGGATGTATCTGCATGCTCTCTCACATAAATTGTTACTTAGAGTGAGAAGCCACTATGACAGAAGCAGAGAGAATAACTTGCCAAGATCTGTAGACCACTGAACAAGATGGCAATGAACACCGTGCTTGAGCTTGGGCATCCAAAAACTCAGGAGAGTTAAAAGTGATCTGTATGAATGCCAATGGAGGGATCATAGGAATATTGTACCTCAAAAATAGCAGTAACAGGAGAACTGAAGTGAATTCCTGAGAGCTGTGGCACATATCCAGGAGGACTGAAAGAATTCTCTAGATCTTGGAAAGTATAAGTGAATTCCTGGGTGGAATTAAGAACAGAGGAAGGATGGAGCCTGTTATGATTTTTATTTATGAAATATATTGTTAAGATAGTAATACATGCTTCATTTAATTCTTATACAATAAAATACTTTGTTTGAAAAATGACATTTTATCATATAATTGTTTCAGTCAATAACTGAGAATTCAAATTTATTTTTAAATGTTAATGGTCTTCCTTGATGCTTTAACGATGATGAAAATTAACATGTCAACTTAGTCTTGGAGGACTTCTAAATCGATAAAGAAGCTGGTGTTAGATGAAATTTTAAAGTGAAACAATTTGCCTCTTTAATGATTTAGTTGGATGTTAAAGATGCTGTGACAATATCTGGAGAATATATTATTCAACATTTTTTTTGACTCAGTGTTGTTTGTGGTACTATGCTGGTTGGAAAATGGTTGCAGTACCTGTGCACACAGCACCAATGACTGAGTTTCAAGACATACTGAATTGTAAGAAATGCAATTTATAATGTTTCAGAGAGATGGTTCAATCCAAAGCACCTTCTTCTGAGTAAAATGAAGCAACCTATTAGAAATCCAGGTGAATCTTATAAAATCGTCCGACATTGTAAGCAGAAATAAACTCACATATTAGATTCTAATTTGTTAACATTCCTGAGGATATGAAATCTGTTTTTGGATGATTAATGAGTGATTAATCATGCAGGAGAGAGGTCAAAAAGAGTTCACCAGAGAAACTACAACTGCAAAATACATATTTATAACAATGGAGCTTGTTTCCATTTGTGAACAGAAATGTTATTGCCATGGCAAATAAATGCTAGAAGCTTGCTTGCGATTCAAACTAAATTTGAATGGCAGATCCCACACTCATTAGACTCACCCTTACCTCACTTTCTTTTATGTAGAATTATGACAAAAATTACAGCACACAAATAAGTTATGCACTCCAACAGGTGTTTATTGACCACATGATCCTCCCATCATTCATAGTTCTGACAAGTATTTTGTATTTACATGCATGGGAAATAGGGAATTATTTTGAATTCTTGAGAAAAGGATGGTAATAAATAAGGTAAATGCTACTTTCTACCAAACACTAATGCTTTTTGTGCTTTATTCATTCATGGGATTAGGGCATTGTTGGCTAGGTAGCATTTATTGCCCATCCTTAATTGAATCAACCACATGGTTGTGGATCTGGAGTCACATGTCGGCCAGACTGTGTAAAGATGGCAATTGTCTTCCCCAAAGGATGTTAGTGAACCAATCAACAACGGATTCACAGTTATCATTACACTCTTAATTCCAGATTTAAAAAATGATTGCAAATTCCACCATCTGTCATGGCAGGATTCAAGACATCACCTGGGCCTCTGTAGCGATAATACCATTAGGTCATCACCTGCCCAATATTCATTGCCATAAAATCTGTGTAGAAATAATCCAGTGCACATAGGGGCAATAATGTCCTCAGTCACTTGTAGGATTGCATTTCTCATGGAGAAAAACGATACAAAATACATACAAGTCTTATTGTTTCTTTGTGCAGACAGGGTCAACTCAGTGGTTAGCACTGCTACCTCACAGCACCGGGGACCTAGATTCAATGCCATTCTCGGATGGCCGTCTGTGTGGTGTTTGCATATCCTCCCTGTATCTGTGTGGGTTTCCTTTGGGTCCTCTGCTTTCCTTCCATAGTCCAGAGATGTGCTGGTTAGGTGGATTAACCATGCTAAATTGCCCATAACATCCAGGGGAGTGCAGGTTAGGTGGAATAGCCAGGAGAAATTCAGGGTTACAGAAATGGGGTGGGTCTGGGTGGGATGCTCTTTGGTGGGTCAGTGTGGACTTGATTGGCTGAATGGCCTGCTTCAATGCTGTAGGGATTCTATGATCTAAAGACCACTCAGAAAACATATGTTACTTCTGTTTATTTTCTCAGGGTAGGGTGAAATTTGTCCATCTCCTCCAGAAAAACCTTTAAGCCTACATGTCAACTATTGCTATTGTATTTCGGGATTGCCTTACTGCTTCCCCAAACAGTCAATTATGCATAAGTTGGTTAATCTCCAACATTGAGGAGAAAGTGAGGACTGCAGATGCTGGAGATCAGAGCTGAAACACTTTCCTCATTCCTGAAGAAGGGCTCATGCCCGAAATGTCGATTCTCCTGCTCCTTGGATGCTGCGCTTTTCCAGCAACACATTTTCAGTTCTAAGCTCCAATATCACCAAACCATGGAGCATAGAGCAATGCACCTGTCTGCCAGCCTATATCTTGTCAATAAAATCCAGGAAACCCAGAGCTGAGAAGGGTGCAGGCCTCATGAGTGCAATCACCTACAGTTGTTACAATATCACATCCATTTTACATCCAAATTGAAAATTTCCTTGCACCTGTTTAATTGCAGAGTCACATGACTGGTCAGACTTCACATTTTACCACCAAGATACTGTCTTTCTTAAATCTTCTGCTAATTTTAATCGAAATATGAGAGACCAGGTTTTCATAGCAGTAAGATCTTTGCAAATAAATCATCACATTGCATCCATGCATATGATGGTAACACACAATGATTGACATTTATTAGAGCACAGAAGTTATATATTTTTGACCTATCCTGTCTACCAGCTCCTGAAAGAGCTACTCAGCTAGTTCCACTCTTCAGCCCTATCTCCTAGTGTCTAAAGTAATTACTTTCAAATATGTATCCACCTCTCTTTTGAAAGCTCCTATGGAATCTACCTTCATCACTCTCCTCGGCAGAGCATCTCAATTTTCACAACTCTCTGAGTAAAGCAATTTCTCCTCATTTTACTCTGAGCCCTCTCATTAACAAACTTGAAATTATTGTTCCTCGCTACTGACATACCAACAAGCGGAAACAAAACATCCTTCATTACCCTGCCAAAATTGTTCACAATTTTGAACACCCTAATGTGGCTACCTCTTAACTTTCTCTGCTCCAAGGAAAATAAGCCTAATTTCTTTAATCTTTTCTTATCTCTAAAATCCCTTGTTCCTGGTACAATTCTAGTAAATCCAAATCCCGCCTCTGGCAACTGTCTGTGTGGACTTTGCACATTCTCTCCATGTCTGCATGGGTTTCCCCCAGGGTGCTCTGGTTTCCTCCCACAGTCCAAAGATGTGCAGGTTAGGTGGATTGGCCATGCTAAATTGCCTGTAGAGTTAGGTGAAGGGGTAAATGTAGGGGAATGGGTCTGGGTGGGTTGCTCTTCGGTGTTTAGTGTGGACTTGTTGGGCCGAAGGGCCTGTTTGCACAATATAAGTAATCTAATCTAATCTAAATCTCATTTGAACTCTCCTTCCTTGCTTTATCATTCTTCCTGGAATAATGTACCCAGAACTGAATGCAATACTCCAAATGTAGTCTGACCAGTGATTTGTTGAGATGTAGCATCACCTCCTTGCTTTTGTACTCTATCCCTCTATTTATTATCCAAAGATCCTATAAATCTTCTTAACAACTCTTCAAACTTGCCTCGTCACCTTCAGAGAATCATACGTGTGAACTCTGAGGTCCCTCTGCTCCTGTACTCTGTTTAGAGTTGTACCATTGAGCTTGTATTGTCTCTCTGTGCTTCTTCCAAATAAATGCAATACCTCCACTTTCTCTACATTGAATTTTATCTGCGAGGTGTCTGTTCATTTGCCCAAATTGACAATGTCTTTCTGAAGTCATGCAGCATCATCCTCACGATTGTCCCTTGCTTGGTAAAGCAAACCTGCAAATTAAGACATTTTGCCCTCAAAAGCCATCTCCAAATCTGAAAAATAAAAAAAAAATTGTTCCCTGGAAAACACCACTTTCAATTTGTTTCCAATTTGAGAAATCCCAATCGATACCTATCCCATTTCCTACCTTTTATCCAAATTCTAACCCACCCTGCCAAGGACCCATCAATCTCAAACATTTTTAATTTGCTAACTAATCTGTCATGTGGCACCATATCACATTCTTTATGAAAAGTTGAATAAACAATGTCCACATCACAACCCTCCTTCACTGTCCATGTCACCTCGACGAAGAATTCAATTGCATTTGTCAGACATGACCTGCACTTGACAAAGCTATGTTGACTATCCAGCATCCTTGGCAGAAGAAAGGCATCCCAATCCATTTGGTGAGTTCAAGTTGTGTTCCCTATTGCACTTTTTTGATATATACTATTGTCTGTACGTATACTATTGGCTGTTGTAGGAGCAAGAGTAATATCAAAATAAATGCTAGAATAGAATGAGATGTTTTTGATTTATTGCTGATTGGAATCATTTACTCTTATCTCATCAGCAGCATGTTAGGTATAGTGACTAGATGCCACCAAATAACATACAGACTTGTATAAGTCATAAAGTTTCAAACTAGCATTTTACTTCCTAAAGCAGAAAAAGGCCAAAGATAAGTTAAACCAAATCATTAAAATGAGAAACAATCAATCAAAATGAGGAAATATTTTCCAAGGTAGCTTTAAAGGATATCTATGCTTCCTGTGTTGCCAGGAGATATAACCTTCACTTCAAACAAAACTGTGATCCTGCCACTGATCTTGCAAAGATAGAGTAAGGCAGAATGATTGTGTAACTGCTTGATTCAATTTGTTTGCGCTGGTAAGTGGTTTCTGCACAGGAATTCTTTTATTACACATTTCGCTGAGGAGAAAGATTATGTGTGTATGAATTTATAGTCAATATAAATATGTGAGGGAGGTAAAAGTGCTATTAATTTGAATCTTTGAATAATAATGACAGCCAACTTATCAACCAACAAAATGAATGAAATGAAACATGCATTTGCAAATTTAATTGTGACATTTCAGAACATTACCTCATAATGTAGTGACCAATAGATTTTTACAAAACACAATGCCAACTGCATTCACTCAACACACTCTGGAGGTGCTGGTGTTGGACTGGAGCAACCAAAGTTAAAAAGCACACAACACCAGGTAATACATCAACATGTTTATATGGAAATAAAGGTTTTGGAGCGCTGCTCCATCATCAGGTAGTATCAATGAGTCTTTGTTTGGCAGGCTGTGATAAGTGGAATCTCACAGTGGTCTGTGCTGGAACCTCAACTTACTAAAATTTAAAAGTCAAAAGTCATGGAATTTAAATTTGCAGAAGACACAAAGATAGGTAGGGAAATATGTTGTAAAGAAGACACAAGAACACTGAAAATAGATGTACACAGATTGAATACGCAGGAAAAATCTGGCAAATGAAGTACAATGTGAAAAAATGTGTCCATTTTGGCAGGAAAAAAAAGCAAGGTTTTACTTAAATGGAGAATGAAAGTAGAATTCCAATATATAAGGTTGTTCTCGCGCATGAGTAATGGAACATGAATATGTCGGTATGGCGCACAATTAGAAAAGGCTAAGGGCATGCTAACCCACCTCACAAGAGGAACCGAACATAAAAGTAAAGAAAGGCGTTATGTCTCAGTTATACAGAGCATTGGTGAGACAACATCTCAAACTGAGTACAGTTTAGGTCTCCTTATTAAGAAGGATTAGAGGAAATTTCTTAGATTGATACCAGAAATGATTGGACCACTGTGTGAGAATATTGTGTGGAGGTGCCCGTGTTGGACTGGGTTGGACAAAGTTCAAAATCAGAGTCTAGATTAGAGTGGTGCTGGAAAAGCACAGCAGGAATGGCCTTCATTCCTGATGAAGGGCTTTTGCCTGAAACGTCGATTTTCCTGCTCCTCGGATGCTGCTTGACCTGCTGTGCTTTTCCAGCACCACTCTAATCTCGACTCTGATCTCCAGCATCTGCTGCCCTCAGTTTTGCCAAGTTAAAAATCTCACAACACCAGGTTATAGTCCAACAGGTTTATTTGGAAGCACTAACTTTCTGAGCACAACTCCTTCATCAGGTGATTGTGGAGTATAAGATTATAAGACACAGAATTCATAGCAAAAGTTTTCAGTGTGATGTAATTGAAATTATACATTGAAAAAGATCTGGATTGTTTGTTAAGTCTCTCACCTTTTAGAATGACCATGTCGCTTTCAGTTCTCTGATGGTCATTCTAAAAGATGAGAGACTTAACAACCAACCCAGATCTTTTTCAATATATAATTTCAATTGCTTCACACTGTAAACTCTTGCTTTAAAATCTGTGTCTAATGATCTTATACTCCACAACCACCTGATGAAAGAGTAGTGTTCAGAAAGTTAGTGCTTTCAAATAAAGCTGTTGGACTATAACCTGGTGTTGCATGATTTTTAATTCGCTCTAGATGGTACTGTTTGGCAGGAACTTGTCATGGGATGCTAATGTCTTCCAGGCTGAGAAAAGGCCTTTCATAATGTATGAATCTATAGAGCGAACAAACTATTCATGGAAAACAGGAGAAAGTGAGGACTGCACATGCTGGAGATCAGAGTTGAAAACTGTGGAGCTGCAAAAGCACAGCAGGTCAAGCAGCATCTGAGGAGCAGGAGAGTCAACGCTTCTGGCATAAGCCCTTCATCAGGAATATCAGGAATTCCTGATGAAGGGCTGATGCCTGAAACACTGACTCTCCTGCTCCTCTGATGCTGTCTGACCTGCTGTGCCTTTCCAGTGCCACACTATTCATGGAAAATAGCACAGTTAGCACCACATATGTCTTTACCTTATATTTCAAGACATACAAGTAATAAGTTTGATAGCACTTGAATTAAGTTTTACAATATATAATTAATCAATTTACAGCAACAGAAGCAGCAAGCCAAATTCACACCATTGGATGCTGTGAATTATTGCAGAATCCAGCCAGTGCTAATCAAGCTGCTGATTGGCTGCATCTTCGAGCAAGAGCCCAATATCATGGATGACCATCACCAGTCAAAAGCTATCTTATACTATTTCAAATTTGCACCTACTTTTAAAGGGGAGTTATATTGTGACTGAAGCAAGTGTTGGGTACCCTGTGTGAATTGAAACTGATCTAGAAATGACATGAGAGTGAAGGTTTAAGGTTTTTGGTCATTCCACTGGAGATTTGGTGGAGTAGAAGGAAACTAGGAGAAATGTTCTGCGTCATCAGAGAATCAGGGGACCTACAGTTACTATCTCAGGAGGCAGTAGGAGCCAATGGCTGCTGAGGTCAATGTCTGGAAGCAGGCCCATGGACCTGAAGGCTACAAAATTTCAATTATTTCACATGAATGGTCAAGGTTATTGAATGCATTTTCAAAATCCAGATCCCTGAGCAGATATATCATTGGGAAACACTAGCAGATCATACAAAATGCAATTTTGTACAGTAGTAAGCAATGTAGAGGAACAGAACCTGTAGGTGTGGTGTACCTGGATTTCTAAAAAATGTGTTCGACAAGTCACCTAACCAAAGGTTAAGTCATAATGTCCTGATGAAGGGCTTATGCTCGAAACGTCGAATTCTCTATTCCTGAGATGCTGCCTGGCCTGCTGTGCTTTGACCAGCAACACATTTGCAGCTGTGATCTCCAGCATCTGCAGACCTCATTTTTTACTCATAATGTCAGAGCCCACAGTTTCAAAGATAGAAGGCTAATAGCATGCTGGCCTTCATAACAAGAGGGATTGAGTATAGAAGCAAAGAGGTTCTTCTGCAGCTGTACAGGGCCCTAGTGAGACCACACCTGGAGTACTGTGTGCAGTTCTGGTCGCCAAATTTGAGGAAAGACATTCTGGCTATTGAGGGAGTGCAGCGTAGGTTCACGAGGTCAATTCCTGGAATGGAGGGATTACCTTACACTGAAATTCTGAAGCGACTGGGCTTGTATACCCTTGAGTTTAGAAGACTGAGAGGGGATATGATTGAGACATATAAGATTATGAAAGGATTGGACACTCTGGCAGCAGGAAACATGTTTCTGCTGATGGGTGAGTGCCGAACCAGAGGACACAGCTTAAAAATACGGGGTAGACCATTTAGGACAGAGATGAGGAGAAACTTCTTCACCCAGAGAGTGGTGACTGTGTGGAATGCTCTGCCCCAGAGGGCAGTGGAGGCCCAGTCTCTGGATTCATTTAAGAAAGAGTTGGATAGAGCTCTCAAAGATAGTGGAATCAAGGGTTATGGAGATAAGGCAGGGAGCGGATACTGATTAGGAATGATCAGCCAAGATCATATTGAATGGCGGTGCAGGCTCGAAGGGCTGAATGGCCTACTCCTGCACCTATTGTCTATTATTGTCTATCATAGCTTATGGATAGAGAATTAGCTCAAGGGGCAGGAAACAGTGAGTGGGGATAAAGGGTTCTTTTTCAGTTTGGCGATCTGTGACCAGTGCGGTTTCATGGGGATCAGTGCTGGGATTGCAACTATTATATTAACATTTACAATACATATTAATAATTTGGAGGAAGGAAATGAAAGTACTTTAGGCAAATTTGCAAAAGACAGAAAAATAAATCAAAAGGTAAATTGTGTGAGGGATGCAAACACTTTATAGACAGATACTGATTGCTTCAGTAAGTGGGCAAAAAGTTGGCAAATGGCATATTATGTAGTGAAAAAGTGAACTTATACATTTTGGAAGAAAGAATAGAAGAATGGGGTAATGTTTAAATGGAGAAAAACTGCAAAACACTGCAACAAAAAGGGACTTGCGAGTGCTCGTGCATGAAGCACAGAAAGCTAGTGCACAAGTGCAGTAATAACCCGCAAGGCTAGTGGAATGTTGGTCCATATTTCAAGGAAGTTGGAGTACAAGAGTAGAGAAGTCCTATTATAACTGTGTCAGTGTGATTATATCTGGAGTAGCATGAATAGTTTTTCTCCCCTTATTTAAGGAAAGGTACCCTTTCATTGGAGGAAGTTCACTAGGATGATCCCTCAGAAAGAGGGATTGCCTCATAAATTAAGTTGAAGCAGTGTACTCACTGTAATTTAGAAGAATGAGAGGGGATCTTAATGAAGTGTATATAAGACTCTTAGGGGGCTTGACCGGGTAAATGCTGAGAGGGTGTTTCCCTTCATGGGAGAATCTAAGACCAGAGAACATAGTCTCAGAATAACAAGGTACCAATTTATGACTAAGAGAAAGACTATCTTCTCTGAGGGCTGAAAGTCTTTAGAACTCCTTGCCACAGAGAGCTATGAGGGCAGAGTCCTTGTATATATTTAAGGCTGAGATTGATTTTTGATCATGGGGGAATCCAGGGTTATGAGGAAAGAGCTGAAAAGTGGACATGAGGAATATCAGATCAGCCATGCTCCTAATGAATAGCAGAACAGGCTCAAGAGACCAAACTTCTGTTCCTATTGCTTGTGCTTTCAGATTGCACCAGAGAATGTAATACAACAGCATGTTCAGATTTTGCAATATTCTCCACACCCACACCACTTAAACAATTTGCACAATAAATGCAAGATGTTAAACATATAAAAACAAAAGAAAAAAGAGCAATACAGTACTGGAACAGGCCCTTCGGTCCTCCAAGCCTATGCTGACACATTTTGCCCTTCCATACTAAAACTGTCTTCACTTACAAGATCCGTATCCCTCTATTCCCTTCCTATCTAGGTGCTCCTTGAATGCTGCTATTGTGACTACTTCTACCACCTCCTTTGGCAGCGCATTCCAGACTGTCATCACCCTTTGCATGAAAAGCTGGACTCACACATCCCTTTTAAACATCCCCCCTCATCTTGAACCTGTGACCCTTAGTAATTTTCCTCTCCACCCTGGGGAAAAGCCTCATACTTTCCACTGTATCCATGTCATTCACAATCGTACAAACTTCTATCAGGTCCTCCCTCAGCCTCCTGTGTTTCAGCGAAAACAAATCCAGTCTATCCAACCTTTCTTCATAGTTAAAATCCCCCACAACAGGCAAGATCCTGGTAAACCTTTTCTGTACCCCCTCCAAAGCATTCACATCCTTCTGGTAGTGTGGTGACCAGAATTGTATACAATATTCCAAGTGTGGCCTAACTAAAGTTCTATAGAGCTGCAGCATAACTTGCCTATCGTAACACTCTATGCCCCTTCTTTGGAAGGCAAGCATGCTATAGGCCTTTTTTACAACCGTATTTACCTGCACTGCCACCTTCAGTGATGAGTGGACCTGCAAATCCAGAACCATCTGCATATCAATGTTCCTAAGCTTTTTGCCATTCACTGTATAATTTCCACCTGTACTTGACCTTCCAAAATGCATCACTCCACATTTGTCTGGATTAAACTTCATCTGCCATTTTTCTGCCCATGCCTCCAACTGATCTATATCTTGCTCTGTCCTCTGACAATCCTCCTCACTATCTACAACTCCAACAATCTTTGTATCATCCACAAAATTACTAATTGGATCAGCTACATTTTCCTCCAAATCAAATATGTTAGACCATGAACAGTAGCAGTCCCAGCACTGATCCCTGTGGAACGCCACTCGTCGCAACCCTCCATTCTGAAAATCATCCTTCCACTGTTACCCTCTGACAGCTATGTCTAAGCCAGTTCTGCATCCAACTTGCCAGCTCACTCCTGACACCATATCACTTTACCTTTTGTTAAGGTTTGATTAATCCATTAACTCTAAACAATTTAACAGTTTGGGTTGCATACTTATTTTTAGCTCAAATTGCAATTAAAACTTAAGGACAAAATTGCAGAAGTCATTGCATTTAAAATAAAATCTTTATTTTCTTAAAGCTAGGATATGCTTAAGAAAATTTAATTTGTCAAAAAGGAAGTTAAAAGATCAACATTTTTTCAGTCTGTGCTTGGCAGATACTTTTAATTAAATTGTCTGCTTCTTTCTGAATTTATCTGGTGACCTTCTTCCATTTCCATTAACTTGACTCTGCCCTCTCAAAACCTCTTTGTCAAACCTGAACTCTGACTTTTACTACCGATTCCACTTGAGTTTAGGAATGTGACATTGATTAATTTGTCTAAATCAAACTCCCTGACTTATTTTGTTCCACATTTGGATTTTGTGAAACTTACAATATTCATTTTCTTTATCACTGTCACTTTCTTTCTGACCTTTACTTTGGGTTGTAGCAGAAATTTGGACTAAAAGGAAACTTATCCACTTCTCCCATTGGCAGATTTCCTTTTTCAAGCAAGTGAAGCTTCAAAAACTGACAAAGTCTTGCACCAATCTTCACGAGATATCTGAATGCTTCTTTTGTCTTTATAACAACTCCAGTCACATACAACTACTTATCACCTCTGTTGCCGTTTTCACCATGACCTCTGTACTGAACTGAACTTTTTTGTTGTAAATCTGGAAACGTTATCACATACATCTAAACAGTGTTTTTCCATCACCAAATCACCTGTGGTATTTTTCATCTGTAAATTATCATCACTAAAAAGCCCATGTTCCAATTGATTAATTTACAAAGCCCATTAAAGGGCAATGAAACCACCAAAGATGAGAGAAAGATAAGGGGTGAATTCTTAGTTTTAATGTGTTGTCTGTCATGACACAGTAACTTACCTGCTTTACTTTGCTGTTGACATCAAAGTTCATTTTGCTTAAAGAGGTTTAAGAACATATTTAAGCACTAACTAAAAGTAAACATTTGGTGTAGACTGTAGAGTCATTCAGAATATTGTTCAGTTAATGTTTGGGTCTGATGATTTTTAATCAGAACTGAACAGCTTTTTGGATGAAGGACTCAAAAAGTTAATCTGCTTTTTCTCTAGCATCTGCTGTCTCTTTCAACCTTTTTTGTAAAGATACATGGAAATTATTGCCACTGTGTATCACTCAGTAAATGTCTTTGCAAAGCCCTCTTCACAGTCTGTAAACATCTTTCTGCAGGACCATGTGATCCTAGGTGATCCATGGTGATGTGTTTGAGCCCGTTCTTACCCAACAATATTTCAAACTCTTCTGAAGTAAACGGTGGCCCATTATCTGATGGCTAAACATCTGGCAAACAATTTGCACACCGTCTTCTCTAAATGTTTTTCATTAATTCTTTTTGTCATTGTTACTTAGTATTTATCCACTTGCTATAGCTATAATCAAAACAATGCCTCTTTCCTTCACACTTAAAATAAATTGATGTGACACATATCTACATTTTCTTGTGTTCAACCAGGGATTGGACTGAACATTAATTAGATGATTCTGAGACACATTTCACAAGTTCACACTGAATATCCTATGTAACTTTGGGCACCAAAATAAGTTCTTGCTGCTGCTTTCATATGGACTATCTATATGCTCCTAATGAAATTCCTCTAACAATTTATCTAAACCTTTATGTGATGACTCTGAAACCCTATAGGAGATAGCCTTGATCCAAACCCAGTTACTTTCTAAATGCAAAATATTCTTGTGATTTCTTGTCATCACACTCTTTAGGCTGACCATTATTCTGGAGCTGACTAAACCCCTCAAAATATTTAGGGTATAGATTTGCTCGCTGAGTTGTAGGATTGATATCCAGACGTTTCATTACCTGGCTAGGTAACATCATCAGTGGCGACCTTCAAGTGAAGAGAAGCTGTTGTCTCCTGCTATTTATATGTTTGTCCTGGATAGGGTTCCTGGGGTTTGTGGTGATGTCATTTCCTGTTTGTTTTCAGAGGGGTTGCTAGATGGTATCTAGATCTATGTGTTTGTTTATGGCATTGTGGGCGGAGTGCCAGGCCTCTAGGAATTCTCTGGCATGTCTTTGCTTAGCCTGTAAAAAATGAGATCTGCAGATGCTGGAGATCACAGCTGCAAATGTGTTGCTGGTCAAAGCACAGCAGGTTAGGCAGCATCTCAGGAATAGAGAATTCGACGTTTCGAGCATAAGCCCTTCATCAGGAATAAGAGAGAGAGAGAGCCAAGCAGGCTGAGATAAAAGGTAGGGAGGAGGGACTAGGGGGAGGGGCGATGGAGGTGGGATAGGTGGAAGGAGGTCAAGGTGAGGGTGATAGGCCGGAGTGGGGTGGGGGCGGAGAGGTCAGGAAGAGGATTGCAGGTTAGGAGGGCGGTGCTGAGTTGAGGGAACCGACTGAGACAAGGTGGGGGGAGGGAAATGAGGAAGCTGGAGAAATCTGAATTCATACCTTGTGGTTGGAGGGTTCCCAGGCGGAAGATGAGGCGCTCCTCCTCCAGCCGTCGTGTAGTTGTGTTCTGCCGGTGGAGGAGTCCAAGGACCTGCATGTCCTCGGTGGAGTGGGAGGGGGAGTTAAAGTGTTGAGCCACGGGGTGATTGGGTTGGTTGGTTCGGGCGGCCCAGAGGTGTTCTCTGAAGCGTTCCGCAAGTAAGCAGCCTGTCTTAGCCTGTCCCAGGATAGATGTGTTATCCCAGTTGAAATGGTGTTTTTTTTTCCCTCCGTGTGTAGGGCTACGAGGGAGAGAGCGTTGTGTCTTTTTGTGGCTAGCTGGTGTTTGTGTATCCTGGTGGCTAACTTTCTTCCTTTTTGTCCTACGTAATGTTTGTGGCAGTCCTTGCATGGAATTTTGTAGATGACGTTGGTTTTGTCCATGGGTTGTACTGGGTCTTTTAAGTTTGTTAGTTTTTGTTTGAAAGTGTTGGCGGGTTTGTGTGCTACTAGGATTCCGAGGGGTCTTAGTAGTCTGGCTGTCATTTCTGAAATTTCTATGATGTATGGTTAGGTGGTTAGGGTTTCGGGCTGTGTTTGGTCTGCTTGTCATGGTTTGCTCTTGAGGAATCTGTGGACTGTATTTTTTGAGTATCCGTTTTTCTTGAATATGTTGTATTATCGGTGGTTCTCCTCTGTTTTCCAAAGTTCGTCTGTGCTAGTGTTGGAATAGTGTTCTGATACAGCTTCGTTTGTGTGTGTTGGGATGATTGCTGATGTAGTTAAGTATTTGGTCAGTGTTCAACCTGAGCTATAAACCTTCACAAATCCTCAAAATATATTAAGAAGATAGTGTGGACCCTAACTTTTTCTTTATTATAAAGGCAAGTCCTAGGTGTTTTGTTCCAGATGCAATTCAATTGGCCATACTGCCAGTCTTGAAGGAAAACTATGCTATAGTTAAAAAAAAAACAAACGAATTGGAATGGCAACTCTACTAGAAAACTGAACTGCATAATAGTTTATTTAACTACTAAACAGTAACTGTTCTAATATAGTAACACCCCATAAACACACCCTTGGGCAAAGGTAAATTCAGTAAAACAGATTGTTCCACATATAATTCCAAAAGCAGGAAGAGAACCCCTAGCTTTTAGCTGTAACAGAGAGAGGAAAAACATCTTCCACATCCAGTTTCAAGACTCTAGCAGCAATTGCAACTGAAAACTAAAACTTAAAATCCTGGTTCTGTGAGAGCTTGATCTCACCGTTCAGGCTGTTTCTATTGTTCCACTTTAAAAGAAAACCCAAATCCTCAGGAACATGACTTTCTTGGCTCTGAGCAGACTCCTCAGCACCTCTCTCTCAACCTTTCTTCATTATAAAAAAAATAGGATAAAATACATCTCTTGAAACCACTGTATCATCATAATGTTCATGATTTAATTGAAGATAATATTCTCTCATTTCTCTGGAGGAACCAGAGTTGTCATTTCGTGTTTACAAAAATAATTGAAGAATTATTCAGT
Organism: Hemiscyllium ocellatum; assembly: GCF_020745735.1. NCBI lineage: Eukaryota > Metazoa > Chordata > Chondrichthyes > Orectolobiformes > Hemiscylliidae > Hemiscyllium > Hemiscyllium ocellatum. The sequence continues at coordinate 20,767,520 of NC_083404.1, forward strand.
CACTAGAAATCAATCAGTCTTCATGGGAAATCTTAAAATAATGTTCATATTTATATGATCTGCTGTCCCTTGAAACTTAATTTTATCTTTAGATTATTCTTGCTCCAAAACCACTTTGTGCTCTCTTACACCCTCCTCAATATCAGATATACTCTTACTGAGCTCTACTGTGAAAACTCAGCTCAGGTCTACTATCTTCTTAAGCCAATTACTTTCTATCAGAGAAACTTTGGTACTTTCACCTATGACCACCAGTTTCTTCTATTCTTGCATGTTGGTTGGACGTGATTGATTTTCTTGCAGGTATAGCACTTTTACAGGAAATGGGGGAATACAAATGGTTGGTGGCTACTGCGGAAATGGGCCACAAGTTCTCTTGCAGGAGGACATTTCCTAGTGCTGGGAGGGATGTGGAAGGGAACATTATGGTGATAATGGAAGTAATTCACAGAACCTAGCATTGCATCAGGGGTCTAATATGTTTCTGTCTCCAGAAGTCAGTTACCATTCAGAGAATCAAGCTATGTACTTAACCACCAATTTATGGCTGCCTGGGACCAGCATCATCTTAACCTTACCTCAAACACCAGCAAGTGCCTGAAAAGCCTGTTCCTGTAATCCTGTTCACTGGAGCTGCAACAATCGGTAGACCACTGGTGCAGCTTTTGGTCATCCTGTGGAGAGACCCTAGATTAGATTAGATTCCCTACAGTATAGAATCATTCAGCCCAAAAAGTCCACAGTGACCCTCTGAAGAGTAGCCCACCCACATCCATTTTCCTACATTTATGCCTGACTAATGCACTTAACACTACGGACAAATTAGTATGTCCAATTCAATGAATCTGCACATCTTTGTACTGTGGGAGGAAACTGAGGTACCTGAAGGAAGCCCAGGCAGACATGGGGAGAATTCGCAAATTCTACACAGTCGCCCGAGGCTAGAATTGAACCTGGGTCCCTGGCGCTGTGATGCAACAATGCTGAGCCACTCTGCCTCCCCTCAACATTCTCATCCTACAATGGGATTCTGGTCTGCAGTGGAGTTGTTACCTTTCCAATAATACAAACTTTGTTTAAACCTGCAGTTTCAGGAATCCTATCTGTAGTTAGTAGGAAGGCACAAAGTTGCCCTTTGAATTGACAACCTCCATGAAAATTTCACAGGTTGGCACACTGACAGTTAATGGTTACTTGGAATCCATAAATGATCCTAACTATAATAAGGGGCATAAAATTTTGTCTGGAGAAAACTGACACAATTTCTACATAATTTCTTACAGCAATCTCCTTCTCCTCCTTCTTCCAGCAGCTTGCCTTGCTCTATGTCACCTCTGCCCCTTTTCCAAGTGTCCATTCTAATTTAATATCCTATAGCTGTGGGCAATTGGTTTGCGCAGAAAGGATTGTAGTCAACAAAAACTGCTTTAGCACTTCCAAATTTTTTCCCTATTGACATTCTGAACTTGAAACAACAGTAAAAATAATGAATCATTTGTAGAATTAAAGCACCAGTCATGCTAAATTAAACTAAAAACTAATATGTAAATTGATGATCACTTAAAATTATGTTGATGGGATGTAATTCCTGTCTCATTGAATGGCAAGGAGGAAGTTCAACCTCAAAAGACCACATTAATACTGGAGACCCTATTTAAATGTCTTCAGGATTCTGTGTATATCACAGATCCCTGATTTACAGGCATTAGTGAAAGTGCACCGAGTCAGAATGGTGCCTCAACTACCAGTAGTGGCAATAAACCTGTTGTGTAATGCAAATAGATTGGCACATAAAGACATTTTAAGTTAGCCCATGGTTCTCACATTGGACTAGAGAATTGATATTCCCCAAAAAACTGGATTTTCAAGCTTTTGTTCCAAAGTAAACATTGACGGGAAATACAGATTCACTTGGAATAACATAGATTTACAAAAATGTTGCCCTAAAATAGAAATGTTAGAACCCATACAATTCTACAAAAAGTAAGCAGTGTATGTCTTGCTGTTACTTGTTGACATTTGGGATCTAATCAGAAATGTTACAGCAGATGTCTCTACTGACCCATTGTGAACCAGTGAAACAGTGTAATCTACTTCCACAAGTAGTGCTCTGTTTGAAAAATGAACCTACAGATCAAAAGAAAAATGCGTTGCCGAATGTCAAAAATAGCATTGCACTGATGGTTAATTCTCAAGGATGCAAGCTATTCTTAGTGCAGCTTCAGAATGTACAAAAAACGTTTGCAGTTTTCTTTCAAGCTGCAAAATTATTTGGAAGATTGAAGACTGGCTATTAATTAGACTTAATCCTATTTACTGATTTTATTGTTGGCTGGATTTTCACATGGTTGCACTTTTTTTTCCAATGACTTGCCTGAAATGAATAGAAATGATGATAGAATTTCAAACAGAAATCTGTCGAGTCCAACTGGAGTCTTATGATCTTTTGCACCGATTTTAAATTCATTATGCGCTAATTGGCCACACTGTCAAGATGGATTATTCACCATTTGAAGTTTCCATTTATTTCACTTATTGGTTCTTTAAGGAGTCTAAATATTGAGCTGAATCCTTCGGGTCTAAAAACATTAATAGGTATCTTTAAAAGACTTGATTTACAACAAAAAACAGCAATATAGCTGGGAAATGGCTCAATGTGCTGGTAAAAGTGATTTTTCACAAAATAAACTGAGGTTTTCACTTGCTAGGCTGACACATGGTAAATATTTTTTAAATGAAATCCATTTTCAGTTGCATTAGTGTTATTAAAAATGTATACATTATATTTAAGCAATTTTTTAAAAAAGGTATTTTACATTCATTAGTCCAGATTTTCTGATAGTAGGATAGTTAGAATTTAGATGTACTATTAGAGATGTGCTTGTGATCCCTCAGAAGTCATGATATATGATAATTGCCCTGAATGCTTAAACATCTGAAAGGTAATTGTTTTGTGCCTGGAACCTCTAAGGAAGTCACCAACACTGAGTTAGATTTCAAAGACTTCAAAAGGTATCAACCCAGTCATGTTACACACACCATCATGGGCTAAAGGGCCCATTCCAAACTTTTTCCTTATTAGTTAGCCAGGAAATCTCCAAGGAATTAGAACTTGTTCTAATTCCTGGCTAACTCTAAAATTGACCCTCTTCATTTTGGCATTGGACAGTCCAGTCACTCACACAAACTCCCAATCACTCACACTGACTTGTGATAACACCTGCTGTATCCTATGACTCATAATCCTGGACTGCCCAAATCCAATAATCAGCCCCTCACAGAATACCCAATTTCACCAGACTTGCAAGTAAGGCTTCCCAACACACTATTGTCATTGACCAATAATTGTCTCCTACCGAATTCAATAGCTGACACTCAACTGCAATTGATACTCTAACACTTGGCCCTACCTGCCACCCTATCCCCTCACCTAATGACCTGATATCCTATCATTTCACCAACTACACTTTCAATAATATCCGATGCCTTTACACTTACAAACAGGGAAAACATATTTCACAGGCAGCCTTATGTCTGCTCAGACTATTGCTGGTTCCAGATTTATTTTCAACATTATGACTAGATCAAAGGACTGAATTGCCTTCTATCGATTTAATCTCTGTTGTTGGCCATTCAAAGTTTTTAAATTCTTTTTAGCATGCAGCCATCTCATTCGTTGGAAAAATAATAAAAGGTGATGAACACCCATACACGTGTAGGTATAGTGTTTATAAAAGGAAGAGTGACCAGTACAAAAAGAAGATTTAGATTGACAGTTTAAAATTATTAAAATGTGACTCCCTTTGAACCTACGTTTGTGTTATTGACATCCTGTACTATCAGCACTAGCGAATATTTTAAATACGTTTGAATTCTCTGTAAATGGATGTTCCTCCTCTTTGGAGGGACATAGAAAGCAAACCACCTAGGTCTGCTATTATCGATCCATTTTCCCTTTGCCTACTGTCCAAAAGTTGTTCCCTGAAATATAGTTAATTGATGATTTCATGAAGTTAGCTTCAGTGATCACCTGTCAAGACAGAGTCATTTGAAGTTTTTTTTTATGTTTTGGAAACTATTTCAGTCCTAGAAAGGGTCCAGGTTTAAATAAGATGTTGTAAGTTGAAAATTGATGCGCTATTTTTGCTACCATTATGGCAATATTATTGTAAGTACTTTCCTTGGAGTCATTTGTGAATAGTGAGAATACAAAGTGTTCCTGGTCAAGATCTTATGGGAATCGCTTCACTGAAAATACAAAATTTATATCAACTCTGATTTCTGCATCGTTTTGATTTTTTTTTGCTTACTTGAATTTGACTAATTTGAAGCAAATTATTGTGAGATTTGCCCTCTGGATGTGTGCTAGTGGAAGCACTTTCTTGGCATTAGTTTGTTCAAACTTACTTCATTAGAGTATTTGACAGCTGCAAGGGAGAGAGAGGAATCCAGATCCCATTTGCATTGCTTTGATTTTAATACAGATCTCAGGCAATAGTCCAACCATTTTTGAAAATTATAAAACAAGTGATAAAATGCAATGGTTATCAGAGTTAGGACCATTCTGATTCTTCTCTCCGAATCCAGGGAGATTATGTCTTGTCTATCTCTGTCCTAGTTAAAAGTCAATAAATATAGGAGATGGCTGTTAAATCTTCCTGTTATAAGGGGTTATGCTTAGAATCACAGCATTTTTAAGTTACAAAGGAAGTATTTTTAGTTCAAACTGCTTATGGCAGCTTTTATTCTTAATATGTCTGAACAGAAAATGAAATTTGCACTTACTTCAAATATGCAATAAATCTTGTTAAGAAATCTCTCTTCGTGTTGAAATGGTTCATCTCCCACCACAGTTAAAAATTCAACCCTGAAACACTTAACCCCAAAACATTAGTCACTAGTATTTAGCTCTGCAACATATACAAGAGTTTTCCAGAGATAAGCCCTTCTGAGTCATTCGGAAAGCTTACTGATTATGAATTAGGGAAAAGGACGAAAATGTGGTTTTCTGCAATTTTCAAATGACAGGTTCATTGTTCATGTTGAACCAATGTCCAGAGTGCTGAGCTCCAGTTAGAATGATTATATTGTTCATTTGAAAATAACTCAGGCTGCTGAATGCAATAGGGATAGAGAATCAAAGCCAAATGAAGAACATGGTTAACATGTTTTCCAACTTACCTGCAGCTCTTAAGGATCGCATCCCTCTTGTAAAAGGAACCACATTCATTGGAAGGAAGCCATTGCAGATTGCATGCAGTGTAACCAGCTGCATGTTGAAGCAAATAAGTTGAACACCAGGATAAATTAAACAACATTTACTTCAGTGCAAGAGGCCTAATAGAGAAGGCAAATGAACTCAGGACATGGTTAGAAACATAGAACTGGGATATCATAGCAATTACAGAAACATGGCTCAGGGATGGACAGGACTAACACCTGACTGTTCCAGGAAACAAATGCTACAGTATGGATAGAAAGGGAGGCAAAAGAAAAGGGGAAGTGGTGTTTTTGATAATGGACAGTATTACTGCTGTACTTAGGGAGGATATTCCTAGGAATACATTCAGAGAAGTTATTTGAGTGGAACTGAGGAAATAAGAAAGCGATGATCATCTTATTAGGATTGTATTATAAACCCCCTAATAGTCAGCAGGAAATTGGGAAACAAATTTGTAAGGAGATTTCAGTTATCTGTAAGAATAATAGGGTGGTTATGGTAGGGGAGGGAATTTTCCAAAAAAAGACTGGGACTGTCATAATGTTAAGGGTTTAGATGGAGAGGAATTTGTTAAGTATGTACAAGAAAATTTCCTGATTCAGTAGGTTATTCCTCCTAGAGAAGGTGCAAAACTTGATCTAGTCTTGGGAAATAAGGCAGGGCAGATGACAGAGGTGTCAGTGGAGGAGCACTTTGGGGCCAACGATCATATTTCTATTAGTTTTAAAATAGTGATAGAAAAGGATAAACCAGATCTAAAAGTTGATGTTCTAAATTGGAGGAAGACTAATTTTGACGGTATTAGGCAAGAACTTTCAAATGCTGATTGGAGGCAGATGTTCACAGGTAAAGGAATGGCTGGAAAATGGGAAGCCTTCAGAAATGAGATAACAAGAGTCCAGAGGTAGTATATTTCTGTTAGGGTGAAAGGAAAGGCTGGTAGATGTAGGGAATACTGGATAACTAGAGAAATTGAGATTTTGGATAAGATAAAGAAAGAAGCATGTGACAGATATAGACAGGAGAGATCAAATGAATCCTTAGAAGAGTATAAAGGCAGTAGGAGTACACTTAAGAGGAATATCAACAGGGAAAAAGGGGGACATGAGATAGCTTTGGCAAATAGAGTGAAGGAGAATCCAAAGGGCTTTTATAAATACATTAAGGACAAAAGGGTTACAAAGGAGAGAATAGGGCCCCTCAAAGATCAACAAGGAAGCCTATGTGTGGAACGGCAGGAGATGGGGGAGATACTAAACAAGTACTTTACATCAGTGTTTACTGTGGAGAACAACATGGAACATATAGAAAGTGGGGAAAAAGATGGTGATATCTTGAAAAATATCAATATTACAGAGGAGGAAGTGCTGGATGTCTTAAAATGCATAAAAGTGGACTAATCCCCAGGACCTGATCAGGTGTACCATAGAACTCTGAGGGAAGCTAGGGAAGTGATTTCGGAGCGCGTTGCTGAGACATTTGTATCACTAATAATCACAGGTGACAGTGTTTACAAGTATTTGGAAAGGCAAGGACTGCTTAGGGATAGTCAGCTTGGCTTTGTGTGTGGGAAGCTATTTGTCATGAACTGGATTGAATTTTTTGAAGAAGTAACAAAAAGGATTGATGAGGGCAGAGCGTTGGACATGATCTATATAGACTTCAGTAAGGCGTTCAACAAGATTCCCCATAGGAGGCAGGTTAGCAAGTTTAGATCTCATGGAATACAGAGAGAACTAGCCATGTTGATACAGAACTAGCTCGAAGATTGAAGACAGAGGGTAGTGGTGGAGGGTTGTATTTCAGTCCAGAGGCCTGTGACCAGTGGAGTGCCACAAGGATCAGTGCTGGGACAACTACTTTTCATCATTTATATAAATGATTTGGATGTGAACATAGAAGATACAGTTTGTAAGCTTGCAGATAACACCAAAATTGGAGGTGTGGTGGACAGTGAAGAAGGTTACCTCAGATTACAATGGGATCTTGATCAGATGGGCCAATGGGCTGAGGAATGGCAGATGGAGTTTAATTTAGATAAATGTAAGGTGTTGCATTTTGGAAAAGCAAATCAGAGCAGGACTGATACACTTAATGGTAGAGTCCTAGGGAGTGTTGCTGAACAAAGAGATCTTGGAGTGCAGGTTCATAGTTTCTTGAAAATAGGATAGTGAAGAAGATGTTAGGTATGCTTTTCCTTATTGGTCAGAGCATTGAGTATAGGAATTGGGAGATCTTGCTGCGGTTTACTGGACATTGTGGTTAGGGCATTTTTGGAATATTGTGAGCAATTCTGGTCTCCTTCTTATCAGAAGGATATTGTGAAACCTGAAAGTGTTCAGAGAAGATTTACAAGGAATGTTTTTAGGGTTAGACTATTTGAGCTATAGGGAAAGGCTGAATAAGATTGGGCTGTTTATCCTGGAGTGTCGGAGGCTGAGAGGTGACCTTACAGAAGTTTATAAAATTATGAGGGGCATGGATAGGACAAATACACAAGGTCTTTTCCCTGGGGTGGGTGAGTCCAGAACTAGAGGGCATAGGTTTAGGGTGAGAGGGGAAAGATATAAAAGGGACCTAAAGGGCAAAGTTTTCACGCAGAGGGTCGTGCGTGTATGGAATGAGCTGCCAGACGAAGTGGTGGAGGCTGGCACAATTACAGCATTTAAAAGTCATCTGGATGGATATATGAATTGGAAGGGTTTCAAGGGATATGGGTCAAGTGCTGGCAAATGGAACTCGATTAAGTTAGGATATCTGGTCAGCATGGACAAGTTGGACTGAAAAATCTGTTTCCATGCTGTATATCTCCCTGACTCTGTGCCTCTATGAAAGGAGTAGAGGGCAGAACTCCAACATTCATACAGTAACAATGGGGCATCAGTGATAGGAATATAGAAGCATAGCTGATCTGGTTGTGGTTTCAGAACCACCTTCTTATCAGGCCCTTGCATCCCTTCATTCCCTGGTCAGTCAAACCAGCTTTGAATGAAGTTAAAGACTGAACCTCTGTTACTTTCTGGAATAGAAAATTCCACACTTTGAGAAGAAATAAAGTTGCATCCGTCTTGAAAAGGAAGAACTCTACTCCTCAAAATTTGTCCTCACAAAAGAAAATGTATTCCAGGGATTCACCTTATCCTGTCCTCTCAACATCTTACTCCTGTAAAATCATCTCACAATGTAAATTCCAATGGATTTAGACCTAATGTACACAATTGGTCTTTGTAAAATCAGCCCTTTGGTCCAGGGATATGTTACTTTTCTAAATTACTTTTAAAGTATCCTTCATCAATTAAGACTTTACAGGGTACTGCAGATCTGGTCACATCAATGCCCTCAGTCTGGCGTAACCAAAGCATTTCCAGTCTCATTTAAATCCTCACAAAATTGTTCCCTTCGGGCCTGAGCATGAACTTTCACTCACATTCTGCAAGGTGAACAAGGAAGTGACCTCTATAATTCCAGTATCTCTCTCTCTAATTCTCTTAAATTCTTGCACTGACCTGTGTGAGAGGTTCAGGAATACCTTAAACCCTGTAACCCAGCACTACATGGAGTTCTCCACGGCTCATTCCCCTCTCAATACCCTTCAGAAATTCTGATTAAACACTTTGAAGACTCAAATTCTACTCTTAGAATTAAATAAGCAATTTAAAAATAATACTTTCCCAAACCTTTTTACACTGTAATCTCCATCTGGATGGAAAATGACAACAATACCACTGTAAAATTGGGAAAAGACATATGGAAAACCTTCAAGTTGTGTACGGTGATGTAAGAATTAGGAAACTGAAACACATCTGTGAGGCAAGATGCTTCAACATGAAGGAGCTATCAGTTAGGCCTCACCAACCATTAAAACAATACATGCTTTTAAAGGGGCCTCAGTCCTTTTAACACTCAATCAGGAGATCCATGACAATTATTACTCCTTCAGCATAAGAAATCTAGCATGGCCTGTCATGACGTCAGGAGCAGCTCAATGCATCTTTTAAGTGATTTCAGGGAGGTGAGATGTCATTCTTCAAAGTAGTTAGGCATTGTGCTGGCACAGTTACATCTGGGGCTAGACAGAGATTTGAATAAAAGGGTGCAGTTCAAAACCAATCAAATTTATACACATTCAGCTGTCAGCCATGCCACCAAAGAGTCTGCAAAGACTTTTTTCTTTCTCTCACTCCTACTACATCTTTGTTTTGTCCCTAGTTCCACAGCTTGGGCAGAGAGTGTCGATTCAACAGTGAGGCCCATTCCCCTGGAAATCTTTTCAGGAGACCTGTGAGCATTGGCTTCTTGCTATCCTGATGGACACCTTGTCAGTGCAAGTGACCCCTCCTCAGCCTGCACTTCTGAGAGGTCAGAGGAGGTCAGGTGATGTTGAGCTGGAGTGCCCTGGAATGAGAGGTCCAGGGGCCCTCTGTGTGGTTCCTCCTCTGGCAGTGTGCCTCCTGGCACAGCCCTGTCTCCTTGTGGGGAAAAAACACATCGTGAACATTCCCTAGGTTCCCCAGCTTCCTGTCATCATGCCTTTGGTCCTGAGGATCAGTGTCGAGGTGATGGTGTGTGGTGGTGTCCAGCTCTCCAGCTGACTCTGGGCTTGCTGGATCTGTTCCTCAATGACAGGCACCAATCTGCTCATGGAGGCAGTTAGTTGCACGCTTGAGGGAGTGGGGTCTTCAAGGCCTAACACATACACCTGCAGCTCCTGTGCTATGCCATCACCTTCTGAACCTCGCCCACACTTGAGGTGTAATGACCCTCAGGTTAAACTCACCTTTAATCTTTTCTCTTTAATGAAATAGCAGCCATACAGTCATTTGGGCTTAGGATGACATTATCTTATCACACACTAACCACTCACTCATCCATCTGCACTCTCTTCCATTCAGAATCCAATCATCTACTCATTAAGTTACTCACCCATTCACTTATCCACATTTATTCATTAAAAGTTGGGGGTAGACAATAGCCTAGTGATATTATTGCTGGACTGTTAATCCAGAGACCCAGGTAATGTTTTGGAGGCTTGGCTTCGAATCCTGCCACAGTAGTTGGTGGAATCTGAATTCACTAATAATCTAGAAATAAAAATCTAATAGTGATCCTGATATATCACCGATTAGCAGCGAAAAAAACCCCCATCTGGTTCACTAATGCCCTTAGGGAAGGAAATCTGCCATCCTTATCTGGTCTGGTCTACATATGACTCCAGACCAACAGCTCTGGGCAATTAGGAATGGGCAATTAATGCTGACATAACCAGTGATAAACATGTCCCATGAATGAAGTTTTAAAAATTGAGACTTTCAAAACTTATCTAAATATGACAACTACTGTTGTAAAAAGGGCATATATTCTCTCTTTCCTCCGACTGCACTATGTTTTCCAGACTTCTGTGTGAGTGACTTTACTAATTCATTTCTGTTTTATCTGGGATTGGCTGAAAGTAGGTCGTGTTGTCATGACAGAGAAACCTTTGCGAGCAATGGCAATGTGCCCAGCATTATTAACAGCAATTATGACAGAATGATGGCAAACTCTCAACAACCTCAAAGGGAAAGGCCCATTCACAGAGTTAAACTTAAAAACAAATCATGAATTTATTGTGGAAGATTTGTTAAAAATTGTTGTTGATGCAAAATTATCTGATGGGCTTTGGTGAGGATAATCAGACTTTTTGTTTCATGTCATCTGGAATCATGCTGATCAAAAAGAAGGTGCGGAAAATTGCTGCATGCATTACATCTTCCATTTGTTAATCTTACCGAAATGAAATTACACAAGTTCTGAAGAGCCACATAAGAAGAAACAATGGAAAGTAACTTGGTTGGATTTCATTTTTGCATACAACCACATCTAAGAGGCTAGAAGCTCAATTTAATTTGGACTTTGGGCCTGTCTTTAATTGTTTGTTCCCGGAATGGTGTGACTGTCCTATGAAGAGAGATTGGGGAAATTGGGCCTGTATTCGCCAGAGTTTCAAAGACTGAGGGGTGACCTCCTTAAAACTTAAAAAATACTTAAAGGGATGGACAGACTAATTGCAGGTAAGATATTTTGTCTGATCGGGGAGTCTAAAAACCTGGGGGCACAATTTAAAAATAAGGTGGATGCTTAAACATAGACACTTAAAAATAAATGAATGTTGTGTCTGACTACATTTGTTGACTGATTATTTTGCCTGAAGTGTAGGATTCAGCAAAAAATGCCTGTCATCTAAAGTCTGGACAAGACCCTGGACTTTTTCCAATATCTAAAATACTAGCTAAAATTCTGTGCTCAGACTGCAACAAACACACAATAAAGCCAGTATAAGTTTGATCCAGGCCTATTATTCAGCCTGGAATTCCAACTTGAACCTTCGTTCTGGAGAATAATCAACTAAACCGAGTACTCGAGAATGAAACTAATTTTTACACCTTGGGCTACCCAGTGCAGACAGAATGGGTCCTACCAAGATACTGAACTACAGCATCAATCAAAATCCATTCATGCATACTCTTAACTATCTGGAAACCAATTGACTTCAAAAGGAACACCAGAAACACAATCGAAAAAGCAAATGTGGCACAGGGATAGGGGACTCAAAATCAGTATAATTGCAGGCCCCAAACTTACCTGCAGGAGCTATTTGCTAAATGTTTCAATGAGCTATCGCCAGAAGAAGAATTCCAACAGCTAATTCCAGCAGCTATTTCTAAGAGCTACTTCCAGACAGCTGTGATTCTGAGGTACTGACACAGACCTGTTCCAAACCAAGGGAACCAACAGCAACCGAGCACGATCAGCAGATCCAAGATCTGCAAAACTCTGAAGACCACTGACTCAACCGACACCTCAAGGCCCACGAACCCACCAGAGAGTAAGAGAAACTGATTGCTTATCCGATAGAACTACCACGCACCTTAACACTTCAGCGGACTCAACCCAAAGAGAAAAAGCCTATACAGTCCAAAGTCTTCATCCAGGCTCTGGGTACAGCAAGTGGGAACAGCCAGTTATACTTCAAAATCACATTTTCATCAGGGGTGAGCTGAAACTCCTGAAACCCCAAAGTTCCTGACTGGACTAGCAGGGAGAGGGAGGTGAGTGGTGACAGTGCACTGGGACCACAAGGTAGGAAGCCTGATCAAAGATTCAGTAAGTGTATTGCTGTCTTTAGATTCTGATGATGTTTAATCTAGTTAACTGTATTTAAAAGTATTAATGTCCTCTGCATAATTGTTTGTATTAATTCCACTGTTTATTACATCTACCTTTATTTCTTGTATTAAACTTATCTTTCATATTTTAAATAAATGTAGACATTCTTTTGCCCTGAAGCAGCTGTCTACTGCCTTTTTCATTTCAGGTTCCCTAAAGAAGCTCAATGTCTCGAACTAGGGATCTGGGGGGGTTTGTCAAACCACTTAAAAAATTTAGAATTACTGACTGCAAACCAGAACCCTACAGAAGTAACAAGAAAGGTTGATAAGGAAAACATATTTGATATAGCCTGCATAGTTTTTAGCAAGCCTTTTAATATCATTCTGCATGGCAGATGTCTTTGAAATGTAAGACCTGTAAGATCTGAAGGAAAGTGGTCAGTTGGATCCAAAACTGGGCTCATTGAAGAAACTGGAGGAGAAAGTGAGGTCTGCAGATGCTGGAGATCAGAGCTGAAAATGTGTTGCTGGAAAAGCGCAGCAGGTCAGGCAGCATCCAAGGAACAGGAGATTCGACGTTTTGGGCATAAGCCCTGCTTCAGGAATGAGGGTAGAAGGAGGAAGAGAGCTTCTTCAAGGAAGGCATCCTTGCAAGAGGATTCGCAGTAGGTTAAAATCTTCTAGGAGAAAGTGAGGTCTGCAGATGCTGGAGATCAGAGCTGAAAATGTGTTGCTGGAAAAGCGCAGCAGGTCAGGCAGCATCCAAGGAACAGGAGATTTGATGTTTCGGGCATAAGCCCTTCTTCAGGAATGAGGGCTTATTCCTGAAGAAGGGCTTATGCTCGAAACGTCGAATCTCCTGTTCATTGAAGAAACTGTTTGACAAGTTTTTTTGTGTGGTCGGAAGGCTGGTTCCACTCATGTTCCAAAAGACTTGCCACTAAACTTCTGTAAATGTCAATGACTTATATTTAAACATATAGAAACCAATTGAGAAATTTGCAGATAAAACAAAAGTTGGTCAAAGAGTAGTGAGGAAAAATGTCTGTTGAATGAAGGAAAATGTCAATGCAGGGAAGTCTGATGCTCATTTGGCGAAGGTAAGCAGAGGGTAAACATTGCAAGCAAATAGGAGAAAGCGAGGACTGCAGATTTGGATCTCAGAGTTGAGAGTGTAGTGATGGAAAAGCACTACAGGTTAGGCAGTATCCGAGGAGCAGGAGAATCGACATTTCGGGCATAAGCCGAATGAAAAGCTTAGGCCTGAAATGTCGATTCTCTTGCTCCTCAGTTACTGCCTGACTTGCTGTGCTTTTGCAGCACTGCACATTGCGAGCAGATACACAATTAATGCTGAAATATTGAAAAGTGCAAAAGGAGAAAGGCACTTTGGCACATGTTCACAGATCTCTGAAGATATCAGAACAGACAGATAAGGTAGTTAACAAGCCTGACATGGAAGTTTTTTTTCTTTATCCATTTATTCTTGACCAATAACCAGACTGTAAGAGTGGGGAGAAAATGCTAGAATTGTATAAACTCTAATTAAGCAATAGCTAAGATACTGAATACTGTCCTGGTCACCTCAATGTGTTCTTACTGGAGAGGGAAGGGGGAACCTATGAGGAGGTGCTACGAACTGATAATCTAAGATGTGAGGAAAGATTTGACAGCTGAGTTTGGTTTATTTTGAGTGGAGGAGACAGAGGGGAGTTTTAATTGATTTGTGGAAAATTGAGTGTCCAGATAAAGTGGATAAGATGCATCTACTTTCTGTAGCAGATAGGCAAATAACACTGGGTACAAATTTAAAGTACATGATAAGAGTGTAAAGAAGAATTGAGGAGTTTTTCTTAATCTAGCTAATGACTTGTAAGGTTTGATCATAATGCCTAACAAAAATATAATGTACACCAAGCTTATTTAAGGTATTGCCATAAATGAAGAGATGAGATTTGAAGTAAGGCATCAGTATAACATAGATAAATATGATAAACTAAATATTTATGTTTGATGTTACAATATTCCTGTTTTAATGGTCCGCTTAGCATTATGGCTTCTGTCTTCAATATTTGCTACTTAAAAAAAGTGTCAGTCTATAATGTTTTCATAAATGAGAGGTGAATTGAATTGCAAGAGATAATATCAAATATGCCATGACTCTCTAATAGTCTCTGCATATCAAATATTTAATTTTAGTTTTTCAGGTTTGACATGGATTATTTATCTGATATGGTTAGTTGGATCAACTTGAGTTGCAAGGCTATCAGATTCAAAACTACTTTTTGTCTGCATTGACTTTCAATTGTCTACGAAATAAATTAATGAAGTTTATTCATATAATATGTCATGCTGAGTTTATTGCTTATGATGCTTCAATCCAATGGCATAAACCTTTGGAATTCTTCACAACTAAAAAAAACATACATCCTCAAAATGATATTTTTTATTACTAGCCAGCAGACTGAATATTTTGCTAAACATTTCAGTCATTTTCAGGTAGTTTTGGGGGGCACTAAATTGGGTAAAACAAGTCTGGAAATGTCCACTGAATGAGCTCCAATATTGTGTATGGAATGAGCTGCCAGAAGATGTAGTGCATGCCAGTGCAATTGCAACATTTAAGAGGTATTTGGAAGGGTATATGGATAGGAAGTGTTTGGAGGGATATGGGCCGGGTGCAGGCAGGTGGGACTAGATTGGGTTGAGATATCTGGTTGGCATGGACGGGTTGGACCGAAGGGTCTATTTCCATGCTGTACATCTCTATGACTCTATAATAGTTAGCTGATAATATTCCGTCTGAATCTGAATAGGCTCTGCTTTGAGAAAACACTTTTTCTGGAGCGAAAAGGTGCATACTATTTCTCTCATCAATTCATTTTAGTTTGCCGCTTCCATGTGGGTTCTGCTTTCTTTATCCAGCTCTGCAGAAAGTCAAGGACAATATTTTATGGCCTCTCCTATGGCGAGTTTGAACATGAGGAGGGCTTTTAGTCAATTGGAAAGTGTTGGATGAGGACACCACGACCTTCCTCTTTCCACATCGATAAGGTCCATAGTAGGATGGTTCGTGAACAGCCTGGCACTAAATTAGAGAATTAACACATCATTCTGCCATCATTTGTGCTAAAATGGGCCTGTCGTCACACAGGAAGCACAGCAAATAAACTTGTATATGTCGGTTATGATCTCATATGTGGTGTTCCTCATTTAAAAGCAGTCAGTCAGTGATTGAGATATCATCTGGAAAGTGGGACCTATTTAAATCACCACCTGCCCTTTTTTGTGACTCCTCTCCAACCCAACTGCCCTCACTTTCATATCCAGTGGAACATCTCCTGCTGCCACTTCCCTTTGGCTTGTGTTGCTCTGTCTTCCTGGGTTTCTGCTGGTTGACATTCTGGGAGAACTGGTAGTGCTGAACAAAAGCGCTGCAGGTCCACATGGTCAGCAGCTTTCAGCAGGAAGAGAGTCCAACACCAGGCTCCTGATCCTGTGGAGTTCCACGAGTAGCTGGTTAATTGCCTGGTTGCTTTTTAATTAGGTGACCCTTCAACCAAGGAAGGAACATGGCTGTCTCACTGCTCTGCAACTGACAGCTGAGGCTCCCATCACCTCCAACAAAGATGCTTGAGAGTACAAATGGGACCTTGGTTTTCCATTTGTTTTAAAGAAAAGGATGAAACAAATAGATTAGAAGCAAATGAGAGAATTTTCGCAGAAGAGCTTCTTCCATATTGATTTCCACTTGCCGAAGTCTACATTCCACTGTATTTTTCTTTTATTTTTTTCCTGCATGTCGGTTTCCCCTTTGAAAGATGTTTGGACAATATGTAAACTGTTGACTCCAAACATAGAAACGTGCAGAAAATATAAATATCTTTTCCAATTTTTAGATTGTGGTTGATGGTCGTTACTCACTTTACTCCACAACCCTTGATATCATTATCCAACAAAGTTCAGACTTGCAAACCGAATGTGGTCCCTACTCATAGATTTCTAGGGGATTGAGTTCAAGACTATATCCTTTTGTGGAAAACAATGTTTCTTTAACTGAAATATAGATGCCTCATTTAGCCTTCCTTACATTTGAGGTGAATTATTCATCTTCTGATCTAAAATTTCTGAATTCTAATGAGTTTTGTAAAATTATACCTAAAACAAACAGTGACCAACAATCAATTGAAGAACAGAGTTTCATAAATCAATCAAAGGTAGCATTTTGTAATCAATACATTTTCAATCCACCAATCCAATAGTCATTATTTCTTGGACATTAAATGCTTCCTCCTTATATAGCACAAAAAATTAAAGTTAGGAATCTTCCTTCTGTTTTATTCAAAGCCATCTTTGCTTGTGGTTTGAATTTTTTAAAAATGGGCTGAAGCAGGTGTGATAATGCAGAGTGATGTCAGCACACAGTTAACAGTGGGTGTGATGAGACGCTGGAAAATTAATCACCCTCACTACATACATGGTAAAATTAAAGCGATTTTATAGATGAAGAATGGTTAAAATCAAATGCATCCAGAACAGTGGGCATTTAGAGTTAGTATTGGGGAAAAGTTATAGCCAGTTGTGCAATGGCAGGGTACAGTCAGTTTCTTTAAGTTTGCTTGTGCTGATCAAGTCATTGAATTTCAGTTGCATCACGCTGTATACTATTGCTATAAGTTCTGTCTTATGATCTTAAGCTCCCCAACCACCCGATGAAAGAGCAGTGTTCCGAAAGCTAGTGCTTCCAAATAAACCTGTTGGACTATAACCTGGCGTTGTGTGATTTTGAAGATCTATAGAAATCCATGCCCAGAATGTGGGTGGTAATAATATTAAGGTCGAGAAATGTTGCTGGCGTTCTCATTGTGTAGTTTGTCTGGAATTCTCTTGGCATTCAATCTCAAAAACAGAAACATTTCCCTTCCTTACTTTCTACTACAGTACATATGAATCTTCATGTGAAGTATGTAAAAACTGTTTTTGTGTTCAAAACTACAGAACACGAAAGTTATCCCTTGCCACAAGCCTTTACATTTTGCTGTTTTATTCTTCCAAAGTGAATTCTCAAACTCTGGCATTTTCCACACTGATAGTTTGGGTGGCATGGTGGCTCAATGATTAGCACTGCTGCCTCACAGTGCCAGTGTCCCAGGTTCAAATCCAGCCTTGTGCACCTGTTTGTGTAGCATTTGCACATTCTCCCTGTGCTTGCATGGGGTTTCCTCCCACAGTCCAAAAATGTGCAGGTGGGTGAATTGGCTATGCTAAATTGTCCATAGTGTTAGGTGGATTAGTGAGAGGGAAATGAGTCTGGGTGGGTTGCTTTTCAGAGGATTGGTGTGGACTTGTTGGGCCGAAGGGCCTGTTTCCACACTGTAGGGAATCTAATCTAATCTGCTTTTGTACACAAATTAGACTGACCCTAAAATCGGAATGAACAAAGTTTAGTTTGGTTCTCTTCTTAAAACTAAATGACCTTAAACCTGATTGTGGAACTAGACTATTGTTGCCAGTGTATTTTGAACAGATATTTTAAAATAATCCTGTTAATATTTAGCAGTAACTTTTCTTTCTCATTATTGGCCACCAGATATTCCATTTCGCATCCTGCTGCCTGCTACTAAAAACTGTGAAATATCCTTAAACTTAGGAACTGGGAGGCTTTATTTAACAAGAATGCCTGGAGTTACAACGTGCTTCCTTGAATTTTGGACCTATTTACATAGTTACGTCATCACATGCACCACAGAATCAGGATATTCAATCCAACAGTTTACAGTAACATTTAAGGTCCTTAATTCTCCCTTCCTCTTTGTCCAACTTCACTAAGTCTAGCAACAAGAGGAAGTATAATCTCAGGTTTCTGATATTTGTGACAATAACTGAACTGACCACTGATTCCTCTGGCTTCAGGAACCAGAGAAATGGAAAGTAGAGCTGGAAAGGGTGTTTAACACATTGCAAATCTCATCATCCCACATAAACAATCCTTTTTACCTGTATTTTGTGTCTTGCTATGTGAATAAAAAGGTGAATTTGCCAAAACCAAGAGGAAAAATGCAACTCATCTGACCAACATGATGTTAGATAGAAGTAATCCAACTATTTGTCAGCAAAGATGTAGTCCCCCTGAATCTAGCCACAAATGCTCCAAGAAGAATAAGAGGGCAAGAACACTGTCAGATTCTAATATCCATATTTTCAACATTCTTCTGCATTTCTCAGATCAATACATTTTGCAATTCCTGTGATTCCTTTCTCTCTACATTCCTAATATCCCTAGTGGACCACTTGGCACTCGCATGCATCCTCAGGTGATGGGTTAGCATTTGAATTTTTATAGTTGGGGACCCAGTGCCCAATGTTCAGACCTCTGTGCATATTTGTAACCCCAATGGAAAGGCCTAAAAGGATATAAATGGAATGTGATACTGTCCATTATTCCACATTTCAGTCAATGTGCACAATTGAAAATGTTTCAAAAACCCACGTGAACTTTGACTATTCAAAAGTGAGCCTCATCAATTAGTTTATTTCCATTTGCTGTTACGCAGGTTATATCTTAACAAAGAGAAATAGGATACTCAGCCAAAACACGGCTCACTGCCTCATGAATGGAATGGGTGAAAGTGAATATACTGTCACCACCCACACCAATTACAAACTAAGGACTTCATTCAAACCATGTCAATATGCTTTTTCATCCTTGCTGAATCAGCCTGTAGGAATTCCATTAAGACAGTATTTAATCCATCAATCAATGCCCAACTATTTGCTGCAATGGATTTAGCATTAGACCCACAACTGTCTGTTAAGTGGTTGTGTATTTCTTGCTTCAGCTAATGTACAATGTGCTAAAAATATTTTCGCCACTGTTGGCACATATTTAGAACATAGAACATAGAACAGTACAGCACAGAACAGGCCCTTCAGCCCATGATGTTGTGCCGACCACTGATCCTCAAGTGTGCACCCTCAAATTTCTGTGACCTCGCATTTATTTGTTGGTTAACAAATTCCAAACAAATTGTGAGCAATTGTTTCATAGGTTTTCTGGTGGACCATAGGCTCTGCATCAAATTTAATGAAGAGATATTGGATTCTCAGCCCATTGATTGAGAATAGATGACGACCTCATTTAAAGTTCATTCTGACAAACTGGTCTTAACAATTTCCATGCCATTCTTCTTCCTCTTCTGGACTGAGTGCTGTAAATCAGGGTCAAGAAATAAAACAATCTTTCCTATGTTCTTTTGAAGCCAGTGACATTTATAATGATATACTATCTCCTTTTGTTGTTAAGTTCTATATCTAAAGATAGATGTGACACATAGCACCGCCAACCCCAAAAAGGCTTGATCAAGGAGCAGATCCTGAATTCATCCAGGTGGAACTGGGATTGAATCCCTTGTTGTTGGCACCAGAGTGATACAGATTGGCCTCCTGCCACCTGAGACAACTGCTTCCTTCCACACAAAGTCTGCATTTCTAACACAACATACACTTTTAAGTGCAAGCTGTTACTCTGGAGCTATGGATAACGATGATAGAGGTTCCAAATTTTCTCCATCATATAGTTGACTTGGATTTTCACCCACTTTGGCTGCCTGCTATTGGCAACTGCTTGATGGATTTACAATTTGATGTCAGCCAAGTTATGAATGAGCTTTCCCTGATGAGAATGGAGTTGATCCCAGAGCTTTTCATGCAAACGAAGGCATGTTATCTTCTGCACGAAAGGATTCCCTACTATTTCCATTTTTGCATAAATCAGATTTTAAATGAATACATTTGTATGGTAGCATTAACTATGCTTCAAAAAGTACTTCATTTAGCTGTAAAGCAATTTGACATATCGGATGGACGTGAAAATACAATACAAGGTACGTTTTGACTTTTTTCAATCACTGGGTCAGAACGTCACTGGCTAGGCCAACACTTAATGCCTAGATGGCAGCTATAGCTCAATCACATTGCTGCAGGCCTGGAGACCCATGTAAGCCAGACTGGGTAGGGATGAAAAGTTTCTGTCCAGATGGGCATTTCCTCAGCAGTCAACAATCAATTCACAGTCATCACTAAATTCTTAATTCCAAATTTTTGTTGAATTCAAGTCCCACGGTCTGGCATGACAGGATTCAAACCCAGGTCCCCACAGCAGTACCTGGATTGACAGTCCAGCCATAATACATTTTGGCCATTGCCTTGTCCTTCTCAAATTTAGGTTATCTGTCCTTGAACTTGAATCTGTTGCTTTGACTATTATAAAAGAAATCCATTGAAATTGGAATGGTATTACTGGCACTTAATAGAGAACAAAATTCACAAAGTTAATTAATTTTTATCTCAACATTTATTTTAGCTTTATATTGAATAGACACACAGGACAAAAGCATTTTTCAGTGAATAGTTTACAGCACAAAACTCTAGAACAAAGAAAGATTTGGATTATCCACGTGCCTGACAATTTTGATATCTTACATAATATTATTTTCAAACACTATTTTTCAATGGGATCTCTCTCTCTCTGTAATTAAAATTGGGATGTCGAACTTCTAGGTGTTGAAGACCAAAAGCATAATGGGTTGGTCACATATTATAATGAGTCTGCTCTCATGCACAAATATGTAAATCCCATTCAGAGACAGCAAAATCTAATTTTACAAAAATGTACATGTGAGCTATCCTGTCTGTCCCCAACCTGTCCTTCACTTCATTCCCAATCATTATCTCTTTCCTCAAACCATAGCTATTTTGGGTTGAATGGATGATTAGATTAGATTCCCCTACAGTGTGGAAACAGGCCCTTCAGCCCAACAAGTCCACACCAAACCTCTGAAGACAAACCCAGACCAATTTCCCTCTGAATGATGCACCTAACTTTATGGGCAATTTAGAATGGCCAATTCACCTGACCTGCACATTGGACTGTGGGAGGAAACTGGAGCACCCGGAGGGAACCCACGCAGACACTGGGAGAATGTGCAAACTCCACACAGACAGTTGCCCGAGGCTAGAATCTAACCTGGGACCCTGGTGCTGTGAGGCAGCAGTGCTAACCGCTGAGCCACCATGCCACTTATGTGACTAAGTGCCAGTTACGTCAATTTTTTTGAGATTATTTTCCTATTAGTTTTATAATGAACTTTCTTGTTGTATCTTATCAAACTCACCTCATTGATAACTGATATCTGTCTTATGGCATCCCTCTTGTCTGATGCTATCCCCATCTTACCACCTGTTGTTCCCAGAGTAACTTGCTAGCTGTTGAGTATTGACTGGATTCACTAGAATTGACCAGTACCTCTGGCACTGCTAGCATTTTTCAAAGGCTGTGTGTACTTTTACAAGTGCTTTCAATTTGGAGAAGCCTCATCTGATTGCTGACATTTGCATCAGGCATGGCAGAAGAAGTGTTGCCCCACTTTGCGGAGATCATGCTGGCTAGTGTGGTGCAGAGGTAGGACATCTTGCCTCCTCAGGACCAGGAGAGGAAATTCCAACAGCAAACCATGTTAGCCTTGCCCAAGATTGTTGGCTAGGTCAGTGAGATCTCAGGACAAATGCACAAATGCTCAGCTGTCTGGACAAATTCCTTCACCTAATGAAGCAGCAGTGCTCTGAAAGCTAGTGTTTCCAAATAAACCTGTTGGACTATAACCTGATGTTGTGTGAATTTTAACTTTGACTGAATGCTGTTTCCCTTTTGAATTGACTGAGGGCTGCTGATTAACATGACAAGCTTCCTGGCTTTGTTTTTGCACTCAATGGCACAGCAAAGCTGCAGCACTATGAGGCTGACGTCTCTGACTGAGAAGGCAAAATGCAAAAAGGAAGGCAAGGGAATGCAAGGCAGGGATGATGTTAGTATCCAGATAAGCTCAGTGTAAGTGAATGATATGATAGCAAGTGAAGAGCTTAGAGATGTAACCTAGCCCAGTCCATGATTGGAATGTGTAAATCTGCAATTTAATGCTGCACTTCAGATGCGTTAACAACGATCATTATGAGGAGAAAGTGAGGACTGCAGATGATGGAGATCAGAATCAAAAAGTGTGGTGCTGGAAAAGCACAGCCGTTTAGGCAGTGTCTGAGGAGCAGGAGTGTTGATGTTTCGATCATAAGCTCTTCATCAGGAATGTTCTGATGAAGAGCTTATGATCGAAACATCGGGTCTCCTGCTCCTCAGATGCTGCCTGACCGGCAGTGCTTTTCCAGCACCACACTTTTTGATTCTGATCTCCATCATCTGCAGTCCTCACTTTCTCCTCATAACGATAGTTGCTAATGCACCTGAAGTGCAGCATTAAATTGCTGAAACATACTATAAAGGGATTGGAGCAGTACCATGAGAGTTTTTAGAAGCTAAAGCATGTTGTATGGCAATATGCATGGATGTTCGACATATGTGGCATGTACCCATGGAGCACACTCTCAGATGTACATGCCTGGTGTCCAACCTGGAAGTTTTTTGGAGCAAGTAGTAAACTGAAGTTGCTAGGTGCTTGTTCTGACTTACTGTCAAAGATTCTCAACATCTAGCTTCTTCAGCACATTTAGTAAGATAGTAAGATGACTATGAATGAGGGTTCTGAGGAAGGGTCACCAGACCTGAAGCATTAATTCTGGTTTCTCTTCACAGATGCTGCCAGATCTGCAGAGCTTTTCCAGCCACTTCTGTTTTTGTCTATGAATGAGGTGAGTTGTGGTGTTCAAGAGACATTTCACCAGATATAATTCTCCTTATTTGGCAACTCATGCTGTTTTGTCAGAAACTACCTCACCACTCGACAAACGCTTAAAAGGTGGAGTGAGATAAACCTTGTTATACTTATTGCATGATCCTTTTCGAAATCTTACTGTAATCCACATCATTCAAGCCCCTGTAAGATCCTGCCTGTCATTTCCATCCAAATCGTTTCTTCATCTTCCTATTTTCTCTAGTTTCTCACCTTCTCCTTTAAATCTTTCAAAACTCTCCATCACAACGTCTCCAACTTCTTTTCATTTTTCATCTTTTCACTCTGCATTGCTGTTCCTATTTCTGCTTTCCCTATCCTCTTTTTTTTCCTATTTGCACGTCCTTAACACATTTATCTTTCTTGCCCAGCTTATAAAAAAAGACATACTTGATTTCAAAGATTTCAAGATTTTAAATAATGGAAGTGGCTTTTCAAAAGATATTACCTCTTTTCCATGATTCTCATAACATGGTCTGTCCTGGTTAATGATCTGTATGTTCCTTCCTAGATAACAGCAATCACTGAATGACACATTTGAGCTGGATACACTCAATCTGACATGTACAGTTCAATACCAAGGGCTCAAAAGACCCCACATTGATGTTCCAAACCCTTCAACTCTTAACAATAGCAGAGACTGCTTGTGTGGGTACTTGACCTACTTGCTCACAACTTTATTATTTTCTTACAGGCATAAGAATGCCGCATTTTTCTGAGAGCCAAGCACAACAGAGCTAATGGGCAGGACGACAAACCTCAGAAACAGACAGCCTTTCAGTGAGGATCAGCAGAAATGCTTTCAAAGGAATATAAAGTTCATTTTATTTATGGTTAATTCATTTCCTTCTAACATTTTTGACTACACACTATGACTTTAAAAAAAAATAAACTAATGAAACTTCTTGTACATTTTAAAATGTCTCACTGTGACCTTTTAATCAAATTCATCTGACTACATTTGTGTATTCAAAATTGCTCAATATGACTTTTTAATCAAGAGTTAAAAACAACATCTGATTTTTAAAAACCTGACTAAATGCTTGTAACATTGTAAGATTACTTCAAAATAAAGTAGACTTTCCCTCCAAAAGGTACTGCAATGACCTTTAGGAACTAAACTTGTGAGGGACAACCAAATCATTTTCATTTCTTGGTTTACATGTTTTCTGTCATCTGAAGGAACAGAGAGAGCAACAAAGAAGAGGTATGTATCATCTCTGGAATCTGATCACAACATAACCATCCCAAGATTGTAAAGGGAATAGATTTATTTCGAGACAGCATCAGTGGAATTGTGCATCAGGCAACTATGCTTCACTAACGAGGCAATTAACTGCCTCTGTGATATCTTACAGGAGGATGTGAGGCTGAGTTAAAGATGCTGCTTTGCCTTGTCAATGGCAGCAAATGTACCGCTACAATGAACTCTTATGTTTGTGGGTCATTTCTGGTGACATATGGTCCATCTTCCAGAACACTATGTGGACCTGCAATCACCAAGTAATCATTGCTATTTTCTGTACGACTTCAGATTTCACTGCTATTAACATTTCTCCAGCACAGATGAGGACATGATTTCATATGATCTCATTTGACAAAATTGCTGGCTCATATAAAATGCTCAGGGTTTGCAATGAAACAGAGAATGGTAGAGAGAATGGAGCCACTTTCATACATTATTAGGAAATGGCTTTACCAGTGTAATGCCAAAATTGATTGCAATGCCCAACTGAGGATCCTGAATGTGAATACAGTCCATGGAGATAGTGTTCATGATAGCTTTGTCCTTCGGGACTCAATGTGTACCAGTCAACTTTGCCTTGAAGATCAGGAATTCTGTTATGTGACAAGGGTTGGCTAAAAGACATGTCTGATGATACATGAACCATTAATGTGAACAAAAAAAATGATAAAACCATGTTAATGTATCAACAGGTGAAGAAACCAATGTGAGCGCTGAAGTCACCTTTCCAATGGTTTAGCAAGTTAGAGGTCACTTCACTCTCCTGCTACAATGTCAATGAGTGTTATAGAATGTTTCACAAATTTGCCCTACAAGAAGGACTGGCTCTTCATCTTGCAGATATCATTGATATTGGTTGATATTGATATTGACAACGGAGGAGCCAAATGTACAATGTCATGACAGCAATGCCTCAAGGGGTTTGAGAAAAGGCCCCAGCTGGCTCGTAGTCGATGTATTTGGACTTTGAGATTTGAAACATGCCTCTCCCTTCACTGAAAATCAGGTAAAAGAGGTGGAACATGTGACATTTTATATTAGCTGGAAAGACTCGTCGAAAGACATTGAGGTAGTTATGGCTGATCAAAGTCAACTTCACGTGTTTACTGCAAGACTAATAGAAACATAGAGAATAGCAGCAGGACTAGGTTATTTGTCCCTTTGAGCCTGCTCTGCCATTCAATATGAGTATGGCTGATATCCAAGTTAGTATCCTGTTCCCACTGTCACACATGGGTGGCACAGTGGCACAGTGGTTAGCACTGCTGCCTCACAGCGCCAGAGACCCGGGTTCAATTCCCGACTCAGGCGACTTGCAGTCTACGTTCTCCCCGTGTCTGCATGGGTTTCCTGCGGGTGCTCTGGTTTCCTCCCACTGTCCAAAAATGTGCAGGTTAGGTAAATTGGCCATGCTAAATTGCCCGTAGTGTGAGGTAAAGGGGTAAATGTAGGGGAATGGGTGGGTTGCGCTTTGGCGGGTCGGTGTGGTCTTGTTGGGCTGAAGGGCCTGTTTCCACACTGTAAGTAATCTAACCTAGATTCAATGATGTAGAGTTCAGTCCGACCCAATGTCGCTCCATACCCTTTGATCCCTTCAGCACTAAGAACTATATCTAACTTCTTAAAAACATTCAATATTTTGGCATCAATCACTTTCTGTGGCAGAATTGTATACTTCAACTTGCGCTAATCAGCTATTTTATTATATTATTGAAGTATCTCATGTTAATAAAATTATTTTGAACAGTTTTTAATGACTAGCTTAGACTAGAACTATTCTGAGGAAGGGTCACTGGACCGGAAACGTTAACTCTGAGTTCTCTCCACAGATGCTGCCAGACCTGCTGAGCTTTTCCAGCAATTTCTATGTATGTTTCCATGTATTTACAGCATGTGCAGTTCTTTTGGTTTTTATTAAAATGTACACAAAACTCTCAAAAAATGAGAAAGTTCAAAAGTGCCCTGACCATTAAAAATATTTGTCATAAAGCTACCTCATCACTAGCTCTTAGAGATCAGTTCACCACTGGAGGCTTATTGTAGTCTTTGCAATAAGTTCCAACTGCAGTCTATGATCAAGTTAGGTGTACATTTCTTCAAGTAGTTCGCAGCAAGCACTGAAAATTCATGACACAAAGG
This sequence comes from Hemiscyllium ocellatum, assembly GCF_020745735.1. Classification (NCBI taxonomy): domain Eukaryota; kingdom Metazoa; phylum Chordata; class Chondrichthyes; order Orectolobiformes; family Hemiscylliidae; genus Hemiscyllium; species Hemiscyllium ocellatum. The sequence continues at coordinate 20,794,013 of NC_083404.1, forward strand.
ATAATCTAGGCCATTATTAATTTATCTCTGTTTGTTTATAATTCTTTTATGTGAGAAGACATTCTGGAAGAAAAACAGTGTGAACCACAAGGGATGGGTATTAATATACTATGGCTTGAACTTTTTTCTCTGCTGACTAAAGCAGACAGCCAGATGTGGAATATGGCCAGAACTTTCATTTTGTTTACTTTACATTTCATTGTAGTCAATTTTCATGTATATAAAAAAAAATTAGGGCATGTTTCTCCTCAAGCTATCTGCGGCTGTTCTGGCAATCAGCGGTATCAGACAGAGCTGTGTGAAGATTTCCCAATAACATTAAGTATATTATTTCTATGGAAGAGTTGCATCATCTTTTTAAAAATTCATTCATGGAATGTGGCTGTCACTGGCTATGTCAGCATTTATTGCCTATTAGGCAGCTCAGAGTCAACCACATGGCCGTGGGTCTACGGTCACATATAGGGCAGGTAGGAACGGCAAATTTTCTTCCTGATAGCACATTAATGAACTGAGCAAAGACCAAAAGCACTGCCGATGCTGTAAATCAGGAACAAAAGCAGAAGTTGTTGGAAAAGCTCAGCAGGTCTGGCAGCATCTGTGAAAAAAAGTCAGAGTTAATGCTTTGGGTCTGGTGACCCTTCCTCAGAACTCAGAGTTGATTTTCTTTTCCTGGCATGCACCCAGTTCAAGTGCTGAAATCCATTCACTGGTATTGCAGGAAGAAAGATACACCAATGTGATGCAGAACCAATAGCCTGATCAGTCAGATCCACACAGATGGCATCAATGAATTCTGTAGATCCAGGCACATGTGCCTAGAAATGATCATGGTAACTGTTAGCATCATCAGGGAGTCATCTACAGAACCCTGCCATCTCTTGTATCCATACTGATGGGCAAGGACACTTAGCTGTGAAGTAATCCAAGCTATACCTTTTTGCTGGCCTGCTGCAGAGCTGGCTTCTGGGTGTGGTGTCCCATAGACAACAGTGTCTCCTCACAAGCACCTCACACTGCAGTATCTCCACTGTAGTTATCACACAGAGAGTCTGATGCTGTCATTAGTTTGCAGACTCAAATCTTCATTTTGGTTTTTTTCTCCCTTAATGGGTGGCACAGTGGCTCAGTGGTTAACACTGCCGCCTCACTGCACCAGGGTCTCGGGTTTGAGTCCCACCTCAGGTGACTGTCTGTATGGAGTTTGCACAATCTCCCCATGTCTGCTTGGGTTTCCTCTGGATGTTCTGTTTTTTTCCCCACAATCCAAAGACGTGCAGGTAGGTGAATTGGCCATGCTAAATTGCCTATAGTGTTAGGTCAGTAGTCAAGGGTAAAATATAGGGTATGGGAATGGGTTTAGGTGGGTTACACTCTGGAGGGTTAGTGTAGACTTGTTGGGCAAAGGATCTGTTTCCATGCTAATCTAGTCTATTCATAGGACAGGAGTGGACTTTTCAGACCCTATTCCTTTAGGTGGATAACACCTGATCTGTCCCTCTACTCCACTTAATTTAGTTTACTTCATATCTTTTGTTACCTGATGTGATATATTATATCTTCAGAAGACTCTCACTGGCACCATTTGATCATGATAAGGTAGATTTCTGCCACCATTATTCTTTTTGTTGGGATCTACATGTCCAGTGTGACAATGCTATGAATTTAAGAGATGTATTTTATCCTTTTTTTAAATGAAAGCAGGATGGAAAGACATGCCAAGTGGTCCATTTCAAGCCAATAAAATAATAGCTTGTGAGGTCTTGGGTTTTTTAAGTTGGAACAATAGAAGCAGCCTGAATGGGTGGAGTCAGGCTCCCATGGAACCAGGGCTTCAGTTAGCTTTCAGTAGTTGTTGGGATTTGGAAGGTGGTTGTGGAAGCTGCTACATATCTCTTTCTCTTTTTTGGTTCAGCTAAAAGCTTGGCTTCATCACTGATGATAGACTTGTACATGATACAATCTGTTTTACTGAATTTGCCTTTGCCAAAGGTGTGTTTGTGAGTTGCTACAGTTACTGCTTAGTAGTTAAATAAGCTACTATCCAGTTACATTTTCCAATGGAGTTAAAGTTATCTCAATTCTTCTTTCTTTTGACTGTATTTTAATTGGGCTTAAGAATAAAATGTGTTTTGCTAAAAGCCAATTATTGTGATCAATAGAATTACATCTGGAACACAGCATCTTACATTTGCCTTTAAATAAAATAAAAGTTAGAGTCTAGGCTATCTCCTTGATCTATTTGAAGAGGTTTTGGGCTGGTCCATAACAAACTTGTCAGGGATCAAAATCTATAATTCCAGGTTGGGTTTGGGATTATTTGATTCAAAGACAGTGAGTGGTTAGTATTGGTGGATTTTTTTGGGTGTTGAATTTGTTTAATTTAAAATGGGTGTGTCTTGTGAAATAATAGCTCTTTCGGTTGCTAAGCGATTCCGGCAGTGGAAGAAGTCACTTTGGGTATTTTACAGAAAGTAAAACTTTCAGAATTGCAAGCAAGTTGAAGTGGAGTTGTCTGTGTCAGTGAGGACAGGGAAGATATTTACAGCAATAGCTCTGCATTTAGTCCAACAGAAGCAGATGTAGCGTATTGTATGATAGCAATTGGTCACCAGTTACATTAAACTATGAGGACACCTGAATTAAGGGTCTATCTCCTTTAAGATCCAAAGCTGCTCTGCATTTCCCCATTTAATTCATTATGGTATCATCAGATTGGGCTCTGATTAAAGCAGACTTCAGCATTAACCCTTTCAAAACCAATTACTTTATTTAATAAAAAGGAGAAAAACATATGTCACTGAAAGAGTACTCAAAGGTCAAACAGAGCTAAGGCACAAAAACAACATTTGACAAATCTGATTTTGTGAAACAAGTAATAAAATTTAAACACCATTTCTTCAGGATTCAATCAATACTGTTTAATCTAGAGGAGCATTGTTGCACAGCAGCTATTAATGAAAATCTTAGTCAATAAAATCCCTAAAATTAGCTGAGCATCAGAAAACAGCAGAAAGAACGTCCTTTCCAAATTGAAAGATGCCAGAAAGATTGATTGTAATATCCAGAGAGTCAAAGCGTAACAGACCTTAACCAGCCAGATCTGACTTTGCATCAGGTAGCTGGCTAAAAAACTGCAAGTAAAGCAAGTCTCTCCTCAGAGCCACACAGATTCCTTCAGATTTGAACACAAAGGTCTAGGCAGAAAAAAAAAACTAACAGGCATAGAACATAAAAAAAAATCAGTGTCAGGGATTAAAATATGTTGAAATAAATACTTGAGATGTATTTTTGGTGAGACTGTCTCAATCATTTAAAAGGTTTCTTGTGAGAATTACTTTCTTATGTATAGATGGAGAAATTTGTTTCATGTGAAAATATTATCCTTAGAAGTAATTTGTTTAACACAATTTCTAGTTTGCTTATTTTAAATGAAGGGATTGATAATATGCAATTATTCTTGGATGCATAGTCTGGATCAGCAGCTGGGGTATTTTTTACCACAAAGATGTAATTTTGCTTCTTAAATGAGCCCATGGCATGAAGGCATGCATCTGGAGTGAATGGCAGCTGATAACATTTTGGCAAAGATACATGCACAAGGAGCATCTGCTGGTCGAAGGGGGAGGAGGTAGATTGTTGCTTCAATCAATGTGCTTTGATGTTAACACCACCATTTCGGAGCTCAATGATCATGCTCATGCCAGTTCCCAACATGACACAGCTGAACATGTTGGCAAGTCTCCCACCTTGATTCTTTAAAGGGGCCACCATCTACTTACAGCACAATAGTTGATTGATTTATACTGTTATTGTGATTGCAGAAGTGGATGGTGGCTTCCAAAATTATTTCAAGTTTTCACTGTCCCCAGAGACATTACTATTCCCTACTCTATGTAACACCTTCACATGTGGGCAGTGAACATATATTGAAATCCATGCAGCCAAACAAAACAACAAAAGTGCTGAAATATTGCTTCAGACCCCTCTGGTGCAGTCCTGCAGTACTTGATACCGTGGTGAGATACAATCTCATTATCATGAGATAACTCTACCACCAAAGGCTGCACATGGGTTTGAAAGAATCTGAAAGGGTTAATACTTTATTGAGTGCAATACGCATGATCCCTTATGATAATGTCAGAGGGACTGGTGGGAAAGTAAAGCTGGATTCCATGGGAGATAGGCTGAAGTACAAATCTGACCAGCAAAAACAAAAAATCTCTACTTTTATAGTAAGCCCATTCTTGAAATCTGTAAATAGTTGCAGCAATTCAATGCAGTACATCTGGTTTACTCTACAAGACTTTTTTCATTAGACCTGAAGGTGAAGAGCCCTGTCCATATGAGAGCATAGAAGCCCCTTAGGGTCCTGCAAATTCAGTAGATAGCTACACACTTCACATAGACCAGCTGAGGAAGAAGAGGAGAAAGGAAAATTAATCTAATTTCTGGCCATGCTGCTCCTGTGGATTTATCCAGTTGTGATCACAGTAAATGCGACTCTAGTTTACCATTCACAGATAGTCTCAGACTTGAACTTCCCTCTGTCACTGGCCAACGCAGCAGCTGCTTTGTCACAATGCCAGCACAAAAATAAAAAATGTCCTCGCTGAGGACTTGGATTCAGTTCACACCATGGAAACAGGTGAGATTTTACATTAAAAATTGATGGATAAAAATATCTTAAATTTGAGCAGCTAGTCTCAGCAACGGTAACCATGAAACTCACATCAGTTGTAAAAACCCATATGGTTCAACATTTCATTTCGGATATGAAATCCACTATCCCTAATGTGATTCCAGATCCACACAATGTGGCTGACTGTTAACTGTCCTGTGATATGGTTGAACAAGCCACTCAGTTTGGGGGAAATTGAAATCTGCACCTGCCAGCTCTACTGGAAGGCAATGTTTGATATTGCTTCATGATAAACCTGGAATTTATTTTAATGTTTCAGTTCAGAGCAAAGAGGCAATTGGTAAGTTTCGGGAGTGATTGTTTCACCCAATTTGCTCAAAGTAATTAGTATGGCTTCCACTGCAGACATAGTCATCGATGAGAGTGGAAAATAATGTGGAACTGAAATTTTGAACAATTCCCAACAATTCGACCTTTGTGAAGACCTTTGGAGTTCTTCAGATGATGTCAACTGGGCAGTACTCATGAGACCGAAATGGCGAGCTGTGGAAGATTAAAAGGAAGATTAAAAAATCTCATCAAATTAATGAGTAAGTATTTGAGGAATGGACTAAAACTGGTCAGTATTTCATTGCCAGTTTGATGACTACTTTGAAAGTAATTCTATGTGGTTGTGAGAATTGTTCTCTATTGATTTCACAACACTGTTGCAGTGGTGCTTATTGCAGCATATCATCGAGGAGCAGAAGCCTTATTTATATCCCAGCTGGTTGTCACTATTAGTGGATGTATTAAATTACTGCTATGTACATTACCTGTCGCAGTTCTTCAGCAAACACATCTGCTGATGTCAGGAAAGGAATTTCCACATTCATTGCTAATTAAATGTACCTGTGCCTACACAACTAAGTGAATGTATCTATATGGAACTAACCAACTCCTATAATACTTGTCTCACCCCCTCCTCTCCTTTCTATATCATCAGTAGGGTTCCTTTTGTCCTCAGTTCACACCTATCCATCTCCACATTAAAAAGAAATTATCCTAAGATCACAAACCTTAAAACATTAGAGTAGAAATTAGGGTTTTCCACCCATCGAGTCTGCTCTATCATTCAATCAAGGCTGTTAAGTTCCTCAACCCCATTCTCCTACTTTCTCCCCGTAACCCTTCATCCCCTTGATACTCAAGAACCTATCTATCTCAGTCTTAAATATACCCAAATGACCTGGCCTCCACAGCCTTCTGTGACAATGAATTCCATAGATTCCCCACTCTCTGGCTGAAGAGCTTTCTCCTTATCTCCATTCTAAAAGATCTTCCCTTTGCTCGAAGGCTGTGCCCTCAGGTCCTAGTCTCTCCTACCAATGGAAACATCTTTCCAACATCCACTCTCTCCGGGTCATTCGGTATTCTGTATGTTTCGATTAGGTCCCTTCCATCCTTCTAAACTCCAGAGTGTAAACCCAGAGTCATCAAACATTCCTCATATGTTAAGCTTTTCATTCCTGGGCCCATTCTTGTGAATCTTTTCTGAACATGTTCAAGGGCCAGTAAATTTTCCTGAGACAAGGGGTCCAAAACTGTGCAGAATACTTCAAATGCTGCCTGATAGAGCCTTATAGAGCTCAGAAGAATATCTCTGATTTTATATTCAAGTCCTCTCAAAATAAGTGCAATCATTGCATTTGCTTTCCTAACTACAAGATTATCTTGGTAGAATCCTGAATGAGAAATTGCAAGTCTCTTTGCACTTCACATTTCTAAATTTTCTCCCCATTTAGAAAATAAAAAAAATGAAAAAGTACAGGACAAACTCTGTCATTTTTGTCAACTCCAGCAGAATGCCACCACCAAACATACCTTCCCTTTCTCCCCAGTGTCAGCTTTACAAAGGATCTACTCCCCTCTTTCACCCTCTGGTCCATTCCTCTATCACTCCCTTGGCATCTTCCCATGCAATTGCAGAAGGTATAACACTTTCCCAATTGCTACCGCCCTCCTCAGTACCCAACATCCCATACACATCTTCCAGGAGAAGCAGAGCTTCCCTTGTACATCTCCAGCATTTGCTGCTCACAATGTGGTCTCCTGTATGTTTGGCAAGAGTAATTACAGACTAGATGACCAGTTTGTCAAACATCCCCATTCCATCCATTGGATAACCTTTTACGTCCCAATTACTGGCCACTTCAATAAATCACCTTACTCTCATGTTAACATTTCTTTCAAGTGCCTGCTGCAATATTCCAATGAAACAAAGGCAACCTCAATGAAGAACACCTCATTTTCTGTTTAGGCACTTAAGAGCCTTAAGGTCTCCACATTGAATTCCATAACTTCAGAAACTGACTGCATGATTTCTGTTCTTAATTTTTCTTACCTTATCTCACTGTTACTCACCACAGCACGTATCTAGTTTACTTTGCTCTTCGTAGTTATGACCCATTCTCTCCCTTTCAGACCTTAATCTACACCCATAAGACCATAAGAGATAGAAACAAGATTATGCCATTCAGCCTATCAAGTATTCTTTGCCAATGATCATGGCTGATGTGTTTCTTGACCCCATTCTCCTGTTTTCTCCCCGTAATCTTTGACTCCCTTACTAATCAAGAACCTGTCTTAAATATACTCCACAGCTCTCTGAGGCAACGAATTCCAAAGATTAACCACCCTCTGGCTGAAGAAATTCCTCCTTGTCTCAGTTCTAAAGGCTCAAACATTTGGTCGGAAGACGTACCCTCAAGTCTCACTTTTCTCAACATTGACTCTATTCAGGTCTCTCAGTATTCTGTAAGTTTCAAACAGATGCCCCCTTCATTCTTTTAAACTCCATTAAGTACAGACCCCGAGTGCTCAATTGCTCGTTATATGACAAGCGCTTCCTCTCCCAGATTATTCTTGCAAACCTACTTTGGACCCCCTCCAATGCCATCACATACTTCCTCAGATTTGGGGCCCAAAATTGCTCATAATATTCTAAATGCTCATAATTGCTCTTAACATTCTGATCATAGCCTTACATAACCTCAGCGGGAAATCTCTGCTCTTGCATCCTAGCCAGCTTGGAATGCATGATAACATGCCTTCCAAACTGCCAACTGAACTGGCATGTTAACTTTAAGAGAATCCTGTACTAGGATACACATGTCTCTTTGTCCTTCAGATTTCCAAAGTTTTTTCCCCTTTAAAAATATTCTATCCCTTCATTCTTTCTACCAAAATGCATAATCTCACACATTCCCACATTGTATTCCAATGATCAATTCTTTGTCCACTTTCCCAGCATGTTCAAGCCCTTCTGCAATCTTTCCACTTTCACAACACTATCTGTTCCCTCCACCTACCTTTGTGTCATCTTTGTCATCAAACTTAGTAGCAAAGCTCTCAGTTCCTTTGTCCAGATTATTAAAGTGTAATGTGAATAGTTGTGCTTTTAACTCTGATCCCTGTAGAACTCCACTAGTCACTGGCTGCCATCCTGAAAAAGACCCCTTTATCCTCCCCCACTCTGCCTTCTGCCAATTAGCCAATTCCTTATCAAGGCCAGTACCTTGCCCTTAACAGCTCAATAGCTAAAAATGGCACGTATGATACTGAAATTAGAAGAAGGATTGGCATAGCTAATAGTAACTTTGGGAAGGTGAAGCGATAGTTACTAACAGTAAAACTCAAGTAGTCACAATGAGAATTTGCATAAGTTTCTTGGTTCTATCAAATTTCCTGTCTGCCTTAGAAACCTGGACAATAAATAACAATGTATGGAGGAAAATAGCGTTTGATGCCAAGATGTATGAATAAAACTTCATTTTCAAATTATAAGACAAATGAAGAGTTACTTGAAATTGCAAGAATGGAAACACGCCTGAAAAAAAACATTGGAAAGAAAAATGTCAGTCTATCGACCCTTTGATTAGAGCTGAAAATCTACAGCAAAGTTTTCTGGAGATCAAAATAGATGTCAGAAAGAGGGATTGATCAAGGTTGAGGTGAATGATAGAGTGTACAGTGTAGTTGATGATGAGTCACAGAATAAACTGTAGGTCAAAGTTCATGCTTACACACACACACACACACACACACTCTATTTTGTATTAATTACATTATATCATATAATCATTCTTTATTTTATTTCATCTTAATGAATGTAAACTGGTTTGATGGAGTCTTGCATGCTGGATTTATCTCATAATGATGGAATGGAATATCAAAGAAGAAATGATAGCCTCATTGAAGAATGTATTGTGAGAATGAAAACAGGAAGGAAGGATGAGAAAATAAAGTTCAAGACAAGATTTTTGTTAAAATCTGCAAAATAATTGTCAAACTGTGCTGGAATTGTGAGAAAACTATGGCCTCATTGTTTCTGCAACAGTCAGGAAAAGGAAGTTAGAGATAGTACCCTAGGCAGTTACCCATATTTCATTAAGCAAAACCATGACAAAAGGCACCAGAGAAAATGCGTTTGGTTTTGGCTTCAAATAGGACAGTGATATCATTAAAAGTCAATTAATTGGGCAAGAAAACAGGTATTTTCTTAGGTAGCACACAATAATAGCAAGAAAAGCTAGAAAGAAAGTTTTTGAGAGCAACTCCAGGCTGCACCCAGGTACAGCAATTTGTTCTGAAGAAGGTGACTTGACTCAAAATGTTAACTCTGTTTTTCCTCACAGATGGTACCAGTCATGCTGATGTTCTCCAGTAATTTCTATCATTGTATTAGCACAGTTTGGTGAGTTCTCTAAATATATACCACAAAATCTGTGATTGGACAGACCATTTGAGACAGGCTCTGGCTCACAGGATATCTAAGCATCTCGTGTCATTATGAATATGCATTGGTACTTAGCAGTTTAATAAAAGTGTACCACATTAAATGGAATGGTGTCCAAGTTGTTGTGTACCATTGATATCTAGACCAGAACCTTTAGAGCAAATACAGGAGTTACAATATTTGAGAATGGAAGAAGGCAGATAAGTATAACATACCATGACAGTAGATCTCCTGAGTGTGTCAAAGAACAGCAAAAACATAAGTATTTTAAAAGTAAATTCAACCTTCTTCCCAGATACTTGAGTGTGTAATATGCTGTTTTATCCTAACACATCACAATCAATTCAATCTTTTACAAAGAAGAGCAAGGTTCTACTGCACCAATCCATTTTTTTTTTCATTTTCTGCACCCACCATCTGTTTCGGGTCTTTCTCAAAATAGCTGCTGATTTAATTTGGGTCAGAAAGAAAAGGAATGTGAGTTCAGGCGTTTGGTGTGTGTGCATGACTGAAGAATCAATGATATGAAGCTACCATCCGTGGGATTATTTCTGAATACTTTTAAATTATCTCCCATTCCACCAGTCACCCTTGTGGTCTGTCTGAATGAGACAGCTAGTTAATATCAATGACAGAATTATGGGCTCTTCTGGGTGATGAACATTACCCAATAACAATTCTGTTAAACTTGCTCATTCAGATTTAATTATTGAGTCCTACAATTAACAAGCATTTCTGTCAGACAGTACCAGTTTAAAATTCAACACACAGAATAAAATGACTATGTCCTAGCTCTCTGTATTAAAGTATAAGATCATAAGACTTAAAGGTAAACATAGGCCATTTGATCCATCGAGTCTACTTTGTGATTCAAGGAGATCATAGCTGATCTGATAATTCTCAAATCCACTTTCCTGACTTTTCTCCATAACCATTGATTCACTTCCTGATTAAAAATATGTCTCTTTCAGCCTTGAAAGTATTTAATGAACCAGCGTCAACAGCACTCTGCAGTATAGAAATCCACAAATACACTATCCTGTCTGAGAAGACATTCCTCCTCATCTTTGTCTTAACTAGGTGACCCTTTACTCAAATATTCAATCCTAGATATCCCATAAATGAAAACAATTTCTTTACATCCACCTTGTCAAGCTCCCTCAGAAACTTGTATGCTTTAATAAGGTCACCTTTAATTCTTCTAAACTCCAATAAATACAAACCTAACCTACTCAACCTATGGAAAGAAATCACCATAACAACAGATAAACATTCAAGTTAATCAGTAAACCCTTCAGACACCCGGAAAAACACAAGTGTCACTGACTTAAAATTCAAACATCCAAACTTAAAAATGCTCATACATATAAATCATAAATCACTTTACATGTTAAGCAGCAAGTTGCTGTTGACATACAATATTTTGATTTCCAGAAAGTATTTGATAAGTTGCCACATCAAAGGTCATTGTGGGAAGGTAAAGTCTCATGGTGTAGGTGTAACATATTAACCTGTAGAAATGATCGTCCTGAAGGCAGAAAACAAAAGTATGCATCAATTAGGTTTTGTTTGATTGGCAGGATGTGATGAGTGGAATCCCACAGTAGTCTGTGGTGGGACCGCAACTCATTAGAATTAAAAAATGAAAAGTCATGCAAGTTAAATTTGCAGAAGATACCAAGATTGGTAGGAAAATATGTTGTAAAGAAGACAAAAGAATGCTGAAAATGGATGTACATAGGTTGAGTATGTAGGAAACATTTGGCAAATGAAGTACAATGTGGAAAAATGTGAATTTGTTCATTTTGGCAGGAATAAAAAGCAGAGTTTTACTTAAATGGAGATTGACTGTAGAATTCCGATGGGGTTGGCCTCAAACGGGATCTTGGGTTCATGTCACATTACAGGTGACCCCACTGCACACATACACACACCCTTCCACATACTCAAACACTCACACAGATCCTCTCTCATGGATGAGCCATGGAACATGAATGCATTGGTATGGCATATAATTAGGAAAGACTTAGGGGATGCTATCCCTCCTCACAAGAGGAATTGAACAGAAAGGTGAAGAAAGGCATTTTGTCTCAGTTATACAGAGCATTTGTGAGACAACATCTCAAACTTTGTACAACTTAGGTCACCTCATTATGAAGGTTTAGAGGCAATTTCTTAGATTGATACCAGAAATGATTGGACTACCGTATGACAGTATAATGTGGAGGTGCCGGTGTTGGACTGGGGTGGACAAGTTAAAAGTCACGCAACACCAATTTATAGTCCAACAGATTTATTGGGAAACACTAGCTTTTGGAGTGCTGCTTCTTTGTCAGGTACCTGTGAAGCAGGATCATAAGACAAAATTTAGAGCAAAAGATCACAGTGTCATGCAACTGAAATGATATATTGAACAAACCTAGATTGCTGTTAAGTCTTTCACCTTTTGGAATGGGTTGCAGATTTCAGTTCATTACTATGTAAATCCCAGAACTTCTTCCCTGTCACATTTTGAAGGTAAGTTAAGGTTTTATATATATAAAAATGGTGGCATCTCAGCTCAGATAAAGGTGTGAGGTTAGAGTCTGGTTTAATTCCGACATTGAGAAGGCAAGGAGGCCTCGAGGCCTGATACATTGGCGAGATCAAGCAGATGCTACAACAACGGATGAATGGACACTGCACAACAATCGCCAGTTAGAATGTTCCCTCCCAGTTGTGGAACACTTCAGCGATCAGGGACATACAGCCTTGGATCTTTGGGTGACCATCCCCCAAGGCACACTTTGGGATAGACAACAATGCAGAGTGGGCAAACAGAGGCTGATAGCCAATTTTGGTACCCATGGGGTTGGCCTCAAACGGGATCTTGGGTTCACGTCAATTACAGGTGACCCCACTGCACACATACACACACCCTTCTCCATACTCAAACACTCACACAGATCCTCTCTCATACACATGGTCTCTCGCAGACACATACACCTCCCACACTCACACCCATCACAGTCTCATATTCCATCACACTCATGCACACACTCTACCAAGCATGCACACATGCAAACACACATTCTCAGACGCACTCACATGCACACATTCTCACTTGCACACATTCTCACACACACATACACACTCTTTCTCTCTTTCTCTCGCGCACACATACACAAACATATGTTTATGAGGTGAATTTGTATTCGCAGAATTGTAATTGCAGATACATTCTATTTTGTTCAAAAAGCACACAATCTGCAGGCAGTCAATTCAAGCAGTCAGTCCATGTAACATGTTTTGAATTCCCACTTTGGAAATAAAACTAGTCTGGCTCAAGATTGGGATGCAGACAGACTCTAACCTCACACCTTTAATGCATTGTCTAAGCTGAGATGACACCTTTTTAAATGTAAAACCTTAAGTTATCTTGGGAATGCGACAGGAAAGAAGTTTTGGGATTTACATATTAATGAACCAAAACCTGCAACCCATTCTAAAAAATGAAAGATTTAACAGCAATGTAGCTTTGTTCAATATATTATTTCAGTTGCATGACACTGTGATCTTTTCCTATAAATTCTGTGTCTTATGATCCTGCTCCACAACTACCTGATGAAGGAGCAGCACTCTGAAAGTTGGTGTTTCCAAATACATCTGTTGGACTATAACCTGGTGTTGTGTGATTGTTTAATGCTTGTGAATGTGTTAGACATGTTCCATTGCAGTTTAGAAGAGTGAGGAGTGACTTGATTAAAATGTAAAAGATTCTGAACAATCTTGTCAAGGTGGATGTTCAGGAATAAGGGTTGCTGTTCTAAAATTAAGGGCTGCCCTTTCAGGACAGAAATTGGCTTATTTTCTCTCAGAAGGTTGTGCAATTTCAGAACTCGGCATCAGAAAACAGTGATGGGGGTGGGGGTGGGGCGTCATCAATGCCTTTAAGACAGAGGTGGATTGAATCTTGTTGGTCAAGGGAGTCAAACCTTATCAGTTTGATGGGAATTTGAGACAGAATCAGATCAGCTACAATCTTATTGAATGACAGAGGACACTTCAGGAGCTGATAGGTCTACTATTGCTAGATATACACAGAAGGAATTTATGTTTTCAGGCTGACATCAAGGAGGATCATCCACTAGACATATCTGCATGAAGATGGATGCAAAGCTTCAGTACCACTTTTTTTCCCTCATGTGCTAGGTTGCCCTGGCATAGAGGATGAGGATATTTGTGGAGCTTCATTTTCCTGTTGGTTGTTTGATGATCCTCTATTATTCATGACTGGATGTGCCTTAACTGCTGAGCTCAGATCTGATCTGTTGATTGTGGTACCATTTGGCTCTGTGTACTGCATGCTGATTCCATGCTTGGCATGCAAGTAGTCCTGTGTTGTAGCTTCATTAGATTGACACCTCATGTTTAGTTAAGTCAGGTATTGCTTTTCAAGGCCCTTCTGCACTCTTTATTGAACTAAACATGAAGATATTGATAAAGGGTGGAGCTGACAAATCACAAGGTTACTAATTATGATTGAAGACAATTCTACTGTTGATGGCTCACAGCACTTTGTGAATGATCAGTTCTGAGTTGCTTGATCTGTTTAAAGATCTGTTAGTTTTAGCACTAAGGTATTGCTGCTCAACAGGGTGGAAGGTATCCTCAATGTAAAGGTGATACTTCATTTCTACAACGACTATGACTGATATTATCAAGATGGCTTCACCTGCAGTAGATAGATTCATGATGATGGGCACATGTAGGTTTCCCTCATTGTTGACTCTCTCAGCTCCAGTCATACACCATTGACTGAGAGATGTTAGGAATCGTGTACAGAATTTTTCAGCTGTCTCAGGGGATAGAAAATGCTCCACTAACATGCACTGGCTGGAGCATGTATTATATCCGACTCAGTGTTTGAGAACCTCTCTTCAATGCTTACATTTGCACTCAGGTAAACCTGGAGAGAGACACAATGTGTCCTTTGACCTCATTATGCTTGAGGCTGACCACAGCATTGTTAAATTTGAGTTCATACATCAACCTCAGGGAATTGATTTTAATTTGATTTGTCAAGTTTCCTTTCAATATATGTTTTTGCTACATTACTGTCTGCTCCTTTGAGAAGTGGACACTTATAACCTTCAACTAATTGATTAATTTAAAGCCTACCTTCATCAGTAAACAATTCATTTAGGTGTTGCTGTTACAAGGCACTATTTATTTCTTGTTCTCCTTGTAACTCCTGGACAGAAAATTATGGTCCATTGATAATATGCCCCTTAAAGGTTATGCCTTCCTATTAACTTAAGGATTTGAGCATAAATGTTAGGCTCACACTGCAGTCTAGTATTGAGAGTATGCATCACCCAGTGGAAGTGCTATCTTTTGGATGAGATGTTAAAGAGAAGGTTTGTCTGTCCCCTCAAAGAAGTGCAATAGATTCCAAGGCATGACTTCAGTAATTCACTCTGTCCTGGCCATAATGACCCCTTAATGATTAACAAGAAAAACAGATGATTTTTGTCATTATCACACTGCTGTGTTTGGAAATTTGCTGTCTGTAAATTGGTTGCTGAGTTGTGGAATGCAAGTCAGAGGCAAGACTTCGAAAGTCATTCATTGGCTTCATTCAAAAGGGCTTTGTGAAATTTGAAAAGGTATTACATCAATCCAGAGTCCTACATTTTGACAGCTGGATTTGGCGAAGATTTGGTGCAGCTCTTTGCAAAACTCTGCAAGGTGATTACATTTGAAAGTTGAGACAAGTTTTAATCTGGAGAACTCAGGCTGGTCTTATAGGATGGCATAGAAAGGTGATGGGAAAAAGGTAGGAAAGTGAAGCTGCCATGACCTCATTGAATGGTGGAGCAAACTCAATTGGATGAATGGCCTGCTTCTGCTCTTAGGGTCTTATGATAATGGAATTGTAGTGAGTGAGTTGTAGGCAGGGTACCCTGATGTTTTAGATGGAACCCTCAAAGTGTCAAGGATTACAATGTCCATCAATGTCAATGGGATGAGGTATGTTCTTCAATGGAAATTCATCAGGATTTCATGTTCAGCATTCCTCTTCAATAAAACCGTTCTCAAAGAATGAAGAATTATTCCATTATATGGGCAACTTGAGATCTTGTGATCAGCTTGTTCAGAGCTAGATCATTTACTCTGAGACATGTTGATGAGACTCTGCTGCTTCTGGATTTGGATTTGGAGAATTCACTTGGTGGTTTTACAGCCAGTCTTATGAGAGATGTTCTCTGATGAAACTGCTTTTTTGTTATCATATATTAATTTTTTGATATCTGTGGAATGATTGCTGGCAAAAATGAATTGAAATTTGATATATTAGTCTGGCTGCCTACTTATCATAGAATTTGGCCCATTAACTTCACACCGACCCTCGAAAGAACACCTCACCTCAGATCTTCCCCCAATTCTATCCCTGCACTTCCCCATGGCATATCCATCTAGCCTTCACATTCCTGGACACTATGGCAATTTAGCATGGTCAATGCAAATAACCTGCACATCTGTGGACTGTGGAAGGAAACCAGAGCATCCTGAGGAAACACGCGCAGACATGGAGAGAATGTTCAAACTCCACATAGTCTTCCGCAGGTGAAATCGAACCTGGTCCCTGGTACTGTGAGGTAGCTGAGCTAACTACTGAGACACTGAGCTTAGGTTTAATTGTTTATTGCTGATTATATTTATTTTTTACACCAAAATTAATTTCTCCCTATATATTTCAATCAAAGCAATTTTTCAAAGCTGGCCTCTGCAGGACTAATTTGTAGAAAATTAATATGTTATGTTTTAAATGTTGTCAATGCCAACACCCTGGTATTATGTAAGAAAGTGAAGCAGGGGCCTTCAATTTCCACAACAATAGAATATAGTGCTATAGTACAAAGAATCATTTGTTCTCTGTCAATTCTACTGTGGAACATACTTGAGAATTATATAAGTCACATCTAAATTATTCAACAGCCCAACACGGTAATAGACAAACAGATGGACATGGATGGGAATCACTGAAAAGCCTTATTTAATTCTCATCATTCCTGTCCCATCAAATGCTACTTATAATTATTACTCTTATTATCTGTAGCTTTCTTAAGGGAAGAAGATTTGTTTATGTTATGATATTATTTTTAAAACCCATTTCAACTCAATCATATGTTTTTCTCCAAAAACCAGACAATTTAGACCTCCTTGATGCATTCAATTATTCACTCTTTAAAGTGTTATGAACTTCAATGGAATAAGTGTCAGTATCCTCTTCAAGCGCTCAGTATGTTCTTTGATGAATATTGAGGGCACAATCTTTTTGAATTGCTCAATAACTGCTATAATTAAATAAACTGCTTTTCATTTATACACAAAGACAGGCTGGCCTTTAAAACCATTACAAATCCAGATAACACCACAGCGTTTAATTCATCTCTTCCTCAGCATTAGATCTTGATATTTAAGATGCATTTACACAAGAAAGGTGGCAGGGAGCACTTCAGAAATCAGGCACTGCCTATATTTTTAAAGGTCAGTGATAATGATTTGGTAGAATGTAATGGAAGTATTAAGTGAATTTAAAAAGAAAATTACAAGCTCCATTTAATGGATAGAGCAAAATTTCTGAATTAGAGTGGTGCTGGAAAAGCATAGCAGGTCAGGCAGCATCCACTCCTTGGATGTTGCCTGACCTGCTGTGCTTTTCCAGCACCACTCTCATTCAGACTTTGTTTCCAGCATCTGCAGTCCTCATTTTTATCTAGAGCAAAATTTCTGTTGTGGCTTTCCCATCTCGTGAAATATTGAAAGGTTCTTTTAAAAAAAGGTGAGGTATATTGTTGAGATCAAATGGTTTGTGAGTGATAAAAAAAATCAATATGATCAAAAGAAATTTCCTTGAAGCAAAGGAAACTTCTGAATGATATTATCTCGGTTAAAAGATGGAAAATACAAGGTTAGATCAATTACCTGGAGAATTTGTTAATTACTGTAGTAGGTAAGTCAGAAAACTTGAAAAATATTGCCTCAAATTAAATTAAAGATTAACATTTATTGCCTACCCCAATTGCCCTTAAGAAAGTGGTAATGAGCTGCTTTCTGCTGCAATCCACCTGTTGAATATACATCTACAGTATTGTTATAGAGGGATTTTCAGGATTTTATTCCAATGGCAGTGAAAAAATGATGGTACAGTTCCATGTTGTGTGGACCAGAGAGGAACATGTAGATGCTTGCATTTCCATACATCTGCTACCTTTGGCTTTCTAAATGGTAAAGATTGCAGTTTGGAAGATGCTGTTAAAGAAGACATGTTGAATTTCTACAAACCATTTTGTAGATGATATAGATTGCTGTAACACAGTGCCATTAGTGAATGGAGTGAGTGTTTAAAATGGCAGTTAGGATAATGATCAAGTGGGCTGTTTTGTCCTGGATGATGCCAAGCTTCTTCAGAGTTTTTGGAGCTGCACCCATTCAAGCATTGGAGAATATTCCATCATACACCTGACTTGTACTTTGTAGATTGTGCAGAAGCATTAGGGAGTAGGTCAAGTCTGAATGTTGTTCAGGTCTTTCAGTTTATGGCTGTGGACTCCTTCGGGATCTGAGGAGTCACAAATAGCGTTAAATATTTTGAAATTTTTGGAAAACGTCGCCATATCTGTTCTTATGATGGCCAGAGGTTCGTTGATGAATCAGCTGAAATGTTTGGGCCTAGAATACCATCCTGAGGAGACATTGCAGCGAACGCTTGGGAATAAGGTAATTTACATCCACCAACCACAATCACTTTTTTCATTAAATTAGATAAGATTACTTACAGCGTGGAAACAGGCCCTTCAGCCCAACAAGTCCACACTGACCCACTGAAGCGCACCCTCCCAGACCCATTCCCCTACATTTACCCCTGCATCTAATACTACGAGCAATTTTGCATGGCCAATTCACCTATCCTGCACATTTTTAGACTGTGGGAGGAAACCGGAGCACCTGGAGGAAACCCACATAGACACGGGGAGAATGTGCAAACTCCACACAGACAGTTGCCTGAGGCAGGACTTGAACTCAGGTCTCTGGTGGTGTGAGACAGCAGTGCTAACCACTGTGCCACCATGCCACCCATCATCTTAATTTGTGCTACATATGACTCCTGCCAGAGTGGCTTTTTCTCCAATTCACACTGACTTCACTTTTGCTAGGGCTCATTGATGCTACACATTATCAACGTTTCATTTAGCATCAAAGGTAATCTCTTCTAGATCATCTCCTGAGTTTAATTCTTTTGTCTGAGTTTGGACCCATGCTGCAATAAGTTCAAGAATAGAGTGGCCTTGGCAAAATGTAAACTGAGGATGAAGGAGCAGACTATTGCTAAATAAGTTGATTGATGAATTCCATCACTTGGCAGGTGATACAAAGCAGATTGAGAGGGTTGCAATGGAATGAGTTAGATTTGTCATGTCCTGAAAAACAGGGAATTACAGACTAAATAGCCTAATAGTGCCTGTGAGGAAATTCCTGAAGACATTAATAAATGATAAAGTGATTTGGATGTGAGCACAAGAGGTACAGTTAGTAAGTTTGCAGATGACACCAAAATTGGAGGTGTAGTGGACAGCGAACAGGGTTACCTCAGATTACAACAGGATCTTGACCAGATGGGCCAATGGGCTGAGAAGTGGCAGATGGAGTTTAATTCAAATAAATATGAGGTGCTGCATTTTGGGAAAGCAAATCTTAGCAGAACTTATACACTTAATGGTAAGGTCCAAGGGAATGTTACTGAACAAAGAGATCTTGGAGTGCAGGTTCATAGCTCCTTGAAAGTGGAGTCACAGGTAGATAGGATAGTGAAGAAGGCGTTTGGTATGCTTTCCTTTATTGGTCAGAGTATGAGTACAGGAGTTGGGAGGTCATGTTGCAGCTGTACAGGACATTGGTTAGGCCACTGTTGGAATATTGCATGCAGTTCTGGTCTCCTTCCTATTGGAAAGATGTTGTGAAACTTGAAAGGGTTCAGAAAAGATTTAGAAGGATGTTGCCAGGGTTGGAGGATTTGAGCTATCGGGATAGGCTGAAAAGGCTGGGGCTGTTTTCCCTGGAGCTTTGGAGGCTGAGGGGTGACCTTGTAGAGGTTTTCAAAATTATGAGGAGCATAAATAGGGTAAATAGGCAAAGTCTTTTCCCTGCGGTCGGGGAGTCCAGAACTAGAGGGCATAGGTTTAGGGTGAGAGGGGAAAGATATAAAAGAGACCTATGGGGCAACCTTTTCACACAGAGAGTGGAGTGTGTATGGAATGAGCTGCCAGAGGAAGTGTTGGTAGCTGGTACAACTGCAACATCTAAGAGGCATTTGGATAGGTATATGAATAGGAAGGGTTTGGAGGGATATGGGCTGGGTGCTGGCAGGTGGGACTAGATTGGGTTGGGATATCTGGTCAGCATGGACAAGTTGGACCGAAGGGTCTGGTTCCATGCTGTACATCTCTATGACTCTATGATTCTATGACTGAACAACTTGAACGTTTTCAGTTAATAAGAGAGAGCTGACATGGACTCATGATAAATGTGCCAAGTCTGATAAACTTCAATGAATATTTTGAAAAGTTGTCGGATGTAGTGTACACAGGTGAATGTCTATGGATGTTGTGCATGTGGCTTTCCAGAAGGCATTTTATGAAGTTCCCATAAGGGATTGTTAGCTTAGGTAGAAGTCGAAGGAACTGAAGGCAAATTACTGATATGGCTGGCAAATTGGTTGAATGGCAGGTGACAGGGAGTAGGGATGATGGGTAGGCACTTAAATTGGCAACATGTGACCAGTGAGGCCCACAAGGATCTGTGTTGGGGGTCGCAATTATTTATATGCAGTTTGCAGTTCTGTGGAAAGGTCACTGGACTGAAACATTAACTCAGATTTCTCTCCACAGATGTTGCCAGACCTGCTGAGCTTTCACAGAAATTTCCATTTTTGTTCATTAATGACTTTGACAATAACATAGAAAGTCATGCATCCAAATTTGCTGCTGACACAAAATTAGGCAGCATTGTAGAGAGTGTAGATGTTAGCATAAAAGTACAAAGGGGTAGTGAAAGACTAAGTGAGTGGATAAAACTCTGACAGATGGAGTTTTATATTGCGAAGTGTGAGGTTATCTAATTCAGACCAAAAAAGGATAAATACTGTGAAGTTCGGTACAGTGGATGTCCTGTATCCATCTTGAATCAGAATTTTCTTTTTCACTGATGCACTGTGTTCCCACGTCATTAAAGATGTGGATCATTGTGAAGCCTCCTCCTCGGTTTGGTTGTTTAATTGTCCACCATCATCCATGACTGGCTCTGTGAGGACTGCACAGCTTTGATCCATTGGTTGTGAGATTGCTTATCTCGATCTATCCCATGTTGCTCCTGTTCTTTTTTATGAAATGAATCTGTTCTGCAACTTCCCCAGATTGTTACCTTTTTGTTAGATATGCCTGGTCTAGCTCATGGCGTGCTCTCTCACCTTGACAACAATGAAGTCTGTATATGGAACAAAAAAATGCTGACAAGTCTCAGCAGGTCTGTCAGCATCTGTGTAGAGAAAGCAGACGCTACAAAAACTATTGAATATCACCAGCAATTTCTGTTTTTGTTTTAGATTTCCAGCACCTGCAGTTCTTTACATCTGTACATGGAGCGTGTAAAGATTGGGATCAAGTCAGAGGTTTTGATATCTTGATTGAATAAATTGCTCAGTGTGTGTTTATTTCCTTCAAGAGATTTTTCCAACAAGTATCCAACAAGGTCACACAATTATATCACTTAGCAGAAAAAAAAGGACCTTTACTTCAGTTAGGAAAAATAATCTCCAAACTTTAACTTTTAAATGCTTCAGTTGAATTCAGGTGAAATTGGCAGCTAAATAAAATTGCAAGTATTGTACCTGTATCAGCAATCAATGTTAGAAAGAATTTTGGATGTAACCAATGGATGTGTCGTTCAGCTGCCACTGCTATAATTTGTTTCAACTATTTTGATGCATACAAACCCTGTGAAGCAAGTTATAAATTAATGACCTGGCATCATAAAGGAATAAAACCTAACATTTATTACATTCCCTGTAACGTTTCACCGTATAGTGTCATCCATGGGAATTTGCAATATTTTGGTTCAAAGTGTTACAGTTGCTTGACACTCCACAAACAGGGTGACCAATGCAGATAATGAGATGCTGCAGTTGAAGCATTTCTTCAGGGTCTTGCTTTCAACTATTCATATGCATCCTATTTCATTCTTTCTTTTACCTAAGTGTATGAGGGCTGAAAGGGCTAATTATTTTGATTTTCAGTCTATTCTTCCTGTTGTCAGCTCCCAAATTATTTTGTATGCTTTCTTCAGAATTATGTAATCCATTAGACAAATAAACAGCTGTCATTACATAGCACCTTTCACAGCATCAAGACACCTTAAAATACTTTGCAGTCAATTCAGTATTTTGATGTGTAGACACTGTAGGTTGCCCCATAGCCAATTTGTATTTAGCAGGCTCCTACAAACAACAACGCAAAAGGAACAAATAACATGATTTTCGTGATGAAGCAAGAAGAAAATATAATTTCAAGGACATTGGAGATGAACTCTGTTATTCTTCAAAATATTTTTGTGATTTTTTTACATATGTCTGACAGTATATAGAGTCTCAATTTAACTTCTCATCCGCAAGACAGCAGTGCAACATACCCTTCGTACTGTATTGGATTTTTATGTGCAAGAGTTTTGATGGGACTTGCACTCAGCTTTCAGATTCAAAGTGAGGCTAACACAAACTAAGATACAGCTGGTACTCACATTACATTTTTGTATTTGTTGTTTTCTGTCATCTATTTCTTTCGATTTTATTTTGTTCTCCTAGTGTACTCAATTCATGTCAACACAAGGGATGGAAGCCTGCTTTCTCTGTTTTATTTATTGTAGACCATTAAATAGTAATTAACCAATTCTTTATTGGCAACTGAGCTCTTGAATTGTAACATTTTTTGAAATAGATTGTTATTTTCTGTACTATTAGAGAATTATTGGTCTGGGTTTTGTAGCCAGTGGAAAAAAAGAAGATGGTGACCATTAACCATGTGACAGAGTACAACAATACCTTTTCAGGAGGTTAGAATTGGAATTTGATCTCCTAAATGTGGTGTGAATCCACTGTTCAACATTATCATTGGAGTTGACTGGCTGCTGCTCTTATCTTTTGCTGAGCAAGTAATACAGACTGTTGTATCACAACTTTGTGTATCAGTCCAGTTTTAGGGGACATGGTATTTTATTATATTTTTAAGGAAAATGGTCATGATACCATCAGAATATAAATGTCTCAGACTTCACTTGAAGCATGACACACTAATGGAAGCATGCCACACTTTGTAACAGAATAGCTTAATGTTAGCCCAGACATCGAAGTGTCTGTGAAAGTAACATTTGCATGTATTAGTGAGCTATAATAAGTGTTTGCTGAATCTTTTCATTACTGCATCATCCATGTGCTCATTTCTTATGTTACAAGGAACAACATAAGCAATGTTTAGGTAAAGCTACAGGTCATACATGACTTGCGCTTCAG
Organism: Hemiscyllium ocellatum; assembly: GCF_020745735.1. Classification (NCBI taxonomy): domain Eukaryota; kingdom Metazoa; phylum Chordata; class Chondrichthyes; order Orectolobiformes; family Hemiscylliidae; genus Hemiscyllium; species Hemiscyllium ocellatum. The sequence goes on from NC_083404.1 coordinate 20,817,038, forward strand.
TTTTCAGAAAGACAAGCTGCTTCTTAGATAGAAGTTAGAAAATTAAAAAGATAAAGTTACGTGCTGGTGATTCTTGTAAAGTAAACATTGGTGTGCAAGAGCTAATACAGCCTGATGAGTACAAGTCCTGAAGACATTGGTGTCAAGTCGCAAAGGAATGACTGAGGACTGGCAGGAAAACCAAAGTAGATCGCATGGTCAATGAATGAATGCATTTTAACATGAAGTGCATGGATGTGAGTGTTGGGTGTATGGGTATGTGTGTGTGTGTGTGTGTGTGTGTGAGAGAGAGAGAGAGAGAGAGAGAGAGAGAGAGAGAGAGAGAGAGAGAGAGAGAGAGAGAATAAAAAAAATGGGGTCACCTGTCAGTGACATGAACCCAAGGTCCGGTTGAGGCCATCCTCATAGGTACTGAACTTAGTTACCAGCCTATACCCGGCCACTTTACATTGTTTGCTGCCCACACACAGCCTTTCATAGGGTTATACACCATCGCACCCACGCACACCCTTTGACAAGCTTTTGCACACAGAAACACTCTCTCATGTGCATTCACTCTCTCTCACACACACTCAAGCACACATACTCTCTCTGACAAGCACACACACACACACACAAATCTATGGGATGAATTTGTATTTGCAGATACATTCTATTTTGCTCAAAAACACACAATCTATGGGCAGTCAATCCATGTAATATTATGTAAATTCTGCTTTGGAAATATAACCAATCTGATTCAAGATTGGGATGCAGACAGACTCTAACCTCACACCTTTATTGCATTGTCTGAGCTGAGATGTCACTGTTTATAAAACCTTAAGTTATATCAAGAATGTAACTGAAAGGAAGTTCAGGGATTTACGTATTGAAACCTACAACCCATTATCAAAAATGAAAGACTTAACATCAATTCAGGTTTGTTCAATATTATCATTTCAGTAATCATTTGCTATAAATTCTGTGTCTAATGGTATTTTTCCCCACAACCACCTGATGGAGTAGTCCTCCAAAAGCTAGTCCTTCCAAATAAACCTGTTGGACTAAAACTTGGTATTGTGCGACTTTTTGCCTTTTGAAATTAGACACTCTTCTCTTCACAGATTACTATTCTTCCAAGCTTCATGTCATCTGTAAACTTCAGCAGAAGTAAAGAACCCAATACCAAACTCCATTACAAACCTTTCTACATCCTGAAAAATAAAATCCATTGACTTTGATCTTTGTTTCCTATCACTCAGCCAATTTGTTTCCATGTTTTGCATTATATCAAATGCTTTCTGTAAATCCATGTGTATCGCGTCAAAAGCATTACCCTCTTCAAGCCTTCTGTTATTGTTTTAAAAACATCTAGCAAGTCAAGTAAACATGACTTCCCCTTTAAAAAATCCATCTTCCTATCCTACCCACATTTTCCATGTAATATTTAATTCTATCCTGAAGCTTCCCCACCACCAAGATTAAACTGTCTGGTTCAAAATTGCTGGGATTATCCTTGCAACCCTTTTTTGGTTCCCAATTGTATTTTCTGGTTCACATCTGTCATAAGCATACTCTTCCTTCCTAACTTTAATTTCTACCTCCTTTGACGTTCAGGGAGGTTTGGATTTGTCTGTCCTAAAAATTCCCATTTGAGGAAATATATCTCAAACGTAACTGAACCATCTGCTCTTTGTAGTTAGCCAATTGTTCAGTTACTCTTTTTCCTGCCAACGACTGTTCCAGTCAATTCTGCCCAGCTTTGTTCTTGCCCCATTAAAATCAGTCCTCCACCAATTGTTTTTTTCTCAACTAGATTGTTGCATGTCATTCTCTACCACCATCCACAACCTCATGATACGATGATTACTGTCTTCAAAATGTTTCCCCACTGACATTTTATCCATTTGACCTTTTGGTCCTTTTCAAGGACCCCATCCAACATTGTATCCTGTCATGTTGGAATGGGTCCACACTATTAGAGGAAACTTTCCTGAACAGAATCTATGAACATTTGGCCCTTGCTGGCTCATACATTACCAGTGACCCAGTCTGTTTTGGAAATTGAAGTCCCTATTATAACTAATTTATAAAATTGGCATTTCTCCATAATTTCCATGTGAATTTGCTCCTTTGCATTCTTTCTACTAGTTGTTGGTCTATAGACTACACCAAACAACTGTGTCCTTTTTATTCCTTAGCTGTATCCAGATTAACTCTCTCTTAGAACCCTCTGAGACATCTTCTTTCTTCAGCACTTCAATGTGCTCCTTCCTCAATAATCCCAACCCTCCTCTTTCTATTCTATCTTTCCTGAAGTGGTGAAAGCTGGTACAATTGCAACATTTAAAAGGCTTTTGGATGGGTATATGAATAGGAAGGGTTTGGAGGGATATGAGCCAGGTGCTGGCAGGTGGGACTAGATTGAGTTGGGATATCTGGTCAGCATGGACAAGTTGGACCAAAGGGTCTGTTTCCATGCTGTCTCTATGACTCTATGTCTGAACAACATAAATCCAGGAATCCAAATGATTTCACTTTCTAAAATAAAAATATCTATTATATATAAAATTCTTAAGTAAAACAAGCATTATTAACTTAACCCCACACTCAATAGCTATGTAAGTGGTGCACAAAAGTTTATTTCTAACCTTCCTAAGGATTATTTTAGAAAATACATCAGTCGCAAAGTTCACAGGGAACAAGCGTAAGCATGCCATACTCTCCTGGAGAACTCACCTTTCCTTCAGCTATTCCTAAAGGTGAAACTTTCATCATCAAGCTTTTGACTCAGTTTTTGGTAATTTGTTCTTTCAGTGTCATTGGGTCAAAATCCTGGGATTCTTTCCCTCCTGTGCACCTCCTTACAGTATATGAACAAGCAGCAGTTCAAGAGGTAGCTCACTACCACTTTCTGAAGGGCAATAAGTGCTGGCCCAACCAAGGGCACCCACACCCATTTAAAAAAACTTCACAGTTCAGTTTCCTCACAATGTTCTAACTGAGGTCAAGCCCCACCTGCATTCTACACAATCAATGATGATGTTAGGTTTTAACTGTATGCACAGTGTAGATCTATTTAACTGTAAAATACGTTGCCTATCTTCTCTCAGTCAACGGTAAACAGCAAGACGTCCAAATGCAACCAACTCTCATCAAATATCCAGATAAACTGAAATAGAGACCCTCCCTAATCTCCAATCATTTCTGCAATGATTTAGCCTGCACTGAGTCATCATTAAACTGATGTTTAGTTTAATTATCCCTCTCTTGCAACTTCTTCTGATGAAGAAAATGCCTTTCACAACTTTTTAGAGCTTACTGAATGCATTTAAAAGAATTTATAGCACTGATATCCAAAACAAAAACACCCCATTGCACTGCTCAGCAGAATTGGAGTCATCATGTCTCTCATTTATTAATCAAGTGATATCACCCACCTTAACTTTCTCATTGTTAACCTCTTACATCAACATGGCTCCAATCTTTTGAGTGTAATGGCATCCAATCTGCTTTAATTGTATTTCAATTTTCTACAGTTAAGACTTTAAATCTTCAAAATTATGTCTGCATTTAAAACCATTAAAGAACCATTACCTAAGTATTTGCAACTTTGGCAACTCTTACCCCACCTTTCATGCTGTTTAAAGCACCACATTTCAATCACTCTGCACATGCCTAAAACTCAAAACTCATGCCTAACAACCAAACACTCTCATCTGCATCGCACTGCGGTTCAGTCTCACATCTACCACTAGCTTCTTCAAATCACGTTCCAACTATTTAGCTATATTAACCATGGTCAAAAATCACAAATCAAGGAGCAGTACTCCAAAAGCTGATGTTTTCAAATAAACCCATTGGACTATAACCTGGTGTTGTGGTGATTTTTAACCTTGTTCAATGAAGTCTAACACCGGCACCTCTACATCATACTAACCATGTTATCTAAAATTGACATTCTTTCCTCTCTGTTTCAGGACAAGCTTCTACACATTAGAAGGAACCATAGCACAATTAGCAGAGGACATGATTGCCCTGTACTGAGCAATCCTTACAGACAAGATGGTTTTCTGCCTCATGGAGGTGGCTGTGACAAAGTCCAGAGGGATTTGACTTTGTTGAAAGTGGGGATATTGGCATTTTCACATTATGCTTTTTTCTCAGACCATTGTGGCAAATTCTGGAAATTAACCTTTTCATTCCAGACCAAGAATAGAAGAAAACAGCCTGAACAATAGGAATGGTAAAGTCACCACTGTCCTGTGTTCTCATCAGAAAGAAATGACTGATGGTATATTAACCTGAGAGTCACTATGCCAGAGGCAAGAAGCAAGGTTGAGAAGGTGCAACCTTCATGGCAACACCAGCCTGTGTGAAAATTGATCCAACACTATTGGCATCACTCTTGCATTCCAAACAGCCATTCAGCCAATTAAGGCAACTGACACCCATAACAATAGCACCATATTATAAGGTGCCTTATTTCAATAAAAAACATCAACACTATGGCATATTGCATCTCTTGAAAAAAACAGCAGATAAATGTTCTATGATTCACTTCTAGCCTTAAATACTTGTGCAAATATTGCTAAAGAGAATGTTTAGGAATGTTTTTGTTTCTTCCACTTTTATTGTGGGAAGTAATTATAGTAAGCTTTTTTAATTGGTATCCTATAAGTAGATTAAAATACATTTCCATATCAGTTGTGTTTATTCTATGAATTGAATTTATTACAATAATAATATTGATTTGATTTGTTTCCTCTTCTGTTGAGGTGATTAAATTAATGCTTCCTGTCTATTGAACTGAGATTTTACATTACCCTTTCAAGTAAATAAAAAAACAAAACTGCAGTTTCTAGTGGATACCTGTTCATCAGTGCAATATGCTGAAATATTAAATTCATTGCGCACTGATCTGTTTCAGTCACCTGAATTGTCTGATTTAATTTCAACACAAATATACTGACCTTTTCCACTGGTAAATAAAATGAAAAATACTTGGATGAAAGAAGAATAATACACAAATAAATCATGCATAGCAGGATTTAAATGTGCCTCACATTTGACCTTTGGTTGTGATTACAGTCTTGAGGAAATGCTAATATTCTTTTAAAAGCAGTCTCTGTAGGAGTATAGAAAATTGATTGCAAATGAGACTGCCTGCCATTGTAAGTAGGTTGCATTAAATTGAGCGCATTTGTCAAATTTTATGCTGACTAAAGTTTAATTTATCTTTTGTAATGATTGAATTGATTGACTGGCACTTTTATCAGATTTCCATACATAAGGTATGTTTACAGTGTACATTCAGTGTTGGTTAATCTGGTACGTGTAACAAAATAGGTAGAAAATCAGAGTTATGATCATGTGTGTGTTGCTCTTAGGAGAGTTCAATTTTAAGAATTTTATGGATTGTCTATATGCAGTGCTGTGACTGCCTGCTAGTGAGAGCACAGCAGTTCAGGCAGCATCCAAAGTGCAGAGAAGGCTTTTGCCCGAAACGTCGATTTCGCTGCACTTTGGATGCTTCCTGAACTGCTGTGATCTTCCAGCACCACTGATCCAGAATCTGGTTTCCGGCATCTGGAATCATTGTTTTTACCTGCCTGCTAGTGAATCTGTCATGGATTTACACACTGCATGCAAAGAAGTCAGCCCAGAATCCCGACTTCTTTGACGATTCAAAAGTCCGTTGAATGCAGCCTTGAAGTCTTTTCAATGTCACAGTCTCCATTGTTTGCTGGAGTGGTGAATTTTTAAGACTAGCAACAGCTTGGGAGGAGAAATTTCACTCTATCTTCACCATAAATCAAAAAACTCTTAGTTTGAGTGATTTTGTAGAATTTTCTTTGATTTCCACACCCCCCCCTCCCCTCCCAAACATTGGCCCTTTGAGAATTTATAAAAATAGGATATGGCAGAGAAAACTGTCCAGCAATTCAAATGCAATGTCCTATTCATTGTTGTTCTTTTATGATGTTAGATGATAGTAGACTGACTTTTGAGAAGAACACTAGCATTTGTTTTATGGCCCTCATATTGATTCTGGAAGATGAGACACAGGTATTGCTAATTTTCAATCTTTAAAGTTGCAGATTCAGTTCGGGTCTCATTGTAGTCCTGGAGTGTGTTGACCAAAACTTCTTTGTATACTCAGACTTCTGTTAACTTGCTGAGCTCTTTGCTGCCAAACACTGACTGATGTAACTTGTAATAAACTGAGCTGACACAGTGTTGGATTTTAAGGATAGACCAAGTCTCCAGTTTACAGAATTGAGAAAATTGGACAGGACTTGGAAATATTGTGCAGAACACACAACAACCCTGGAGTCTCCTGCATGTATTCATGTATCTCTGTGGTGGTCAGTTTGGTTTTAGTACAGAAGTGACAGATGCTAAAGAGTTTTCCATCCATTCAAGGTTTAATACTCGCAACAGAGTGTTGTGATGTGATGAAATACACCTGCAAGGGAGCATATCTTAAACTTCTATTAAACATTTTCTGTCAACAAGATATACTATAGTCATTCCATGATTAGATTAGACTAGACTTACAGTGTGGAAACAGGCCCTTTGGCCCAACAAGTCCACACCGACCCGCCGAAGCGCAACCCACCCATACCCCTACATTTACCCCTTACCTAACACTACGGGCAATTTAGCTTGGCCAATTCACCTGACCCGCACATCTTTGTGACTGTGGGAGGAAACCGGAGCACCCGGAGGAAACCCACGCAGACACGGGGAGAACGTGCAAACTCCACACAGTCAGTCGCCTGAGTCGGGAATTGAACCCGGGTCTACAGGCGCTGTGAGGCAGCAGTGCTAACCACTGTGCCACCGTGCCGCCCAAAATTTGTTGGAAGGCCAGAAGCAGAAATGATAGAAGTCAGATGTACTATGCCTAATACTCAGTAAACATTATTTTTCAATCAGACTATAAGGCTATACTCCTTCTTCTGGCTTGCAAGCAGAAATTGAGCATAAGGATCTCTTACAGAAAGTCATACAGTGCTGGTCTGAGGTAATGAATGAGTTCCTACGTGTCTGCCTGGGGTTGGTAGACTGGCCCATATTCAGGAACTCAGCAGCCAGCTGAAATGAGTATGCCACTCACATGTGTGTACACTCAACCCTGGAGCATCTGGATAACAAGGACACCTACATTGGACTCTAATCTATTGACTTTAATTCTGCCTTCAACACTGTAAGTCCAAAAAAACACATCTCCAAACTCTGAGACCTAGGTTGCTGCTTCACCCTCTGTAACTGGATCCTTGATTTCCTGGCCCCCAGACTGCAATCAGTGAGGCTCGACGACAACATCTCCTCCCCAGTAATCCTGTGTATTGGTGTCCCACAAAGGTACGTACTCAGCCCTTTACTATACTTCCTATACACTCACAACTCTGTGGCCACATTCAGCCTTAACTCCATTTTTAAATTTACTGATGATGCCACAGAAATGGTTTAGATTTCAAACAATGATGAGACAGATTACAGGAAGAAGGTAGACAACTTAGTGATATGGTGTAACGACAACAATCTCTACCTCATTATCAACAAAATAGTGGTCATGGATTTCAGGAAGTGGAGCAGAGGACATGACCCTGTCTGTATCAATCGTGCTGAGGTGGAAGTGGTCAAGAGCTTCAAATTCCTACGAGTCAATACCATCAATGATTTATCCTGATCCAACCACACTGATGCTACAGTCAAGAAAGCATGCTAATACCCCTACTTCCTCAGAAGGCTAAGGAAATTTGGCATGTTGACTTATCAATTTTTATAAATGCACCATAGAAAGTATTCTATCCAGATGTATCACAGCTTGGTACGGCAACTGTTTTGCCCAAGTCAATGGGAAATTATAGAGAGCTGCGAACACAGCCCAGTCCATCATAAAAACCAACCTTACATCTATTGCCTCCATCGACACTTCCGGCTGCCTCAAGAAAACAGCCAAAATAATCTACAGGTCCTCCCATGCCGGTTATACACTCTACCACCCTCTTCCATTTGGCAGAAGATACATACATTTGAAAGCACATACTAACAGATTAAGAAAAGCTTCTTCTCTGTTGTTATCAGATTTATGAACAGACGTCTTGTACATTGAAGTTGGTCTTTGTCTGTACCGTCTCTGTGGCTGTGAGACTGTATTCTGCGTTCTGTTCTATTAGCCTCAGATACTTATGCACGGTATGATTCATCTGGTTAGCATGCACTTCAAATTTTTCACTGTAGTTTGGTACATATGACAATAATAAATCACATCAAAATCAAATAAATAACTCAGCTTTTTGTTTTCACAGTCCATGTCTGTGACTGGTACACTTACATTCAAAAGAAGAACGTAACTTGAGGCAGCTGGTGGTTTCTGAAGATTTTTCATTCTTAGGTAGACAATCGATCACATTGTGACAGCATTGTTTTGCAGATTTGATTGAGTAGAATAGGGGATGTATTCTTCAAGCAGAAGAAAAGGATTGGTAAGAAAGTGAACAATCTAATAAGCCTCTTAAAGTGTAAGTGAATCTCCAACTTTGTGAGGGTTTTGTACCTATCGTATCCTCATGCTGCGATCACACCAGCAGGCATTAGCTGGCTGTTCAAACTTGAAAGAGCTTAAATACTAAAGTCTACCTCAGGCAAAGCTTAAGTCATATTGATGACTAATCAGCAGACTTCCTGCCTTGCCTTACATCAAGTAAAACTCATGGTAAGGAGAATTAATTACTGCTAAAGCTAAATATTGTAGGTTTGAGAAGAAGAATCTATCCACTCAGAGCTCCATACAATTAAAAGAATGTTATAAAAATGTATTTTTTCATTAATTCACTTATTCTTTAATCAGTCATCTCCATTACAGATCACAAATTACTTTTCTGGGAGGATCCTTAAACTAAAGCTGGGAAAATTGTCAGCGCGCTCAAAGCTGCCACCATTGCAATAAAAAAATTGTCTGTTTCTAAGATTAATGATACTGAAACTCAGATACAGATAAATCTAAGAAACTTCAATAGCTGTTGAAAATATTCACTTGGCATTAAAAGGAAACCTATAAGAAAAGCTGCAAACAGACCTGAAAACTTCCATCACACAATTAAAAGCAACATATCCTCCATCTGAACATAGTTTGTTCCAACAATGCATTGGGGTCTGTTTTCTGGACCTGACATTTCCAAGATAAATAAGCTATTAAACCAGTACCATAGGCAATCAAGGCTTTCAAAGAGCGAACATGTCAACTGTCTTAACAATGGGGAAAATATATGGTCAATGCATGAAGATCAATTATGAGTGAAGATCTACTTCAAAATGTACTATCTGTAATTTATGTCCTTTGGGCAACAACTGCCCACCAGACAATTCATCAACTCATTTGTAAGTAAAGAGAAAGGGCATCATTATAACTTCAGGATAGCTGAGCCAGCCAACCAAATAATCAAGCTCAAGATGATATTTACCTCAATGGAAGCATTCCAAAAAAAAATCTTGGGCTCATCCAAAAACAACTGCACCATGGAAGCATTAATACAAAGTGGACTCAAGTACAAAGCCATACAAATGATTAGAAAGATTCCAAAGGCTATGCATACTTCATCTACCCAATAGCTGATACAGGTAGCTCTTCTATAACACGATGGTTGTGTTCCAGTGTGACCCAGCGTTATAGAAACATTGTGTTTTAGAAACAGTGTTTAAAGTGTTGGTGATGTAATTGCTTTACAGCCAATGTTTTAAACGTTTGCACTGTAGAAACAGTGTCCCCAAGTTGTCAATTGTGTTACAGCAAATTCATGTTGACAATACACGTGTTATAGCAGAACGACCTGTACTGGTAAACCTAGTTAGCAATGCAGGTAGTGCATCCAGAAATTGTTCAGATTTTAATGTTGGATGTGAGGCAGGTGGCATGAGCTTAAAAAGCACAAAAAGTAAAGGTTAGAACTCATAATTCAACATCATGAGAAGTCATAACTTGAAGCCAGACAGCATTCTAATCAACCTGGATGATGTACTGAACAGAATTGAAAGTAGATACACAGTATATCTAGCCAAAAACTATATAGTCAAATTCTGAGGATGACTAATCTGTTGGTACATAAAGTAAGTAGGCATCCAATGAAGTAAAAATCTAAAAACCTATTGCTATCAACAAAACCCTTTGCCAGCATATAGATTATGTGCCACAGATGCAGGATTAGTTTAACCTGAATGCTAAACCTTACACCAATGCAAGTGCTGATATTCTACTACTTTGCACACCTCAACCTGCAGAAGTAGCAAGTGATGATTCAACAACCAAATATATAATGACTCCAAGATTCCATTCCTGAGATCCATTACATTCAAGTCTCATTATTAAAAACTCACCCGATATTTTATTTTGTGGCCACTGCATGGGGTGGGATTTTCCGATTACTGTTGGAACAAATTTGACTGACTGGAATCCTCTAACATTACCCCCTTACCTGCTGGCATTTTTCAAACCAAGACTCCAAGTCTGGCTTGTCCTAAATTTGTCTATCAGAGATAATGAGAGAGAAATCCACTCAGCACAGGAGTAGCATTGCAGTCCAAAGCATTACCTTTTTTTTAACCAACTCAGGCTGCTGTATTTTAGAAGTTAAAAGACTTAAAGGCACTTTGACATGGGTTGAGACAAGGTAGATGTGTAAGGCAAAGGAGGGAGTAGGGTACAGCTGGATAGGTGAGGAGGTAGGGTGCTAGTTAAGTGAAGTGGTTGGCATGATAGTGGATAATGGATTAGACTAGGCAAAAATGAGGACTGCAGATGCTGGAGATCAGAGTCAAGATTAGAGTGGTGCTGGAAAAGCACAGCAGGTCAGGCATCATCTGAGGAGCAGGAAAATCGATGTTTCGGGCAGGAGCCCTTCATCGTGAAAGATCGATAAGAGTGCCAGGTGGGTCAGTGTTGCATCAGCGTTTGTTAATCCAAACAAAACAATAAATATAGAGAAAAAGGATTCTGAAACAACCTGAAATTAAATGTGCCAGTGATCGGGGAGAGGTGAGAGTAATTGAAATCTATTTTCTTTTGTAGTTTTCTATATGACAACCTTCAATTCCTACTTTTACTTGGTGAAAATATGGGACAGTACTATATGTCCAGGAATTTGGAAGCTGACACTGTCTAAAAGGTGCAATTTTTCAAAGATCACATTTACGGTGAAAGAATAAGTTTTAAAAAAGTGTGGGATTAAGCAGTGCCCAGCTGTGTTGTATATAGGTATGGCAGCTATATTAAAGTAATATTTTACATTAGCTGCAAATAATGGCACGGGAAAGAATTAGAGGAGAAATATTGATAGAGTTGTTGGTCGTTGTCTTTTCCCCAAGATGGGGAATTTCAAAACTAGCAGACACATTTTTAAGGTGAGGAGAGAGATTTAAAAAAGGGAAAAGAGACAAACAGTTTACACAGAGAGTGGTTCGTGTGTGGAATAAACGTATTGAGAAGTGATGGATTTGGGTACAATTAAAACACTTAAAAAACATTTGGGCAGCTACGTAAACAGGAAAGATTTGGAGGGATATGGGCCAGGAGCAGGTAGGACTAGTTCAGTTTGGGATTATGTTCAACATTGACAGGTTGGACCAAATGGTCTGGTTTGAGCTGTATGACTCTATGACTATAATATACTAGCAGATAACATGGAAGAAATGTTACCAATCTTTGTGAAGAATGAATAGGCATTCAAAGTTTTAGAATAATTCACCATGGATAGACAATGACTAATTTTATAGTCCCCTTAAACATGAGCATTTGGCCAGTAGACAGAGATTGACAACGAAACAGTTGTTCAGAGGGTTAAGTTTTGCGGAAGTACTTCGTGTGAGTAAATGGGAGACAATACATCAGAAACTTGCTGGCATATTCAATTTATTTAATTTCATTTCCTAATTATAAGGCTGTCTCATTTCACTTTCCCCGGTGGTCTTTCACTTTTAATTCATTTTCCCTTTTTTCGGTTTAAATTATAATACTCTCATCTCTTGTAGCTTTCAGCCTCAATTCTAGGATTTGAGCAGATGTTCCAATCTGACACTCAGGTTTTGTGAGATTGCTACACTGAATAAAGCATAACTGTTCAGATGAGCCATCAAACTTCAACAACCCCTTGGTATTAATAAAAAGTGAGGGTAGTTCCCGATTACATTGACTTTCACCAAATACAGCAAAAATAGTCATTCACGTTATTGCTTTGTATCTGGTCATAAACACACAAAATAGAACCTGTGTAATGGCTAGTTTACTTCAAAAGTAATTCGTTTTGTTTTGTACTCAGAAATCTTATGAGGCACTATAAGAAGGCATGTTCTTCTTTCTGCTGTAACAGTTCTGACATTGGTTCATTAAATACAATTCAAGGATGCTTAATGTGGTATGTCAAAAAGAAATAAATTCAATGCTGATAATAATTAATTGAAAATACCTTTATATTCATCATCACACTGCTAGGTCACAAATTCTATCATGATAATTAGCTTTTATTTCTGATTCTGACCAGTTACTTGATTGCAATATTGATACTCAATATTGAATAGTGTTGAAAGAATATCCTTATCATTACATTTCATGGAAAGATCCATTGAGGGAAAAATTAAATTCAATGAGAACCTCACTCAGTTCAGTCTTACTGACAGCTCATTAGTTCTGGATTAATATTATCAGAGCCTAAAATTGCCTATGACTGTGTGTGTACAGAGAGGTATCTCTGCCTAAACATAGAAGACAATAACAACGTCATAAATGGAACATAGACCATTGTATTCTGTTGATCATATATCTTTGCCAATTCACTCATTTTAAAAAATTCCATCATTGAATATGATCGTTGTTGACAAGGCCAACATTTTTTGGTCATCCTTACTTGTCCTTGGGAATAGACTGTTCAGTTCCTTTTTTGAATCATGGTGAACCACATGGAGAGGTTTTCTCACTATCCTGTAGGCTAGGAATTTTGACCAAGCAATTACTGAAGGACCAAAGGTATGCTTCGAAGTCACAATGACACATCATTTGGATGGAGTTGATGCTGCTTCCATGTATTTGATGCCTTTTTCTTTCTGACTGGAATGGTTGCAAACTGGTGAGAAGCATTAAAGGAAGTATCGCCGGTATTGCCAGTTGCAGCAATGCATCTTGCAAAGGGTGTACACTATCATCTTGTGGAAGACATTTACTGTGGTAATTTCATTGTCCTTGATAGTATTAGGCTACTTGAATCCTGTTGGAGCTGGAATCATACTCACAAGAAGAGAACATCACATCAGAGTACTGACTATGTTATGCAGATGGTGGAAAAGCTTTAAAGTAGTTAGAAATGAGACTATTCACTTCAGAATTCTCAAATTCTCACCTCCACTTGTAATATTTATGTACATAGTTCAGATAAGTTCCTGTGCAGTAATGAACCCTGTCACAAAGCTGTCCTTTTTTCTAAAAAAGCTGTTCCTTTTCTCAAGGATACTGAGTCCTTGGTGTTTTTCAGAGTGGTCACAACCAGCTCCCAACTCCAATCAGACTAGTTTGGTACAGAGATGAAAAAGGATTTTGAGAGTCCTTTTGTTTGTCTGTAAACAGATGAGACTTCAGGCCAAAGTGGTCATGTTTTAGAAGTGACCTGTGCAATGAAAAGGGAGTGAGGTGAATGGCTTGATAAGGGCTCATGACAGGAAGAAATCTCACAGAGTGTGTCATATGAATATGCTCAAAAGGTATTTTGATAGGGAAGGAAAGCAAGAGGAGAAGGTGTTAATGATTACAGCACAGAAGGAAGAACCAAGTTCAGAGGATTCTGAACTAGACATTCCTCAAATCAAATTGGGAATGAAGAAATTCTCAAAAAATCAGATAAATTATTGAGTTACTTTTCACAAGAAAATTGAAATGACCTGGAAGAGTTATTGTGATCAGATGAGGAGATATGTGCAAATAACCTTGGAAGTACTAACCTAATTGTGCATGATGTAGATATAGGAGATGCTGCTCCAATTAAACAACATCTTTATAGGCATAATCCTCTAAAGTTGACACAGGTTCAGAAGGAGATAGAGTGCATGCTCCAAGATAGCATAATTGAAGTAAGTTACACTGACTGGAGCTCACTCATAGTCATGGTGCCAAATGTTACCCAACAGTTATGTGTGGACTATCGCAAGGTCAATGCCATTACAAAGGCTGATGCTTATCCAATTCTGTGGTTGGAGGTCTGTGTCAAAAAAGTGGCTCAAGCAACTTACATTTCTAAGTTGGACTTGCTCAGAGGCTACTGGCAGGCACCTCCGTCAGAGAGAGTGAAGGCAATTTTGGCTTTTGTAATGCCAAATGGACTATATCAGTTCAAAGGTGAAAGTGAGGACTGCAAATGCTGGAGATTAGAGTCGAGAGTGTGGTGCTGGAAAACGCACAGCAGGTCAGGCAGCATCCGTGGAGGAGGACAGTCGATGTTTCGGGCAAAAGCCCTTCATCAAGAATGAGGCTGTGAGCTGAGGGGATGGTGACATAAATGGGAGGGGTGTGGGGCTGCGGGGAAGGTAGCTGAGTGTGTGATAGGTAGATGGAGATAGAGGTAATGGATACAGTTCAAAATCATTTGGTATGAAAAACGCCCCAGCAACATTTCAGAAATTAACTAATAAGATCATTGCCGGGTTACCCAACTGTGTTGTTTACATTGATGATCTGGTGATTTTTAGTCACTCATTGAAGGAACATTTATTGCATTTATCAGACTTGTTCAATCATCTTTGGAAGGCAGGCTTGGTGATAAACCTAGTTAAAAGTGATATTGCCAAAGCCCAAGTCACCTTCCTGGGCTATAGACAAGTGGCCCCATGGGATGCGAAAATGAAAGTAATTTCCCACACCTTCGATGAATAGGGCAGTACTATGGTTCCTGGGATTGAGTGGATTTTATTAGAAGGTTGTGCTGAACTTTAGCAGTGTGGCTGCTCCACTCACCGAATTATTAAAAAAGGGTAAGAAGTTTCAGTGGACTGTCAAAACGTATTTGACAGCCTAAAAACTGTGTTAACCACTGCCCAAGTATGAGCCCACACCGGATTACACAAAGCCTTTCAAAGTGGCTGTCAATGCCAGTGATGTGGATGTCGGTGCGGAAGGATGACAAAGACCCATCGGATATTTTTCCAGGAAGTCGAATGTTCATCAACAGAAATATTCAACAGTGGAGAAACAGACTTTGAGCTTGATGTTAGCATTACAACATTTCAGTGTTTATATTACCAGCAATGCATCTGAGACAATCGCATACTCTGATCGTAACCCATTGACATCTGTAGAAAAATTTTAGGACAAAAAAGCCAGACTGTATAGATGGAGATTGTTGTTGCAGCCTTCCAATTTGACAATTGTGCATGTGACAGGAAATGGAAACGTGATCGCCGATGCGTTATCGAGGCTTGAATGAGATACAGAAGCATTCAGTGGCAGGTGTGCCATGGCCTGAATTCATATGTGGTTGTGCATATTTGCATGTGTATAGTTAGTATAGTGTATATGTGTGTTTTAGATTACTAACCAGTTTGATTTTGAAGGGTTTTAAAAATGAAGCCATCTTTTGATATTGATGGTTCATTTTTTAAGGGGGGGGAGGTGTCATAAACCTGTTTTTCTGAAAAAAAGCTGTTCCTTTTCTCAAGGATATTGTGTCCTTGGTCTTTTTCAGTGGGGTCATAACCAGCTCCCACCTACGATCAGACTAGTTTGGTACAGAGATGAAAAAGGATTTTGAGAGGCCTTTTGTTTATTTGTAAACATATGAGACTCCAGGCCAAAGTGGTCATGTTTTAGAGGTGACTTAATGTAATGAAAGGGGAGTGGTCAGCTCTCCAGTTGAGCAGTTCAGTCCAGAACTAGTTAGGAGTTCAGCTGTGTGGAAACAGGCTGCTAAACTCTCTTTCCTTCTGCCCTTCTAACTTCAACCTGTAAGCATTTGTTTCATGTTTACTGTGTTTCAGGGGGTTTGCTTATTGGGACTGATATGTACATTCAGAACGGCATAATTACATCTAGTTTGGATAGACTGATTTCTGTAGGGGTTAATTATTCTGTTCTTTGTGTTTCATTGTGCAATGTTGTGAATAAATTTTTAGCTGTTTTAAAACCTGGCAGTCAACCTAGCTAACTAACTCCGGACAATTTTCTCTGCGCTCTTACCGAAACAAATTGCAAAGTTATGGTGTGGGCTGCCTGCTGAAGAATGTTTTGAGTGATCTGGCCTAGTCCATAACAACCCCAAGATGATGGAAATGGAGATTTGAAAATGGAGTTCATAGTACAATTGAGGACCAGGAAGAGGATACTAATTCAATTCTTTCTTATTACATATCCTTTATTGTTGTTTTCCCCCAACAAACTGGGGCTAGTTAAAAGGTGTTGAGTTTTTAAAATAATCATGTTTTTGAGATCTTGCTTTGCTGATTCGGCATAACATCTCATATTTTTTGGAGAAAATCACAGCTGATGCAGGGCCATGTAATGGCATGATAACAAAATTCTGTCTAATTTAAACATTAATGAAGTTTCTGAATTTCCAGTCGGATGAAAACATGTGCCAAGTGCAGAGCAGAGTGATTTGCACAGTTCAAATTGTTAGTTTTTTTTTATCTAAGGAATGTACTTGCACTTTTATTTCAGAGAATTGTATCGGTGATTAAGATTCTGTTTCAGAAGATACCAATAACATGTTTATTTTATAAAATGTCTCCTCAAAGGCAATTACTGCAATTTTTCTGTAAATTACTGCATAAATAATAATTAGTATTATTAAAACTAAAACACAGGTGACTGCATTTGATGTTAAGGAAGAATTTGACAGTGTGATATAAGTCCATAGGAGAGAGGAGCTGAAACAGTCCTGTCAATCCATTGAGTGGAGGTGTTCATCAGTGATGTGGCCTAGGCACACCTAATTTCAGCTGTTTTTCTAATGACTATCCATCATATGCTCAGAAGTGGGTATCTATTCTGATGATTACACCGTGTTCACTTTTACTTTTAGATTAAGAAGCAGTCCATACTCCATGTAGTAAGATCTGAAAATATCCAGGCAAGTGTTATGATCAAAGAAAGAGAAGAAATTGGCTCCTCTTTATAACTCTCTTTCAATCTGTTGCAACAACCAATTTTAAAATTTCCTAAAATCACCCTACCAAGACACAGTACAGCACACTGCCAGGGCAGATGAGACTTGAAGACAATCATTCCAGCTCTGATTTAGAGATGTGCCCCAAGACCCCCTTTCTGAAACTAGCAGTTTAGGGAACTCAGCTAAGTGTGGCATCAAAACTGGAATCAATGCTTATCGGGGGCAAACTCTCTGCTTGTTGGAATCAGACCTGGGCACATAGGAAGAGGGTTATGGTTGTTAGAGATCAGTCATCTCAGTTCCAGAAAATCTCTGCAGGACTTCCTCAGGTTGGTGTTTAGGCTCAACCATCTTCAGCTACTTCACCAATGACCTTACCTCGATCATAAGGTCCGAAACGGGGATGTTAGCTGATGATTACAAAATGTTCAGCACCATTCGCGTCTCTTCAGATACTGAAGTAGTCCATGTTCAAATGCAAAACGATCTGGACAATATCCAGGGTTGGGCTGACAAGTGGCAAGTAACATTCATGCCACACAAATGCCAGGCTATGGCCATTATCAATAAGAGACAATCTAATCACTCTCCCTTGACATTCAATCATGTTACAATCACTGAATCCGCCACTATCAATATTCTGGGCATTACCATTGACCAGAAACTCAACAGGACTCACCACATACACACCTGCTACAAGAGCAGGCCAGAGGATAGGAATACTGTGTTGAGTAACTCACCTCCCTACTCCCCAAAGTCTGCCCAATAAGGGACAATTCAGGAGTGTGATCGAATACTCGGCTATTTGCCTGGATGAGCACAGATCCAACAATACTCATGAAGCATGACACCATCCAGGAGAAAGCAATCAAGTTCATTGTCATTACATCCACAAACATCCACTGCCTCCATCACCGATGCTCAGTAGCAGCATGTGTACGATCTGTAAGATGCACTGCAGAAATTCACCAAAGATTTCCGACAGCAACTTCCAAAACCATGACCGCCTCCGTCTGGAAGGATAAACGTAGTAGATACATGGGAACAGTACCATCTGCAAGTTCCCCTCCAGGCCACTCACCATCTTGAGTTTGAAAAATGTCGCCGTTCTTTCACTGTTACTGGGTCAAAATCCAGAAATTCCCTCCCTTCGAATAGAAACAGCATGAATGGTTAGAGTCAGGTTCCCATAGAATCAGTGTTTTAATTTAGCTTTCAGTAGTATCTGGGATTTTGAAGATGGTTGTGGAAGCAACTGTGTATCTCTCTTGGCCACAGCTAGAAGTTCGGGTTTTCTTTCTGCTGCTAGAATCGCATGTGAGACCATCTGCTTTACTGACTTTGCCTTTGCTAACGGTACATTTATAGGATGTTATTGTAGGAAATCCCCAGGTTACAAATGAGTTCTGTTTTTTCTGTTGTTCGTAAGCCGAATTTGTGCGTAAGTCGGAACAGACATGGGCTAATTAGTCTGCCTGTTCGTAAGGACAAAACATTGTGCATAACTTGGATTTTTAAAAGCAATTTTTAAAAATGAAAAGCGGGAGGTTGGTCCATAAGTATGGGATGTTCGTAACCCAGGAACTTCCTGTATATTGGAACAGTTGCTGTTTAGTCGTTAAATAATCTGTTATTCTGTTAAGGTATTCAATAGAAGTAAAGTTACATCAAGTCTTTCTTGTTTTGTTTGTATTTTAACTGTAGGTTAAGAATAGAGTGTGTTTTGCTTAACGTTGAGTAATTTAACCAATCGAATTATGTTAGGAACGCAGCACTTGCATTTGCCTTTACATGAGCTAAAAATTAGAGTTAAGGCTATCTCCTTAAGGGGGTTTGGTGTAGACCAGAACAACATTTACTTTCTCCATCAATTTGGCATTGCACTGCTAGCAAATCACTAAGTTATCTTTGAAACCTCTTCCAAACTTGGGACTTCCACTTCTGAGAAGGGCAGAATGGCACCTGCACATTTCCCTCTATGTCATTATCTATCCAGACCTGGAAATGCGTGACCAGTCCTTTACTGTCATTGGGTCAACTTGACAGATCTCCGCCCCTAACAGTCAGGCAGAAACACTTAAGGATGGGAAATAAATAGTGGCCTACATAGCAATGCTCAGATGCCATGCAATGTTTAGAAAAAATGCTATAATTTCCAATGAATTCATATCAGTGATGGAGATATGAAATGCATAAGGGTGAATTCCATTTTTTGTGGTGCAAGGTGTTGCGGTGGCAGCAACTGATATAAACAAATCTCAATTTTGGAATGATCTGAAAGCATTCTCTTTATTTTTATTCATTTGCAGGATTTGGCTGGCCAGTATTTATTACTTATCGCTAGTTGCCCTTGAGAAGGCAGTGGTAAGCTGCCTGCTTGTACCACTGCCATCCACCTGCTTTGAGTTGACCCACAGTGCCAATCTGAATATCAGGATGCTAATCCTGAGATGGATCACTTGGCAAGGTGCAGTGCTTCTTAAAATTTTACCTGCATCTTTTGTTGCCCATGCTTATTATTATTTTATCACTTCCAATTTTAAAAAGTTGTCTGTATATCCAAAGTACGCTACTGGCTATAAAATGTGTTGGTTTGCACAAACAATGTAAAAGGTACTATGAGTGCAGTTCTTTCTTCTCATTTCCAAAATCATTTTGAATGCAGCTACTCATCAGAATGCACGAACGCAAGAGAATAGAGTTGGTTATTCGAATTATTGGACACATTCCTGCCTCAAAATGTGAAGTAATATTTTATCCTCAAGTAGGTGTCAACTATAGCTGGAGAGGAATTCTCTTGCCTGAGTCAAAAGGCTATGGGTTTATAGCTCCACTTCTGAAATCTGAAAAGAAACCTTAGGCTAAAATTTAAATATGCTACTGTGGAGGTGCCACATCGCCTGAGGAGTAATCCATCAGGCAGCTTGTAAACAGATATTTGCCTCCAAGTTGGATGTAAAAGATCACAAGACAGTACTTTAATGTAGACAGAGGATTGCCTTCCCAGTTCCAACAATTATATCCATCACCCGACATTAGTGAAAAACATTATCCAATCAATTGTCACGTTGCTGTTTGTGTGTCCTTGCTGTGTGCAAATTCATGCCACACTTTCTTTATTCCAGCAGTGACTATGCTTAAAAATGTATTTAATGTCCCTGTAAAACACTTAGCAATGTCTTGAGATCATCAAAGGTGTTTATAAATATGTTTTGTTTGCATTTATATCACTTATTGAGGTGCAGTTCTGCAGTCTTTCTTTGTCTCACAATAATATATATTTGGAATAATTTATAAAGCATGGAAACTGTTAAAAAAAATCTTAGTTTTATTTAAAATCCCATTAAATACCATTATAGCAACCTGAACATGATGGAGGAATGACTTTCAATTGGCTAAATGGTCTATGCTCATTCTTATTGTTCCTCAGTTCAGAACTGAAGAAATCTCCTCCCTAATTCAGCCTGCCAAGAGTTAATATTGTTAAATTGAAAAAAAAACTCCTTTCCAAATATATTCTAAACAAGAAACCTTGTATATTTAATTGACTAATAAAAGTCCCTTGCTCTTCAATCAACAGTGGCCTCCAGTGCCTCTCTAGAGCTGAATCTCATCAGAATTACATGCACAAACTACCAGTTTATAATTGGTGTGTTCCGAAATATGCAAATTCCAATGAACATCAACTATCACTGGTGCTCCTAAAAAAGTGGAAATCCTAAATTCTTATGGCAGTGCTATCAATTCAACTGTATTCTTTAGGAACATAGCAATTATATATTGTTCTAATTATGTATTACCATAGATATTACATTACTATTAACAATGACAAAGAGTGGAAAATTTCTCATTTTGATTACATCATGAGGCTATATCTGGCTTAAGACTCTACTGCCAAAAATGGTTGCTCTAAGGATAGAATGTCCTGCCCTGTTCAGATTCTTTGGATGTGGATCCAACCTAGCCAGCAGCTGTGACTAAGAAGATTAAAAAAATGCTTTTAAAATTGATGTAAGTCATGAAAGGGCTCCTGTCATCTCAACAGTACTGCTGACAAGAGTTCTCAGCCATCAGCAACACCCTCCTGCAGGCTTCCCATCCTTTATACCGACCCCCACCCTCCGTATCTAACTTGACAGTTTCTCCTGCTGTAGTTGATAGCTCAAAAACTGCATTCTTTATTTGGATGAACTGTTTACGCAGGCATGACAAATATGAGCAACTTGCCACAATTTTGTAAAAGAAACCTAAGGATATGTTAAAAGCTCTGTGCCACAGTTCAGCTTTTCTCTTTTGTAAGTATTACCGTTGATGTTTCAAAATTTATTTTGAGTGATAATTTGAATAGTAAATTGTCTATCCATCTGAAATCCTTGCCTTTGTGCCCTCCAGTCAGATCCAATGTTTTGAAGTAGGAGGCCAGGTACATTATTACAGGAAATTTATTAACTAAGGACCAAGTTAGTCAATACAAGAGTGTGATAAATTTGAAACTCTCATCCTTGTGTTTATATTCTTTCTTGACCTCATCTATTACTCTCCTGGTAACCACTGTTCTGCTGACAACACGGACTTATTGAACTTTCTATTTCCGTGACTTGGTTTCTTGGTAGTACCCCTTCCCATTATGGTGGGATAATTTCTTTTCTTTATTCATGGGATATGGATGACGCTGAGTAGGCGAGTCCATATGAAGAAGTTTATTTTAAAGAATCCACCTAAATCAGATAACCCATAGGGCTCCAATGAACTTAAAATATAATTATCCAGAAGTTAAAACACATTCTAACTCCCGAGTAGCCATTCAACTGACTCCATACTTACCTCACACTCTCAGACTAGACTCCCCTAGACATTTTATACACCTCAAACAATGAGCTCACATTCCCCAGGGACTGATCCTCCCCTCTTACTCTGCTGCTGAACGCATACCACCTTCCCCTGTAATGAAGAGACACCCCTTCCCCAAATGCTGGGCCCAACATCTTCCTTTGCCTACTCCAAACACGATCCCCCTTCCACCAATCCAGACTCAATTCCCCTTCCTCCACTGCTGGACCAAACCCTCGCCTAGATCCAGGGAGGCATGGTGGGTCAATGGTGAGCACCACAGACTTACAGTGCCAGGGACCTGGGTTTGGTTCCCACCTCAGGCTGTGTGGAATGTGCACCTTCTCCCCGGGTCTGCATGACAATAGACAATAGGTGCAGGAGTAGGCCATTCAGCCCTTCGAGCCTGCACCGCCATTCAATATGATCATGGCTGATCATTCCTAATCAGTATCCGCTCCCTGCCTTATCTCCATAACCCTTGATTCAACTTTCTTTGAGAGCTCTATCCAACTCTTTCTTAAATGAATCCAGAGACTGGGCCTCCACTGTCCTCTGGGGCAGAGCATTCCACACAGCCACCACTCTCTGGGTGAAGAAGTTTCTCCTCATCTCTGTCCTAAATGGTCTACCCCGTATTTTTAAGCTGTGTCCTCTGGTTCGGCACTTACCCATCAGCAGAAACATGTTTCCTGCTGCCAGAGTGTCCAAAGCTTTCATAATCTTATATGTCTCAATCATATCCCCTCTCAGTCTTCTAAACTCAAGGGTATACAAGCCCAGTCGCTTCAGAATTTCAGTGTAAGGTAATCCCTCCAGTCCAGGAATTGACCTCGTGAACCTCCGCTGCACTCCCTCAATAGCCAGAATGTCTTTCCTCAAATTTGGCGACCAGAACTGCACACAGTACTCCAGGTGTGGTCTCACCAGGGCCCTGTACAGCTGCGGAAGCACCTCTTTGCTTCTATACTAAATCCCTCTTGTTGTGAAGGCCAGCATGCTATTAGCCTTCTTCACTACCTGCTGTACCTGCATGCTTGCCTTCATTGACTGGTGTACAAGAACACCCAAATCTCTCTGTACTGCCCCTTTACCTAAATTAAGTCCATTGAGGTAGGAACCAAAGTGGATAACCATACATTTATCCACATTAAACTGCATCTGCCATGCATCTGCCCACTCACCTAACTTGTCCAGGTCACCCTGTAATCTCCTAACATCCTCATCACATTTCACCCTGCCACCCAGCTTTGTATCATCAGCAAATTTGCTAATGTTATTGCTGATCAAAGCACAGCAGGTTAGGCAGCATCTCAGGAATAGAGAATTCGACGTTTCGAGCATAAGCCCATTCCTGATGAAGGGCTTATGCTCGAAACGTCGAATTCTCTATTCCTGAGATGCTGCCTAACCTGCTGTGCTTTGACCAGCAACACATTTGCAGCTGTGATTTCCAGCATCTGCAGACCTCATTTTTTACTCAATGTTATTGCTGATACCATCTTCTATATCATTAACATATATTGTAAAAAGCTGCAGTCCCAGCACGGATCCTTGCAGTACCCCACTGGTCACTGCCTGCCATTCCGAAATGGAGCCGTTTATCACTACCCTATGTTTCCTATCAGCCAACCAATTTTCAATCCAATCTAGTACTTTGCCCCCAATACCATGCGCCCTAAGTTTACTCACTAACCTCCTATGTGGAACTTTATCAAAAGCTTTCTGAAAGTCCAGGTACACTGCATCTACTGGATCTCCCTCGTCCATCTTCAGAGTTACATCCTCAAAAAACTCCAGAAGATTAGTCAAGCACGATTTCCCTTTTATAAATCCACGCTGACTCTGTCCTATCCTGTTACTACTATCCAGATCTGCCGTAATCTCATCCTTTATAATAGACTCCAGCATCTTTCCCACCACTGAGGTCAGACTAACTGGTCTATAATTTCCTGCTTTCTCTCTCCCACCTTTCTTAAAAAGTGGTATAACATTAGCCACTCTCCAATCCTCAGGTACCGATTCTGAATCTATCGGATTCTGGAAAATCATCACCAAGCATCCATGATTTCCCGAGCCATCTCCTTCAGTACCCTGGGATGTAGACCATCAGGCCCCGGGGACTTATCAACCTTCAGACCTAACAGTCTCTCCAACACCAAATCCTGGCGAATACAGATTCCCTTAAGTTCAGGTCCTTCAGTCACTGTTACCTCAGGGAGATTGCTTGTGTCTTCCCCAGTGAACACAGATCTGAAGTACCCATTTAATTCTTCTGCCATTTCTTTGTTCCCTGAAATATATTCCCCTGTTTCTGTCTTCAAGGGCCCAATTTTAGTCCTAACCATTTTTTTGCCTTGCACATACTTGAAAAATCTTTTACTATCATCCTTTATATTATTGGCCAGTTTACCTTCGTACCTCATTTTTTCTCTGCGTATTTCCTTCTTAGTAATTCTCTGTTGTTCTTTAAAAGCTTCCCAGTCCTCTGTTTTCCCACTTATCTTTGCTATGTTATACTTTTTCTCTTTTAACTTTATATCTTTCTTAACTTCCCTCATCAGCCAAGGCCGCCCATGCCTCCTCCTGGGATCTTTCTTCCTTTTAGGAATGAACTGATCCTGCAACTTCTGCATTATACACAGAAATACCCGCTATTGTTCCACCACGGTCATCCCTGCTAAGGTATTGCACCATTGAATTTTGGCCAGCTCCTCCCTCATAGCTCCATAGTTCCCTTTATTCAACAGAAGTACTGTCACTTCCGACTGTACCGTCTCCCTCTCAAATTGCAGATTGAAACTTATTGTATTATTGTCACTACTTCCCAATGGCTCCTTCACTTCGAGGTCTCTGACCAATTCTGGTTCATTACACAATACCAGATCCAGAATTGCCTTCTCCCTGATCAGCTCCAGCACCAGCTGCTCTAAGAATCCATCTCTGAGGCACTCCACAAAGTCTCTTTCTTGAGGTCCAATACCATCCTGATTCTCCCAGTCTACCTGCATGTTAAAATCCCCCATAATAACTGTAGTAATATCTTTACCACAGCTGAAAATGTGTTGCTGGTTAAAGCACAGCAGGTTAGGCGCATCCAAGGAATAGCAAATTCGACGTTTCGGGCATAAGCCCTTCATCAGGAATGAATTCCTCATTCCTGATGAAGGGCTTATGCCCGAAACGTCGAATTTCCTATTCCTTGGATGCTGCCTAACCTGCTGTGCTTTAACCAGCAACTCATTTTCAGCTGTGATCTCCAGCATCTGCAGACCTCATTTTTTACCCGAATATCTTTACCACAGGCCAATTTCAGCTCCTGATTCAACTTACATCCGATATCCAGACTACTGTTTGAGGGCCTGTAGATGACTCCCAAGAGGATTTTTTTACCCTTAGTATTTCGCAGCTCTATCCACACTGACTCTACATCCCCTGACTCTAGGTCTCCCCACATAAGGGACTGAATATCCTCCCTTACCAACAAGGCCAATCCACCCCCTCTGCCCGTCAGTCTGTCCTTACGATAGCACGTGTAGCCTTGAATATTCACTTCCCAGGCCCTGTCCACTTGAAGCCACGTCTCAGTTATCCCCACAATATCGTATCTGCCATTTTCCGAAAGAGCCTTAAGCTCATCCATCTTATTTCTAATGCTTCGTGCGTTCATAGACAGTATTTTTAATTTGTTACTGCTCTCACCCTTCCCATCAACCCCTGTTCTACTCAACCTTACAGCATGATCCCTTTTCGAATTTTCTGCCTCATTGATACAGTTGTCTTTCTTGACTTCCCTTGTTCTAACTTTCCCTTCAACTTCCTTTTTATACATCCAGTTTGTCCCCTCCCCCCCGCTACTTATTTTAAATGTAGCGGTGTTGCAGTAGAAAACCTGCCTGCCAGAATGCTGGTCCCTAACCGATTAAGGTGCAAACCGTCTCTCTTGTAGAATTTATGTTTGCCACAAAATGTACCCCAGTGATTCAAGAACTTAAATCCTTGCTTCCTGCACCAGTTCCCCAACCACACGTTCAAGTCCATTATCTCTCTGTTTCTGGTCTCACCCACAACCTTCCCTAAACATTGCACCACTTACTTTGCCTCTCAACACCTTGCAACCTGATAGTTTAGCCACTTGGCACCCAAATAGCCAACTCTTGGCATCCTGCCCACCTGCCACCATACTTTCTGGAACTATACCCTAGCACCCTACCCTGCGCGCAGCTGATACTCGGCTTACCTCACACCCTGGAGACTTATCAACCTGGCACCCAACGTACCTGCCAACCTTCCCTTACCCAGTTGGCATCTACCCTCTTAGCACTCTACCTTCACACATACCTTACGAACTCAGTGGATGACAGCAGCTGTCAAGTTGGCTGAGATTCTGAACCTTTACATTTCACAATATGACAGCTGACTGGTGCGCAATGGCTCTTGGTTTGCCTTCCCCTAGCAATTCTCCACTCTAAGTTAAGTGTCAGCACTGGAAAACAGCCTCATGGTTCTAAAACATCCCTGATTGGAATCAACTGTTGAAATATGGAGCCCTTTCACGTGTTAAAATTGAGGGGCAGACTGGCAATCTTAGTGATGCTGGCATTCCTCCCAAAATCTGGCCCAATATCAACTAGCAGAGCTACCATGGCTTCATGAATGGATACCATTCCTGAGAGATTAATTACAAATTCTTTAAGGAGGTAACAAGTCAGACAGATAAAGGGGAATGAGAAGATGTTATAGATTTGGATTTGCAAAATGTATTCAACAAGGTACTGACATAAAGTCATTTAATAAGACAATAACCATCGCAATGTGGCAGTGAATTTGCGTGGATGAGAGATTGGCTAACTAATGGAAGATGGAGGTGCTGGTGTTAGATTGGGGTGGATAAATTCAGAAGTCACATGACATCAGGTTATAGTACAACAGGTTTATTTGAAATCACAAGCTTTCGGAGCGCTACTCCTTCATCAGGTGAAGTATTCTAATAGAAGACAGAGAGTTAAGTTGAGAGAGAGAGGAGGTGGTGGGCAACCTGTCAGTAGCAGAGTGACACAGTCATTAGTGTTGGGGCCACAATTATTGACAATATAAATATTTGATTTGGGCAAAAGAAGCGAATGTATTATCATCAAGTTTTGTGGATGACACAAGAGATAAATGGTAAGACAAGTGGTGTGGGTGACACAGAGTCCACAGAGGGATATCAACAATTTTTATTGCATGGATAAGAAAAAAAACTTGGCAGCTGGAATATATTGTTGGAAAAGGTGAAGTAATGCAGTTTGGCAGGAAGAATAGAGGAGCTGAATTATTTAAGTAAGGAGAGACTACAGAAAGCTACAGAACACAGGGATTTAGTGGTCCTTGTACATAAATCACAGGAAGCTCACAGGCAAGTGCAGCAGGTAACGGGATTTCTAATGGATGCTGTCCTTGATTTCAAAATGAATGGAATCTAAAAATAGTGAAGTATTGCTAGACCATACATTTTGGTCAGAATAACAACAAACTGGACTATTACTTAAATGGTGAAAAATTGCAACAGAGAGAGACCTGGATGTAATTGTGCATCAATCAAAACAATTTGGTTTGCAGGCGCAGCCAATAATTAAGACAGCTGTTGTGGTTCTGTTCGCCAAGCTGGGAGTTTGTGTTGCAGATGTTTCATCCCCTGTCTAGATGACATCCTCAGTGCTTGGGAGCCTCCTGTGAAGCGCTTCTGTGATGTTTCCTCCGGCATTTATAGTGGTTTGTCTCTGCCGCTTCTGGTTGTCAGTTCCAGCTGTCCGCTGCAGTGGCCGGTATATTGGGTTCAGATTGATGTGTTTGTTGATTGAATCTGTGGATGAGTGCCATACCTCTAGGAATTCCCTGGCTGTTCTCTATTTGGCTTGCCCTATAATAGACAGGGGACGAAACATTTGCAACACAAATTCCCAGCTCGGCGAACAGAACCACAATAACGAGCACCCGAGCTACAAATTAGATTAGATTACTTACAGTGTGGAAACAGGCCCTTCGGCCCAACAAGTCCACACCGACCCGCCGAAGCGCAGCCCACCCATACATACCCTTACCTAACACTATGGGCAATTTAGCATGGCCAATTCACCTGACCCGCACATCTTTGGACTGTGGGAGGAAACCGGAGCACCCGGAGGAAACCCACGCAGACACGGGGAGAACGTGCAAACTCCACACAGTCAGTCGCCTGAGGCGGGAATCGAACCCAGGTCCCTGGCGCTGTGAGGCAGCAGTGCTAACCACTGTGCCACCGTGCCGCCCAATATTCTGCCAAATTTTGAATTAAGACAGCAAATGCAATACTGTCCTTCATTGCTGGAGGAATGGAGTTTAAAAGTAGGGAGGCTGTTTTGCAGCTGTATAGGGTGCTGGTGAGTCCATACCTAGTGTACAGAGTACAGTTTTGGTCTCCTTATTTGAGAAATGATGTATTGACTCTGGAGGGGGTGCAGAGGAGGTACACTTCGTTGACTCTGAAATTGAGAAGGTTGGCTTCTGAGGAGAGATTGAGTAGGTTGGGCCTACACTGATTGGAATTTAGAAGAATGAGGGGGGATCTGATAGAAACATACAACATTATGAAGGGAATAGATAAGGTAGAAGCAGGGAGATTGTTTCCACTGGCAGGTGAAACTAGAACTAGGGAGCATAGCCTCAACATAAGGGGGAGCAGGTTTGGGACTGAGTTGAGGAAGAACGTCTCCACCCAAAAGGGTGTGAATCTGTGGAATTCCCTGCCCAGTGAAGCAGTTGAGGCTAACTCATTGAATGTTTTTAAGGCAAAGATAGAGAGATTTTTGAACAGTAAAAGAATTAAGGTTTTTGATGGGCAGGCAGGTAAGTGGAGCTGAATTCATGAAAATAACAGCCATGCCTTTATTAAATGGTAGAGCAGGTTCGATGGGCCAGATGGTCTACTCCTATTTCTTATGTTCTTATGAACGGTTTTAGTCTACTCACCTAAGGAAAGATATACTAGGGCAGAGAATTTCATTAGATTATCCCATGCATGAGGGGATTTTCTAGTGAGGAATGGTTCAGTAAGTTGGGCCTTTACTCATGGAGTTTGGCAAAATGAGAGGTGGCCTGGTTGAAACATATAAGATTTCATGGATGCTTAGCCTTGAGTTGCCAGATTTCTTTGAAATCTATTCCATTCATCACAGGCATTGTATCATTCAGTACAATGGAGTGTCCCATCAATGCGATGATGTGACTTGATCTCTATAAGAACCAAGTAAAAAATGAGGTCTGCAGATGCTGGAGATCAGAGCTGAAAATGTGTTGCACCTCCACACACATCATCTATTGCATCCGCTGCACCCGATGTGGTCTCCTCTATATTGGGGAGACGGGCTGCCTACTTGCGGAATGCTTCAGGAAACACCTCTGGGATGCCCGGAACAACCAACCCAACCACCCCGTGGCTCAACACTTTAA
Source organism: Hemiscyllium ocellatum (assembly GCF_020745735.1). Taxonomy (NCBI): domain Eukaryota; kingdom Metazoa; phylum Chordata; class Chondrichthyes; order Orectolobiformes; family Hemiscylliidae; genus Hemiscyllium; species Hemiscyllium ocellatum. The sequence continues at coordinate 20,846,467 of NC_083404.1, forward strand.
CTCTCCCTCCCACTCCACTAAGGACATGCAGGTCCTTGGACTCCTCCATCGCCAGAACATAACAACATGACGGTTGGAGGAAGAGCGCCTCATCTTCCACCTGGGAACCCTCCAACCACAAGGGATGAACTCAGATTTCTCCAGTTTCCTCATTTCCCCTCCCCCCCACCTTGTCTCAGTCGGTTCCCTCAACTCAGCACCGCCCTCCTAACTTGCAATCTTCTTCCTGACCTCTCCGCCCCCACCCTCACTCCGGCCTATCACCCTCACCTTGACCTCCTTCCACCTATCACATCTCCATCGCCCCTCCCCGAAGTCCCTCCTCCCTACCTTTTATCTTAGCCTGCTGGACACACTTTCCTCATTCCTGATGAAGGACTTATGCCCGAAACGTCGAATTTCCTGTTCCTTGGATGCTGCCTGACCTGCTGCGCTTTAACCAGCAACACATTTTCATCTCTATAAGAACCATACAGTTGACACTGCTGCTGACATTATCTTGGACAGATGCATCAATGGCAGTTAACTGGTGAGGATGAGGTCAAATATGTTCTTCCTTCCTATTGACTCCTTCACCAATTGCCACAGACCCATGGTCATCATTAGCCATTTAGTTCCAAATGTTTTAAAAGAAATCAAATTCTACTGTCTGCCTAAGTGCGATTTGAGCCCGACTCCCAGAGCATTACTGTGGTCTCTGGATTATCACTTGGTATTGATGGAAGTATATGATTACCACAGATTGAGAGATGAACAGAACAGTGGTGCATGTATCTTAATAAATTATTTTAATGGCAAATATGAGATCATCCACTTTGTACTGAAGAGGTATAGAACAATGTATTACCTGAATGGTGAAATGCTGGAAACAAATGGAAGTTTAAAGGGATTTTTGGCTTTGACATATAATGTCACAAACTGATATGGAAAAATAATTAAACATGTAATAGAACGCTGGCCTCTTTATTTGGAGGAATAGAATGCAGAGAGGCTACATCCTCTTCGAACCCTGACAAAGGGACGATAAAGTCATGTTACAGTGAATCAAAGCTGAAAATGTGTTGCTGGTTAAAGCACAGCAGGTTAGGCAGCATCCAAGGAACAGGAAATTCGACGTTTCGGGCCAGAGCCCTTCATCAGGAATGAGGAGAGGGTGCCAGGCAGGCTAAGATAAAAGGTAGGGAGGAGGGACTTGGGGGAGGGGCGATGGAGATGTGACAGGTGGAAGGAGGTCAAGGTGAGGGTGATAGGCCGGAGTGGGGTGGGGGCGGAGAGGTCAGGAAGAAGCTTGCAGGTTAGGAAGGCGGTGCTGAGTTGAGGGAACCGACTGAGACAAGGTGGGGGGAGGGGAAATGAGGAAACTGGAGAAATCTGAGTTCATTCCTTGTGGTTGGAGGGTTCCCAGGCGTAAGATGAGGCGCTCTTCCTCCAACCGTCGTGTTGTTATGTTCTGGCGATGGAGGAGTCCAAGGACCTGCATGTCCTAGGTGGAGTGGGAGGGAGAGTTAAAGTGTTGAGCCACGGGGTGGTTGGGTTGGTTGGTCCGGGCATCCCAGAGGTGTTCCCTGAAGCACTCCGCAAGTAGGCGGCCCGTCTCCCCAATATAGAGGAGGCCACATCGGGTGCAGCGGATGCAATAGATGATGTGTGTGGAGGTGCAGGTGAATTTGTGGCGGATATGGAAGGATCACAGTGAATCAAAGCCTTTATTTGAGCATTTCTGGGCAGCATACTTTCAGATGGAGATATTGACTTTGGTGAAAATGCAGCAGAGATTTGTGAGAATACTATTGAAACTCCAAGGTTTAAATTATGGAGTGGGCCCATGAAAACCTTCATTCATTGTCTATTCAACAAGTCTGTCTCCATTTCAATGAGAATCCTTTTCCTTTATTGAACAGTCAATGCCTTCCCTACAAATGCAAATTCACATTAGCAATTTTAGGTTTTCCCCTGTGTAGGAATTTTCACTAATTGTGCTTAATTTGCTAGTTCATTTGAAATGTCATGTCAATTATTGCCTCACGTATTGAGGCCAATATGACATTTCGAATGTGAAACTAAGATTATCAGGTATTACTTTGGATGAACTGAAGTTAAAGCATCAAAGGATCTCTCCTCATGGAAAGAATTGATATTGGGAAATATTAAAGAGTCTGAATATAAATGTGTTGACATTGCCATTAAAGAAAAGGTAAACCATCTCATTTGTGCTTAAAGTTATTATCAGTACCTTTTCCATGATTAGTGGATCTATTCTCATTGTAAAGGGTTTTATGCAAAACTGTCAAAAGCTAAAGCTTGCTATCATCCACCCTGATAAAACAGGTCTCAAAGGCAATGGTGCACATTAATTCAAAGTTCATCGAGCTTCAATTACCCTGATGAGGCGAGTGCAATTTCTAAATCTCAGAGCAGGCTGCTGGGTATTCATCCAACAGCTAACATGCTTTCTCAAAAGCCTGAGAGTATATGTTGCTCCTAACATGGGAAGGTAATGTACCCAAAGCATCTATTACTCCTTAGACTGGCTCAGATACATACAGCTGCTAAGAACCTATCAAGACTGAAAAACACAGTTGCCAATTTACAGGAAGAAAACTGCTATTCTCCAGACAGAACAGAAATTCCTTATCTCACTCTTTAATATCACTGAGGTAGACACGGGTTTATAAAAGCCGAGAGAGGTTCTAGACTTATTGAACATTTTCGCCCTGCACATAAACACATCATGCAGAATTGAGCTTTAGACATTGCTGAGAGTGCAGACTATCAGAAAGCTGGGAAGGCAAAATGGACATTTACGATGAACATGATGAGTAAGGACAAGATTAGAGTGGTGCTGGAAAAGCACAGCTGGTCAGGCAGCATCCGAGGAGCAGCAGGAGAATCGCTGTTTCAGGCAGGATCCCTTCATCAGGATGCCCATTCCCGATGAAGGGCTCCTGCCCGAAATGTCAATTCTACTGCTCCTCAGATGCTGCCTGACCTGCTGTGCTTTTCCAGCATCACTCTAATCTTGGTTCTACTCTCAAGCATCTGCAGGCCTCACTTTCTCCATGATGAATACAGGGTTCAGTGCATTCATATTGCACTGCACCCCATCTGATTGGATGCCCAAAACTTTTTTGTAGGAAAATCTCACCACGCTTGCAAGGATTCTGAACCTCAAGATTTATTGTCATGATTCCTTTTTATGCCTTGTGCAGACACAGATATTGAGATTCTCTCCATCACACCAAAACCAGTGTAGGTGCAGAAAAATTCGAGGAGCAGCAGAGTCAATGTTTCAAGCATAAGTTCTTCATCAGGAATGAAGGGATGGCCCAAGGGGACTGAGAGATAAATGGGAGGGGAGTGGGGCTGGGGAGAAGGTAGCTGGGAATGCGATAGGTAGATGAAGGTTGGAGGGGTGAAGATGATAGATCAGATGGGACCTCCCATCACCAAACCAATATCTCCTTGACCATCCACGACCTCATCCCCTCAAGGCTTTTCCCACCAACAGCCTCCAACCATGTAGTCCGGGAATCTCATACTGCCCGGACCTCACACTACCTCCTATGCAAAATTCACAAACGTGAGGTCCCCAATCAACCCATCATCTCAGTCTGCTGCTGCTCCACTGAATGTATTTCTGCATTCCTTGACACCATCCTGTCCCCCTTGGTCCAGAATCTCCCCACATATATTCGCAACACCACCCATGCCCTCAACCTGTTCCATGACTTTCGTTTCCCTGGCCTCCAATGCCTCATCTTCACCATGGACATTCAGTCCCTATACACATCCATCTGCCATGACGAAGGCCTCCAAGCCCCCATTTCTTCCTCTCCCGCCAACCCAACCAGTACCCTTCCACCAACATACTCATTTGATTTGCTGAACTGGTCCTCACTCTCAACAATTTTTCCTTAGAATCCTCCTACTTCCTCCAGACCAAAAGGGTAACCACGGGCACTCACATGGGACCCAGCTATGCCTGCCTCTTCATCGGGAATGTGGAATGATCCATCTTCCACAGCTACACCAGCACCATTCCCCACCTTTTCCTCCGCTGCAATGATGCCTGTATCAGCACCATCTTGCACTCCCACGAGAAGGTTGAACAGTTCATCAACTTCATGAACACCTTCCATCCTGACCTCAAGTTCACCTGGACCATCTCGGACACCTCCCTCCCCTTCCTGGACCTCTCCATCTCTATTTCCAATGACCAAATCAACACTGACATCCACTTAAAACCCACCAACCCCACAGGCTACCTGGACTACACCTCCTCCCACACTGCCTCCTACAAAAATGCTACCCCTTACTCCCAACTCCCACTGTCTCCACCGCATCAGCTCTCAGAAAGACCAATTCCACAATAGAACATTCCAGATGGCTTCCTTCTTCAAAGATCGCAATTTTCCCTCCCACTTGGTGGATGATGCCCTCCAGAGCAGCTCATCCACTTCCTGCACCTCTACTCTTGAACACCACCCCTCCAGTCGCAACAAGGACAGAACGCCTGTGATCCTCACCTTCCACCCCACCAACTTCTGGATACATCACATCATCCTCTGCCATTTCCGCCACCTACAAACAGACTCCACCACCAGGGATATATTTCCCTCCCCACCCCTATCTGCATTCTGGAGTGAGCATTCCCTCAGCAACTCCCTTGTCAGGTCCAATTCCTCCACCAAACTACCTTCCACACCCAGCACCTTCCCCTGTCACCATAAGAAATGCAAAACCTACACCCACACCTCTCCGTCCCCTCCGTCCAAGGCCCCAAATTATCCTTCTACATCCAATAGAGATTTACCTGTCCTTCCATACATGTCATCTACTGTATCCGTTGCTCTTGATGTGGTCTGTTGTATACTGGGGAGACAGGATGCCAACTTGCGGAACGTTTCAGAGAACATCTCTGGGACACATGCACTAAACAACACCACTGCACTGTGGGTGAACACTTTAACTCCCCTTCCCTCTCTGCCAAGATATTGCAAGTGCTGGGTCTCTTCCACTGTCAAGCACTAGCCACCAGATGCCTGGAGGAAGATTGTCTCATCTGCCTTAGGACCCTCCAACCACATGGGATCCATGAGGATTTCACCAGTTTCCATATTTCCCCTCCCCCCATCTTATCCCAGATCAAATCTTCCAACTTAGCATCACCCTCCTGAGCTGTCTTACCTGTCCATCTTCCTTCCTACCTGTCTGCTCCACGCTTCTCTTCGACCTATCACCTTCACCCCCACCTTTATCTATCCATCGCATTCCCAGCTACCTTCCCCCAAGCCCCACTCCCTCCCATTTATCTCTCAGCCCCTTCAGGCCTCCCCTTCATTCCTGATGATGAGCTTATTTTCTCCTGCTCCTCGGATGCTGCCTGACTGGGTGTGCATTTCCAGCACCCACGTTCTCCGACGCTGACCTCCAGCATCTGCAGTCCTCACTTTCTCCCAGGAGCAGCAAAAGCAGAATTTAAAAGATGCACTGTCATATTTTATAAATGTATCTTGTATCATTGCAGACAGAGTCACCATAATAGGTTCTCAATAAGGGTTCCACACAGTGGCACTGGAGGATGGGCATGGCCATAGTAGACAGGCCAGGGAGGTGCAAGAGGCATGAGTAATTCAGCTCGGAGGAGAGATTATTGTGGAAGTGTTTTAAGACTGTAGAATGAACTTGTAACAATGTAAAGGAGCTGTTTCCCACTTGGTATAAAGAGCATAATGTGGTGTCCTGTTGATATGATTTGAAGAAAGACATTATGTAAAGAATAACGTTTCAATAATGTAACATTAACGTTACAGTCTGGCATATTCAAGATTATCATGTACAAGAATATTTAATGTTGACATGTAGGGTTCTAAGGAAGCCTAAACCTGAAGAAAATTTTTAACCTTGCTCTCTCCTCTCTAGGTACACAGGTGCACAGAGCAGATATTCACAACTTACAAAGTCTCTAACTCTTCAGTTACAGCAACTGGTAAAGGAAAATAAATAGGCTTTTTCTGGCTCCGTGCGTTTGGTTTGTGCACAGAAAAGGGAACCACATTCTTTCCAGAAGTTCAAAGGATCTTGCCGAGCTCATTCACACTCACAAGCTGCTCAGTTAACTTACAGCCAATCACATTGTTGAAAATAGACTATCATTCCACAGACCAATAAGCTACTCATTGCCAACTGAATCTCAGTTTATCCACACTCTTTGGGTTCAATCATCTGCAATTAAATTTCCCCCATGGTTGAACAAACAATGGTGTAAACAACTCTTACAGTAAGTACTCCGAGTTTGCTCTAGCAAATTCTTCCACAACCCTTGGTTTCTAAAAATGGTCCATTTCTCATTGCAGTCCACAATCAAAAACTATGAAGTATAAAAGATATGATCAATAAAAAGCAAACATAAACATACAAAGATGAACCATTGTCTCCACTTTAATAATTCTTTATTTTTCTTTTTTTGCATCACACAAAACTAGGGTTAATCATATAACAGAAGGAAATTCTGTTCTGTTTTGTTTTCTCACACCTACCTTTTGCCAGTCAACTCCAAGAGAAACATGTCAGGTTTACTTTTATAATAGAAGCATCAGTAGATGTCACTGTTGCACTGTAACAACATGGCACCAAGATCATTAATGAGACAGTTGATGACAGACAAAATTACATCCCTCTGGGGCAAAAATCAGCAAATCATTGAGTTTTCTCATGAGGAATGAAGCTGCATCCAATAACCTTTGATAACCACCTCTACAAACTGTTCAAGTTGAATTATTTTGAGTGGAAATGGAGTTGCTCCAGCATTTGGGTGAGGATTTTATCTAACTGTTTGAGGCAGCACTCTACCACATGACTGTAAAATCATCAACAAACTGTCGACATTTTTCTAAGTGAGGACACAAAATCAAACAAAAATTACCATGGCATCAGTCATGCCACAATATTTCAGTGGTGGGATATTTTATTATTTGGACAGAAAGGTTCACAGCTTGAATATATTAAGTGTGACAGGTTTTGCATTTTTGGAATTTAGTGTTTCACTAATGCAATGATGTACTAATATTCTGAAAACAAGGGAACTAATGTTTAAATAATCATGTAAGTACCTTCCAGATTAAAAGTAGCATTTTTCAAGTATGTTTACTTTTCAAAAATGATCATATGATTGTACTTTACATAGGCAAGATAAATGGAATTAGTTTTCTCTTAGGCTGCTGTACCTCACTACACAAAATGTTCGGGTTCGACAAAGCATGCAAACCATGAAATGGATATGGCTAAGATTGAAATTATGGCTAAAATACTTTATCAGTTTATTAGAACTCTAATGAAAAATGAAACTACAAAAAAAATTACGATTTCTATTTTGACTTTAAATAAATAATTAATGCTTATTTGACCCATCACACAGGTCCTTCCACGTCATATATATAATGTGTTGAAAGCATTTTATCCCAGCTATTTAATTCTCCCAAAAGAAAATCTAATATATGTTCTGTAACAGGTAGAATGGCACAGGGATCAGTGCTGGGTGTCAACTTCTTAAAATCTGTATCATAGCTTGGATGAAAGAATTCACTGTATTGTAGAAACGTTTTCTAAGAATATGAAGGTAAGCAGGAAAGCAAGTTGTGAGGATGATACAATGATTATCTAAAGGGATTTGCATATGCAAAGCAAGTGGACAAAAAATGACAGATGGAGTATAACACAGGAAAATTTAAGTTTGTCAACTTTGTTAAGAAGAATAAAAATCTAAATATCAATTTTCAGAGTGATTTTAATGAGGCAAAACAAAACAGAATTGATTGAAATAGGAGGTTGGCAGGAAAAGCAGGAAATAATCAATGGATTGTCTTCAAAGAGCAGATAGCTTGGGTACAGTCGAGTATGTTCCATTTCATAGAAAAGGTAGGACAGGATAGGGGCGACATGGTGGCTCAGTGGTTAACACTGCTGCCTCACTGTGCCAGGGACCCGCGTTTGATTCCAGCCTCGGGCAACTGAGTAGAGTTTGACGTTCTCTCCGTGTCTGCGTGGGTTTCCTCTGGGTTCTCTGGTTTACTCTTACAGTCCAAAGATGTGCAGGTTAGGTGAACTGGTCATGCTAAATTGTCCATAGTATTCAGGGATATGTAGGTTAAGTGCATTAGTTAGAGATAAATATAGAGTAATGGGGAATGGATTTGTGTGGGATACTCCTCAAAGGGTCAGTGTGGACTTGTTGGGCCAAAGGGCCTGTTTCCACAGTGTAGGGATTCTAAGATTCCAAAAAATCCAAAGTTCTCCGGATATTGAACAAGTTAGAAATTAACACTAGAAATAAGAAGCGTGCTTATGACAAATGCAAGACAGAACATACAATTGAGAATCACTAGGAATGCCGAAGGTTTCAATTGTGTTTTATAGACAAAGCCAGACCCGCTCAAATCATTTCAAGAAAGTAGCCCAGACTCTAACTTTGCTAGTTGTTTTAAGCAGGTGTAATGCGGATACTCCAGGAGGAATGCAGCTGGTCAAACCACTTCGTTTTAAACACAACAGAATTTATTCACAATATTACCAAACGAAACACAAACAAAACAGAACAGAATATAGAATAACTTAACCTAACTAAAAGCCCAACAGGTTATACCAAATTTATGATGTTGTTCCCAATACTTGCAAAACTTCCAATAAACACCTCTTGATACAAAAGGTAAAATCAAACACAGGGTCTTACAGGAGAGAGGGATAGAGAGAGAGAGATAGCAGCATGGAACATCCACTCCCATAAAGCTGTTTCTTCACTCAGCAGCCTCAAACTGCCTGACTGCTTTCAGCAAATAGCCAAAAAAAACAAACCAAGTGAAAGCAAAGCTGAGCTGGGAGAACATTTAAGAAAGCTTGAAAGCCTTTTCCCGAGGCAGTATCTGTTAGCTACAATCAAATTGGCCCTAAAACGCACTCAAGTCTAGACTTTTCATAACCTATATTTTTACGGCCTACTGAGAAAAACCAAGGACAACATAACTTCATTAAAGGAGCAGCATCATCACAGGTGGGAGTGGTAGGTCGAGGTGAGAAAATGCATGAGAGAAGCAATGTGTAACTATGAGAAAAGACTAGCAAGTAACATAAAGGTAATTTGCAGTGTCTTCTATAGGTATGTAACCAGTAACAGAGTGGTTAAAGGAAGAGTAGGGCTGATCAGAGGTGATTTAATCATAGAGGCGAGGAAATGGTTGTGGTGTTAAAAGACTACCTTGCAGATTCCTTTACTAAAGAGGTGGGTGCTGCCCAGGCTGGTGTCAGTGGAGGAAAATTTTGTCACTGGAAGGTTAAAAAATAATAAGGATGAAGTCTTCAATAGATTGTTGGTAAATTTTCCAGGAACCAGGACCGGATGAGATGTATCCAAGGATTTTGAAAGAAGTGACAGTAGAAATTGCAGGAGCCCTAGCCATAATCTTTCAGACTTGCCTGGACTTGGAGGAGATGCCTTGTTCAAGAAAGGCTGCAAGGAAAATCCAAGCAATTAATGACTGGATGGTTTAACTTCAGTGTTGAGGAAATTTCTGCAAGCAATTATTCCAGCTAGAAATAGTAATCACATGGGGAAAAAAAAAGCCTGATAAAGAGGAGAAGCACAGTTTTCTAAAAAGATAATCATGTTTAACTAACTTGCTGGAGTTTTTTTGAAGAGGTAATAGACAGCATCAATGAGAGTGATGCAGTTGATGTGGTAAACACGGATTTCCAAAAGATGTTTGGTACATTGCCAAATAGGAGAAAGTGAGGACTGCAGGTGCTGGAGATCAGAGCTGAAGAATGTGTTACTGGAAAAGCGCAGCAGGTCAGACAGCATCAAAGGAGCAGGAGAATCGATGTTTCAGGCATAAGTCATGAAGAAGGGCTCCTGCTCCTTTGATGCTGCCTGACCTGCTGCACTTTTCCAGCAACACATTTTTCAGCTACATTGCCAAATAGCAGACTTGAGAGGAAAGTTCTATGTCATTGCATGAAAGGGACATTAGCAACATGGCAACAAAATTGGCTGAGTGACAGCAAACAGACAGCAATGTTCACTGGACTTTTTTCGGGCTGGAGTAACATTTGCAGTGAGGTAGATATTCGGACTGTTGCTTTTCCTAATATATATTAATGATCTGGATCTTGGTGTGCAGGGGAGACAGTTTCAGTATTTGCAGACGGCACTAAACTTGAAAGAATTGTAAACTGTGAGAAGGATAGTGTGGAACTCTAAAAGGTCATTGACAAGATGTTGGAGTGAGTGATTAGGCAGCAGATGAGGTTCAATGCAGAGAAATATGAAGTGATACACAGAAGAATATTAAAAGACAATATAAAATTGGGGGTGCAATTCTAAAGGGATTAGGGGAATAGAAAGATCTAGGTGTAAATGTGCACAGATCACTGAAAGGGGGAGGCCAGGTTGAGAGAGCAGTAAAAGCGCAACAGGTCAGGCAGCATCCAAGGAGCAGGAGAATCGACATTTCGGGCATGAGCCCTTCTTCAGGAATGAAGAATTCCTGAAGAAGGGCTCATGCCCGAAATGTCAATTCTCCTGCTCTTTGGAAGCTGCCTGACCTGCTGCGCTTTTCCAGCAACACATTTTCAGCTCCGATCTCCAGCTGAAGATCGGAGATCCAGCTGCAGTCATCATTTTCTCCTGAGAGAGCAGTAAATAAACCATGCAGTATTCTCAGCTATATTAATAGGAGCATAGATTACATGAGCAAAGAGGTAATGTAGAACTTGCCTGAGATACTTGCTAGAGGTGATAACCTAGTGATATTAGCACTAGACTGTTAATCCAGATAAAGTTCTCGGGACCCAGATTAAAATCCAGCCATGGCAGATGGTAAAATTTGAATACAATAAAAATCTGAAATTGGAAGAGTCTAATGATGACCATGAATCAATTGCTGATTGTTGGAAAAACCTATCTGGTTCATTAATGTCTTTTAGGGAGGGAAAGTACTATACTTACCCAGTCTAGCCTACATGTGACTCTAAATCCACAGCAATATGGTTGACCATTAACTGCCCTGTGAGCAATTAGGGATGGGCAATAAACACAACCTGAGAAGCAGTACTGTCAATAAATAAAGGAAAAAACCCTAAACTGAAGTTTTGTGTACAGTTGCGGGTGATATATTCTGGGAATGATGTGAATGCATTGGTGAAAATGCATAAGCAATTTACTGGCATGGTTCAAGGAATGAGAAGCTTTAGTTTTGAGGATAGATTAAAGATGTTGGTACTGCTCTACTGAGAGAGAAGAAGGCTGAGAGTAGATTTGAGAAAGGATTTAAAAATCATGAACCAGCTGGATAGAGTAGACAGAGAAAAGCTGTTCCTATTTGTAAAAGAAACGAATGAGAGGGCATAAATTTAAACTGATGTGCAGCTGAGTCATGGATGATTAGGTGGCAGATGCAGTTCAATGCAGAGAAGTAAGAATTGATGCACTTTGGTGAGAAGAACATTCAAAGACAATTTAGCAATTGCACAACCAGCACAATCTGACAATTCAAGGCCCTGCACATCCCCCCACATGATCAGTACCACCAAGCCAAGGGACCAACCTTGCTTCAACCAAGAGTGTAGGAGGGCATGCCAGGAGCAGCACCAGACGTACATAAAAATGAGGTATCAGATTCTTGATCTGTGGTGCTGGAAGAGCACCACAGGGGCGGCACGGTGGCACAGTGGTTAGCACTGCTGCCTCACAGCGCCAGGGACCTGGGTTCAATTCCCGCCTCAGGCGACTGACTGTGTGGAGTTTGCACGTTCTCCCCGTGTCTGCGTGGGTTTCCTCCGGGTGCTCCGGTTTCCTCCCACCGTCCAAAGATGTGCGGGTCAGGTGAATTGGCCATGCTAAAAAAATTGCCCGTAGTGTTAGGTAAGGGGTATATGTAGGGGTATGGGTGGGTTGCGCTTCGGCGGGTCGGTGTGGACTTGTTGGGCCGAAGGGCCTGTTTCCACACTGTAAATCTAATCTAATCTAATCAGTTCAGGCAGCATCCAACGAGCAGCGAAATCGACGTTTCAGGCAAAAGCCCTTCATCAGTTGAGGTATCAACCTTGTGAAGTGATCAAATATGACTACTTGCATGCCAAACAGAATAAGTAGCAAGTGATAGATGGAGCTAAATGATCCCACAACCAACGGATCAGATCTAAGCTCTGCAATCCTGTCACATCTATTCATGAACAACTCACTGGAGGAGGAGTCTTCACAAACATCCCCATTCTCAATGATGGAAGAGCCCAGCACATCAGTGGAAAAGATAAGGCTGAAGCATTCACATCAATCTTCAGGCAGAACTGCCAACTGGATATTCCACCTCGGCCTCCTCCAGTGGTTCCTAGCATTACCATTCAATTCACACCATGTGATCTCAAAAAACAGTTGGAGACACTGGATACTGCCAATGCTATGGATCCTGATAATATTCCAGGCAATAGTACTGGAGACTTGTGCTCCGGAACGGTTCAGAACATTTACAACACTGGCATCTACCCAACAAATGTGGAACATTGGCCAGGTATATCCTGCACACACAAAAAGAGGACAAATCCAACCCACCCAATTATTGCCCCATCAATCTACCCTTGATATTCAGTAAACTAATGGAAGATGTTATCAACAGTACTTTCAAGTAGCACCTGCTCAATAATAACCTACTCAGTGACACACAGCTTGGAGTCTACCAGGGCCACTTAGCTCCTGACCTAATTACATCTTTGGTTCAAACATGGACAAAAGAGCTGAATTCCAATGTTGAGGTGAGGGTGACAGCCCTTGACATCAAGGCTGCATTCGACAGAGTGTGGCAACAAGGAGTCCTAGCGAAACTGGAATCAGTGGACATTGCAGCAAACCCTCTGCTGGTTGGAGTCAAATCTGGCGAATAGGAAGATGGTTGTGGTTGTTCAAGGTCAGTTGCCTCAACTCCAGGATTTTTCTGGATAGTTCATCTTCAGCTGATTCATAAATGACTTTCACTTCATCATAAGGTCAAAAGTGGATAATGGCTGATGATTGCACAATGTTCAGCAGCACTGGACACTGAAGCAGTCCATGTTCAAAAGCAACAGGATCTTGGCAATATTCAGGCTTGGGCTGACAAATGGCAAGTAAAATTCACAGGACACAAATGCCAGGCCAAGACCATCACCAATCAGAGACAATGTAACCACCGCCCCTTGATATTCTAGGGTGTTACCATCACTGAATCACCCACTATCAATATCCTTGGAGTTACCATTGACCAGAAACTCAACTGGAACCACCACATAAATACAGGGGCTACAAAAGTAGGTCAGAGGCTCAGGTCACTGTGACAAGTAACTCAGCTTCTGGTTCCCCTTATTTCCTGACTCTCCAAAGCCTGTCCACCATCTACAAGGCACAAATCAGGAGTGTAACAGAATGCATCCCATTAGCTGGGATGAGTGCAGCTCCAACAATGCTCAAGTGGCTTGACACCATTCAGGACCATACAGCCCACTTGATTGGCACCATAACCACTTCATCCACCACCATTGCTCAGTTGTAGCAGTGTGTAATGCCTACAAGATGCACTGCAGAAATTCACCAAAGGTTCCCAGACAATACTTTCCAAGTTCATGATCATTTCCATCTGGAAGAACATGGCAGCAGATACATGAGAACCTACAAGTACCCCATCAAGATATTTCCTGACTTGGAAACACATTACCATTCCTACAGTATTGCTGGTTCAAAATCCTGGAATTCCCTCTTTAAGGGCATTATACAGGTCAACCCACATCAGGTATACTGCAGCAGTTCAAGAAGACAGCTCACCACCATCGTGTCAAGGGCAACAAATGCTGACCAGCCAGTGACACTCACTTGCCACAAATGACCAAGAAGAAAATGTGCAACTATTACATTTACATGTAGTGTAGACTTAGAGTATGGAACTGCCTGGAGATGTGATGGAGGCAGGTTGAATTAATGCATTCAAGAGGACATTGGATAATTATTTGGATAGAAATGGTATGCATTTGATATGGGGTAAAGGCAGGAGATTGGCATAAGGTAATAAAACTAGTGCAGGTACGATGGGCCAAATGGCCTATTTCTGCAATGTATCAATTCTGTGATTCAATTATTATGAGAAAGACTGCAGAATGCTCTTGTGCGGGGTGATCTTGCTGCCCTTGAAATAAATGACAAAAAATTGGCATACAGGTATTACAAGTAATTAGAAATACAAATGAAATTATATTCTCTATTGAAAGGGGAAATGGAATACAAAAGTATCTAGCTGCAACTATAAAGGGAATTCATGAGTCAATAGCGAGAGTGTTGCATTCTGGTTTGAGCAGTTGACTTAAGGGGGGACATGATTGCATTGGAAGCAGTTTGGGGAGGTTTATAGGCTGATTTCTGGGATTGAGAGCTGAAAATGTGTTGCTGGAAAAGCGCAGCAGGTCAGGCAGCATCCAAGGAACAGGAGATTCGCCCTGATTTCTGGGATTATATGTTTTGTCTTGTTGAGAAAACTAAAACACTTGGAACCTCTACTCATCGGAGTTTGTTAGAATGAGAGACGATCTTACTGAAACATAAATAATCAAGCTGGAGCTTAACAGGGTGGACCTCACTAAGGAGTCTAAAACTAAGGGCCTCACTTTGACAAAGTTAGGTCTCCCAGTTAAGGCAGAGATGAGGAGGAATTTCTCTCAGAGAGTTAGTATTTAGAATTCTCCCACATAGACATCAAATATCATCAAGACTCAGCAAGAGAAATCTTTGATTGAAAAGGATGTCAAGGTCTATTTGGAACATGCAGTAAAACCAAGGCCACACCTTACTAATTGATGGAGAAGATGTAAGGGTCTACATGGTTTACTCTAGTTGCCTTTTCTTATGCTCTCCAAGAGTAATCGACTGAGAGTTTTGAAATCTAATGCATCTCCATGTTTCAGCTATTCAGTTCTGGATGGTTGGTTTTAATAATGCATATTTGTTGATCACAGGAATCAATTTTTTTTGTGTGGCATTAATGACATTTCATTCTACACTTATCCTTTTAAATTTTCAATCTAATTTCCAAGTAGCTGTCACATGAAGGCATTAATTAATACTCTGGTACATTATTCTACATACGCTCGATAATCTTCACTTGTCTGTGAGAAATTCATTTATTCTAATCAATAGTCTCATTTGATTCTTATTAATTTTAAATTTCTGTCCTTTAGTCCTCCCTTTGGAGGATATGTAAAAATTCTGTTTTCTCACACACTGCATCCATAGCTCTCAGCAATTGAACGTCATTGATCATATCACTCCTCAATACTCTGTGCTCCAGTGAAAATAAACATAGCTATGTGTATCTCCCCATAATTAGATTTAGAGCCTTAAGCCCAACATTCATCCTTGTCACTATTTTTGTTTGAAGGTATGCTATCTAGAATTACCTGTGATATCGTAAGTATGGTGTCACCATTGATTAAGAGAAGAGTAGGATTTTTAACTCAGTCAATTACCCTTGAGATGGATTCCAGTATTCAATTAGTCCTGTTGATAATGACTTAACATTGATTGAATTTTTTCATCAAACAATCAATAATTACATGCAAAGCCTTTCTCTTCTCTTTCTTTGCAAATGAGCACCTCATCATTGTACACATTTCATGTCTCCCATTCGTCACATAATATATTATCTCACACTTACACCCCCATTAAAATCCATCTGGCTTTCCCTAGGCGAACTATAAATTTGTTTGGATCTTTTTGGATGTTTGTCATTGAGCTACTTAGTATTGGATCATTGACAAATTTTATAACATTACAAGACTAATATAAGTAGGGGTATTTAGAAAACACGTGATACTTCAGCAGTTATTTTTCACTATTTATTTATTTTTCAATGATTTTCTTTTACCAAACATCACCTTCTGGTCTTGATTGTCAATCCAAACAGTTAATTTGCAAGGAATTTTATAATTCTTTAAAATATGTTTTTAGTTGAAATTTTAAACAATAAACAGAAATAACATGCAATAATTAATAAACTGGATCAGCAGTTATTGTGTTTATATCCTGCTTACCATATGACTCAGTAAATCATTAACAGGACATTATTTTCTTAATCAGATAATTCTTAACTGGCAAAATGTTAACTGACCAATAAAACCCTTGTGAATGTAATAGAATAAATATAAGTACCAGGTTTCAGATTTTCAACTCAAAATTAAATTAAATCAGGAATCTGCAAAGTATAACAATAAATGATAATGCCTCAAATACATCTTCTAATAAATTAACTTTTCATGAATATTTTTATGAATCATTTATTTGGGAATAAGAAAGTTCATGAGAAGTTATTATACAAAACAAAATGCATAAATACCTTGAGATTCACATTAGATTTTAACCCTAATTTGTTATATTGCTGTTCTCCATCTAGAGATGCTGACTTTAGTGTTGTTTATCTGCATGAAGGATATTGTCGACCTGAGATTTAAATCTTCTTCTACCTCAGTTAAGAAGATTATGCATCTTGTAAGTTGGCAAAAATGCAATCCAGAAGAAAATTAACTGTCTAGTAACAAAGTATGATGTTTGTTGCATTTCACAAAAGGTGTTTTGTGCTTTTTCTCAAAGTATTCCCGTTTATACTTGTGATCAAATAACCTTGAACTTCCATTTGTAGTAATTGCATTGTCTTTGATTTGTTTTCAGGCATAGAAGTTATAAAATATATTTCAATGGCAGCTAGAGTTAGATGTTAATTATACATAGCTGACATTGTTTCCAAGACATCCAAAAAATGTACGTACTCTGAATCATTTTTGGATCAGACTTTGTTTGTAGTGATGTAAAGGTAAATAGATGGGTCTATCAGCTCCTGTGTCACATGTTGTAACTACATGCAACAGATTTCAATGATTACAGTGGCCTCTGTAATTTCCTGAGGTAAAATGACTGTGTTTATCATTGTGTCCATTTGATGGCACTGAAAAAGCATTAACAGCAGCAGAAAACTGATCTGCTTCAAACAGAAATAAAGCTTGCTATTTGAATAGAAAATTGAACAGAATAAATTAAGAGAATACACTCTGTGCTGAAATCAACAGTATTCCATTCTTGTGATTATTAATGTCAGCAGTAAGTTCAAGATGAGCATTACTTTGCCGGGATACAGAGTTATTTCTAATCCAGAAAGCAATTGCAATGCCACTGATGGTAATAACCATCAAACACATCCACTTAGGCAAAAATTATATCATGTGCCACCTTCATTATTCTAACAACTTTTATATTTCAATTTTTGAAAGAAAAAAGAAACAAAGATTGGAATAAAAATTATTGCAATTATTACAATTCAGAGACATTTCTGTACGTTTTTTATTAAAGTTATAATTGTGTGCACCGGACTTTACTGGGTTTTGCTTGCCTTCCTGGCATTAATCAGCCCTGTTTATCTTATCTTTAATCCAAATCTAACAACATTTATCTTCAATAATTTTCTTGCTCAACCTGAATCAGGGTAACCTTTGGCCTGGAAAAAAATTGATTGAAACCAGGTCGATAAAGATATGGAAAATTAATTGCTTAATATCATCTCCAGGCATTAAATAGACTTGCAATCTCCCACGTGAATCATTGCTGATAAAACTTCTTCCAATTGCATTAATCTAAGTTCTGATGTGAGTAGCTTTTTTTTAAAATATTGTGCACTTCAAAGCTAGTGAACTGTGACATGCTGAGGATATAAATGGAGAATCACCAATCTGGATTTTAGGAGCTTGACATTTTGAGACAATCTAAATTTAAAGAAAATCACCTGAACTTTGCTTGTTAATTGTAAGTGGAACAATTGATCTTACCATATTTTAGCAAGTATCACTTCCATCAAGCATCATAGAGGGTTTCTCCCTGTGAGGCCTAGCAGGTTTACTTGTGCTATCAATCCAAGCTTGCCTCATTAACTACTGTCTATGCCACTAAGGCTCCCCCTTGTCTGACGTTAGCCTGATTCCATATTTGCTGTGGCTGGAAGTACTCACCACTGCCAGGAATATTGGATTATCTGGCTCCAGCAGTATAATGAAAAGAGTGTTGTGCCCCTGGACAAGTGCTGTCAGTCTGGAGTTGTCCTGCATGGTTCATGATGTGGCAGGCAGGTGCTTTGCTTTGCAGGCAGGAACTTCGAGGTCCAAGTGGACAATGTCATGCAGAGTATGGCTACCTTCTGCACACAGGCAGAGGAGATCACAGCACCGGATCCTGTAAGCCTGCTCTAAGGTTACTACCCTGGTCTTTGTGGCATCAGCCATCTAATTTTAGCTTTTTAAGAGAAAGATCAATGACTTTCTCTGCTCTGTCTGGGTAAGTGCCACCATCTTCTCTCTGTGGTCTCATATTTACTCTATCTCTGCTGCATCACACACCTCGCACCTAAGCCCATGCTCAGCCACACTTGTTATTACCAGCAATATCTTCCATCACTTGTTTTTACCCTATTCCATCAAACCATTAACCTCCCCATAGCCTAGTCACTCACTCGGAACACCTCACCACCTTGCCACCAGCAGCTGTGCCACCCAATTTCATCTCACTCAATCTCTCCCTTTCTCT
The DNA here is from genome assembly GCF_020745735.1 of Hemiscyllium ocellatum. Taxonomy (NCBI): domain Eukaryota; kingdom Metazoa; phylum Chordata; class Chondrichthyes; order Orectolobiformes; family Hemiscylliidae; genus Hemiscyllium; species Hemiscyllium ocellatum. The sequence goes on from NC_083404.1 coordinate 20,865,098, forward strand.
CATTCCAGGAGAACATAACCCATTATACAGCAGAGAGAGTCAAGATGAACGATCAGGACTCCCGTGATTCAGTTCCTCATCTACTGAAAGGAAAGAAATCATGGCTAAATGACCATGTCAAAATTCTTCCATGCAAACCCTTAATATGATGTTGGAGGCTGTCCTTGACTTACTGTGCCAGTGCCTATTGATTGATGGATGTATCTCTGGACTTAACTACTACTCTCTTTAGACACTGAGACTCAGCCATTTGCTTAAAGCTCATGCACAACTTATGCTACCGGTAGATGGTGTAGCTGTGATATTAGCATATTATGGTTCCATACAGCACTGATAGCTGCTGACAACTATAAAAGGTTGTCAATGTTAAAAGGCAAGTCAAGATCAAAGTACTGAGCATTTGTTAGCTCTGGCTGATGGGGCACTACAAGGGTCACTGTGAGTTCTAGGTCAGTGCTATGAGTGCATGCTAGGAGATAAAGGAAGCAGACCTGAGGTGCACCATTTTCCAGTCCATGAAATGGGTGGTGCTCTTTCCATGTAAGGTGTTCTGGCAACAGCATGACAGTGAAAGTAACTGGTGTGCTCCAGTATTTAGATTACTTATAGTGTGGAAACAGGCCCTTCGGCCCAACAAGTCCACACTGACTCGCCGAAGCGCAACCCACCCAGATCCATTCCCCTACATTTACCCCTTCACTTAACACTACGGGCAATTTAGAATGGCCAATTCACCTAACGTGCACATTTTTGGATTGTGGGAGGAAACCCACACAGACACGGGGAGAATGTGCAAACTCCACACGGACAGTTGCCTGAGGTGGGAATTGAACCCAGGTCTCTGGCGCTGTGAGGCAGCAGTGCTAACCACTATGCCACCATGTTGCCCACAGTATTATTGTGGAGAACTATATTCGAACTGTATTCTATGGAGATTTGCCATGATGATTTAGTAAGGCTGGTACGTGTCTGATTCTAATATCCAGGGATGAGAAGTGTAGGCTTGTCACTGCCTACGGAGCTTACCCTGAGATATAAGGACTGCTGTGGTTAGCACTGCTGCCTCACAGCACCAGAGATCTGGGTTCAATTCCTGCCTCAGGCAACTGTCCGTGTATGAGATGGTGCGGCAAGTATTTTTCCAGCATTCTGCTTGTCTATATGAGATGGACGAGCAAGCACTGAACGAGACCCACCAGGCCCCTGCTGACTTTCATGTTGGGATTTGCTGCCATCTAGTTTCTATCCTGGAACCTGGCAAATAGGAGAAAGTGAGGGCTGCAGATGCTAGAGACCAGAGTTGTAAAATGTGATGCTGGAAAAACGCAGCAGGTCAGGCAGCATCCGAGGAGCAGGAGAATCGACGTTTCGGGACGTTTCCTGAAGAAGGCCTTATACCCGAAACGTCGATTCTCCAGCTCCTCAGATGCTGCCTGGCCTGCTGTGTTTTTCCACCTAGCAAATAGGGAACTGCATGCCAAAGAGAAGAGATTAGGTACTAATGAGATCTAAATGCATGGAAAGAAGCCTACTCACAAGTGAGGTTCTCATCCTGTCTTTTGGGACTTGGTGGCAGAATTGAACATTTTTTCACAATGTTGGAACCTAATTTTGTCGAACCTGCCATATTTTCCCAGCTGACTTGCTATTGTCCACATGGTTCAGGGTCTGGAAACTTGCTGATCCCAGACATGGAGTCTTTTGATCTATCTGTTCAATGCTGCTGTTTATGCTCTACCTAAGTCTACTGCTGTTTACACATTTTAAAATCCTTTTTCCAGATATGAAGCTTAACTTCCACAAGTGGATTATGCTATATACCCCAATGCTGCGTGTGGTAGGAGAACCACAGCATTTTGTTCTAAACAGTTTTCATTGGTGTGTGGTGTTAATCATGAGAGGGTAGTTCAAGATATAGTACAGAAGGAGACCATTTGGTTAACATTCCTGTGCAGATATGCTTGTTTGAGGAATCCAAAATAACCTTATTTCCTTATTCTCTCTAAACAAACATGGTTTTTAGGAACTTCAAATATGCATCCACTATTTACGAGAATTAATGATCTTCACCTATAACAATTTGATGATCTCTCACTGGTGGACTTTATTTCCTTCTCAAAATCTGCCTTAACTTTATAGACCTCACAGAACCCGACTCATAGTTCTCTCTGTTAAAACTGAGAAAAATCACAGTATTTAACCTTTCATCTTTCTTGTAAACTTTTCACCTCTTACATAATTCTGCAGAACACACAAATGCTGGAAACGTCCTTCATATTTGGAAGTTTCTTTTTCCATAATGTAGCTCTTAAAATTGTTCACAGTAACCTAACTGTTTTTATCAACATTTTGTGCAAATTTGACATCACTACTTTTACCCCATTCACTAATTATAAAATTCAAAATACTGTTGGTCTTTTCACTGGGTCAATCTATTTACTCTTATGCTGTTAGCATAGATATGTTTGTGGATTCAGGTGTCTCTCTGCATCTATGCTCTGGAGTGTTGGTCTGTTGACCGTGTATATTCTTGTTTGTTTCCTTTTCAAAATGTGCTACTGAAAATTTTCCTTATTAAATTGTATTTGCCACTTTCTTTTTGTTTGTTCTGCTAATATGTATCTGCTGAAGTCTGTCACAATCAACCAGAGGCAATACTTATGTGTTATCTGCAATTTTTATAATTGCACATATTATCCCCAGGTCTAGCACATTTCTATACATCAAAAAGGAGCAATTATCATAGCGCTAACCCTTTGGAGGCACCAGTGTTTGCATTTTTTTTCAATAATCAGTGAGTTGTAACATCCTGAGGAGAAGATAAGGATCAAATTAGTGAGAAGTTGGATGATATAAGCCTAAAGTCAATTTATTCCCTTCAGTACATAAGATTCCCTCAGTCTGAAAAAATAAATTAATCACTACTCACAGCTTTCTATCCTTTAACCAACTACCTTCCCATCTGGCAAATGCCCATTTATCAAGAAATCTATTTAACATCTTACTGAAAGTATTTTGACAATTTATTATTTCACGGATCCTGTTATTTTTCCAAATAACCTTGTTCAGCATGGCTTGATTTTTGGATATTCCTGAGAGACTGTCCTTAATTAACTTATCATTTCCAGTTTGATTTGTTATTGGTGTGTTAATGTCATATAACATTCCTAAGTTTACTTTGACCCTGATAGGCTGATTATATTGTTGATTCATAAAAGTAAATTCACCATAAGCTTACTCTCTCAACTGGTGACAGTTTAACTTGAGGCCCACTGCATCTCAAGCAAGTGGAGAAGTTGAGAAGGGAAGTACTTCGTGGTAGCCTCAGCCAGTGCAGGAACCTATGCACTTAGCATCACACTGCGTAGCAAACCATGCATCCAGCCAACTGAGATAAACTGGATCCCGGACATGATCAGTGAAAATGGATGAAGGAGTCAGCAAATTGATCGACTAAATGTGCTCTAACACACTATATGCCCCAAACGGTTCCTCTGCTACATTGAAGAGTGTATCGGTGCCACCTTGTGCTCCAACGAGGAGCTTGAACAGTTCATCAATTTTACTAACACCGATCACTCCGACCTCAAATTCACCTGGACTAACTTGGCAACTTCCCTCCCCTTCCTGGACCTCTCCATCACCATCTCTGGTGACCGACGAACCACAGACATATACTACAAGCCCACCAACTCCCACAGCCTACCTAGACTACACCTCCTCCCACCCTACCTCCTGGAAAATGCCACCCCCTATTCTCAATTTCTCTGCCTCTGCTGCATCGGTCCCCGGGATAATGAATTCCACCTCAGAAAGTTCCAGATGGCCTCCTTCTCCCATGATCGCAACCTGAATTTCCACATGGTTGATGATGCCTTCCAGCACATCTCCTCCATTTTGTGCACCACTGTCCTTGAACCTCGCCCGTCCCATCACAACAAGGACCTCGGTCCTCCTCAGTCCTCACCTTCCACCCCACCAACTTCCGAATACAATGCATCATCCTCCGCCACTTCTGCCACCTCCAAATGGCCACCACCTCCAGAGATATATTTCCCTCTCAACCCCTATCAGCGTTCTGAAAATACCATTTCCTCTGCGACTCCCTCGTCAGGTCCACATTCCCGATGAGCCCACATCCCACTTCTGGCACCTTTCCCTGCAGGAAGTGCAAAATCTGCATCCACACCATTCCCACATCCATCAGAAATTCACCTGCACCTCTCCCAATGTCGTTTACAGCAACTGTTGCACCCGATGTGGTCTTCTCTACATTGGGGAGATAGGACGCCTTCTTGCGGATCGTTTCGGAGAACATCTCTGGGACATTCGCATCCACCAACCCCACCGCCCCATGGCTGAACACTTCAACACCCCCTCCCATGCCATCAAGGACATTCAGGTCTTGGGCCTCCTCTCTCACCAAACCGTTACCACCCGACGGGTAGATGAGGAACGCTTTGGGGCCCTGCAACCATACGGGATCAATGTGAATTTCAATAGCTTCCTCATTTCCCCTCCCCCCACATTGACCCAATCCCAAGCGTCCAACAGGCACTGCCCTCCTGATCTGTCCATCACTGTCCCCTCTGACCTATTACCTTCTCCCTCACCTTCATCCACTTATCACTTTCCCAGGTATCTCCCCCCAACGCCACCCCCTCCTATTTATCTCTCAGCCCCAACCCACAATCCTCATTCCTGATGAAGGCCTTATGCCTGAAACAATGATTCTCCTGCTCCTCGGATGCTGCCTGACTGGCTGTGCTTTTCCAGCACCACATTCTCGCTTCTGATCTCCAGCACCTGCAGCCCCCACTTTCTTCTAATACATTATATTACCTATTTAATACTTTATATTGTAATAATAAAGAGACAGGTGTGAACATAAGGTGTGAAGAGGGCATAAATAATCTGCAAAGAAATATGGTCAGATTAAACAAATGGGCAAAAACTTGACAAATGAAATGTAACATGGGAAAATGTGAACTTGACCACTTACTTTGCGTGAATGGAAAAGCAGCATATTATTTAAATGGAGAGAAATTCCAGAACTCTGATATATAGAGCGATGTGAATATAGAGCGATGTGGATGCTGCCTGAACTGCTGTGCTCTTCCAGCACCACTAATCCAGAATCTAGTTCCCTTCTTTGCCCATTCCTCATATAACTGTAAAGATGTTTGAGATTTTTAATTTTAAAAAGTATATCTGCTAATTCAGTCTATACTTTTTTGCTTACATGTGTTTGATGAAATGTTAGTCAAACAATGCATCTTGAGTTGAACAAGTAATGGGTTAATTTTCTTAAACAAAAGCCCACCAGGTAAAATACTGACAAAGAAAAATAAAATCTTCTTTAATTCACATTCAAACTCATACATTTGAAGCAAACATGAAAAAAATATGCTTTTTTAAAATAGAATGACAGGATATGAGCATCACTGGCTAAGCTACATTGATTGGCTATTCCTGATTGACTGCCGTGTTAAGAATTAGCCACATTGCTGTGGTTCTGGAGTTACACGTAGGACAGATCAGGTAAGGATGGCAGTTTCCAAATCTTTAAAGAACAATAGTGAAACAGATGGGCTTTTCTGAAAATCGACAATCAATTGAGTTGAGTTGAATTAGGTTTATTGTCACATGTACTCAAATGTGTACAGTGAAAAATTTACCGAATCACCACTCACAGTGCCATCTTAGGTACAAAGTAGAAAAATAAAGCAAACAAAGTTAAAATATTAAACATTACTGTCCTTCTTCCTAAAACGTAGAAAAACAAAGAAACACAGTTAACAGTTCAATACCACAGTCCATAAGCACCCAGCCAAGCTGGGCTTGCACTCCTAATGAGGGCTTGACTTACTCACTTCATGTTCACCTTTGTCCCCCCCACTCCCCACTGCCCTGGACTGCCTGCTCCAGCTCTTGCTGCCAGCCACCTTCGGTCTTCATGAATATGAATTAAACAGTAGAGGCGGTTAGCGTTAGTCAAGTTAAACCACAGTAAGAAAGCAAAAGGTATATTAGACATCATTGGTTGTAGTTAGTCAAGTGGTCAGGGTGTAATTTTCCTCTCACTGAGCTAGGGACTCCCAGGGTTCAATAGCTTGAAATATATAATTTTTGGTCAGCTAGCTCTTACTGACTGGATCAGATTAAAAACCCCAGTCAGATAACTCACACTCTCCAACGTCTAACTGGCTGACCTTGTTACAATCAGTACAGCGAGCCCACTTAACTCTCTGATAACATTGCAGCAAGTGGAGCTCACATGTAAATTTGGCACAATGTCTAACAAACTAATTTGTGACTAACTAACTGAAAAAATAACTTCAGTTCCGTGAAAATGGAGAAAACTCCTCATGGATAATTTTATCTTGGAGAAAGCCATAACTTTGTCAATCTAAATCCATTCCACCATGTTAGATTTCAAAAGAGAACAAAGAAATTTACCCGATTACAGACAGCGCTTTACCAAACATCTCACTTGCAAGGTTTACAAACCAAGAGGCCTCAGCAGTTCTCATCAACATGTGACTAATAAGTCGAGATACCCCCAAAATTGTTTCCAAATTGGAGAGAAGTATCCATTAACTTACAAAGCCATGTGCAGTTCAAGGGAAAAAGTAACTAATTCACAAGAATGAATCACTTCACAGTAATGGGCCAGTCAGCAAATAACATTTCATTTGTTCAACACATGGAGGAATCCATTCTTAAATCTAAAATACAACATGTGTGTTCTATCACAGCCTGTAAAGCACCCGCGATATTAAAGTTTGCACATTAAATATTGTGGACATTGGTATTACTCCTCTTTAATGTCGGCACAAATATATATTATTCACTGACAAATTTTCGCACTGTTAATTTTCATAACCATCTCTCACTCTTGCAACAAAGCCTCTTCAGGCTTACAATGACCACTTATTCTTGTTTTGGAAATGATTGTAACTCTAATACACAACAAAAACAGAAGTTCACATTCTACGTGACTAGCAGCAAATGCCTTAGGTTGGTAAACCTGTTTGATGAACTCAGTTTCAAATTAGAAGACCCCACTAGGATGCACATTACCATAATCAATGGCATTGACCCTACACAATGGCAACCTTTCTGATTTACATGACTTGGTAAAATTAAGGCAACATTGTGATACTTTTTACATTAAACTGCCTGCGTGTTTCAGAAGTTTTGAAATGGTTGCTATTTCTAAGCCACGTCAACCAGACACAGGAACTGAAATAACTTGAAGTAGAAATTAGCATTAAGCAAATCAATTCATTGTTCATTATTAAACCAAATTATTGAACCAAGTTATTCTTCACTGCAAGAATGGAAAAAATTGATTATTTATTTTCCTTATTATTCCAAATAATTATCCAATTCCTATTTTCTATGCATTGTTCGTTATCATATCAAGTCTCCCCAAAGATCAGCATGAGGCAAATCTATCTTCAGATACCAGTAATGGGGCAAAGCTGATATTTGACTGATTTTGTTATTCACAAAGATATGTCTCAGTACCACAGAATATTTTATGGACTAAATTCAGCAGCAGCAGCAATGTGGTTCCAAAATTTTATTTCTTCAATCTTGTCGGAAATTGAGGTCATGCTCAACCTATTTGATGATTTCTTTTTCCTGGAAGAAACAAAGCTAAACATGTTTAGCAGTGCTCCCCTTGAACTTACAAAAAATGTCATGATCAACAAGAACAAATATGCATTTTCATCATCAGAAACTGATTTGTTAGGATACAGACCAAACTTTACGCTGCCAACGAATGGTACTTGGCAAGTTATGGTGCGCATGCCGTCAGTAATATTGCTGGAGTATTGTCAGGGCCCACAGCTTAGCAGTATCCAATACCTTCAGCTATTGCTTGATATCATGGAGTGAACTTAATTGAGGAAATTTGGAAGATGTTGGCATTTCTGGCTGAAGATTGTTGGGAATGTTTCAGTCTTGCCTTTTGTGCTGATGTACTGAACTCCCCCATCATTGTGGATGAGGACTTTTTTTTGTCTCCTCCTTCAGTGAATTGAATAATTGTTCACCACTATTCACACCGACTGGATGTGGTAGGACTGCAGAGTTTAGCTTTGATCCATTGGTCATGGAATCACCTAACTGTTCATCAGTTGTTGTTGACGCTGTTTGGCTTATACGTAATCTGGTTTGCAGCTTCAATAAATTGCTCATTTTTAGGTATATCTGATGCTGCTCCCAGGATGATCTCTGCACTCTTCATTGAAACAGGGTTAATCCTCTGGCTTGATGGTAATGGTAGAGTGGGGGATATGCTGGGCCATGACGTTGCAGATTGTGTTGCTGTGAATGGACCACAGAGCCCTCATAGATGTTCAGATGAGTTGCTAAATCTGTTCGAAATATATCCAAATCACGAATCTGGGAAGAATTCTCAACACAAAGACATGACCTGTCTACAGAAGGACTGTAGGTCACTTTTACCAGTACTGTCATGAACAGGTGCATTTGCTGCAGGTACATTGGTGTGGATGGGGTCTAATATTATTATTTTTTGTTGGTTCCCCCAGTATGTACACAAATGAGCAGCTCTGTCCTTTTGGACTTGACCAGTTTATTCTGACATTGTGCTACCTAGCCGTATTTGGTGATTAATTTTGAAGTCCCCACCCAGTGTGCATTCTGCCTTAGCGCTTTTGCCAAGTGGTGTTCAAATGAAGGAGCACTAACTGATCAGCCAAGAGCTACTGGGGTATGGTAATCAGCCAGAAGTGGCCTTGCAATGTTTGACTTGTGTTACGGACCAGGCTAGACCCCCAAAACATTTCAAGGAGATAGCCCACACCCTAACTTTGTTGTTTTAAGCAGGTATACAGTGGATATTCCAGGAGAGAATCAGCTGGTCAAACTACTTAGTTTTAAACAAAACTGAATTTAATTACAAGATTACTGAATGAAGCATGAACAACAGAGAACAGAATGCAGAATAATATAATCTCTCTGAAAACCCAACAGATCATCCCAACTTAATGCCGTTGTTCCAAATGCTTGTAACAATTCCCATCAACATTCCTTAGCACAAAAGATAAAATCAAACACAAGCTCTTGCATGAGAGATGTCAGAGAGAAAGAGTACCTGCCTGGACGTGCTTCTGTGGATCCCGCAGTCCTTTTTTTACACTACTGCTAAAAAAATACCAGAGAAAAGTTGAGTTGCTAGAGCTGGCCACACCCCATTCATTGCACAAGTATTTTTTTTTAAACTTGAAAGCCTTTGCTTGAGGCAGCATCTGTTAGTTATTATCAAATTGGCCCTAAAACCCTTCAATCTGCAGATTTTTCAGTGTCTGTGTCATTTACAACCTCCCTACCCTATATTTACCTTGACTAACACACCAACACTATTGGCAATTTAGCATGGCCAATTTACCTGACCTGCATATCTTTGGATATGGGAGGAAACCGGAGCACCCGGAGGAAACCCACGCAGACTCAGGAAGAATGTGCAAACTCCACACAGATAGGCGGGAATCGAACCCAGGTCCCTGGTGCTGTGAGGCAGCAGTCCTAACCACTAGCTACAGTGCCTCCCCAGGTGTCTAGTGTCAATATTGAGGACTCCCATGGCAGCTCCCATCTGATTCTGTATTATTGTGTTGCCATCTCTGTTGGTGGAACAGGATATGCCCAGTGATTATAAAGGTGTTGGCTATGACACAGTCTGGGAGGCATGACTCCCTGATTATGGCTATGTCATGCTGCTTGACTAGTTTATGAGACAACTCTCACAATTTTGGCACTAGACCCCATTATCTATAAAGAGGATTCTACAGGGTCAATAAGGCTGAGTTTGCCATTTGAGTTTCCAATGTCTCGGTCAAGTCCATCTGGCTTTGTTCCCTAATAGCTAACAGTTGACCTATACACTGAAGAGTTCATTAGAAATTGCATTATGCGTACATTCAGTGATAAGTCTGTTAAGCTGTGTCCCAAATTTCCACAACTGACTTCATAACCAACAAAATGATGCCAACTACTCTAAGTAGCTGGCACTAACAATCAAATGTTTTTACTATAATTTGGTTATCAGCTATATAGCTAATGAGTGGAACTGCATTAACAAATATCATAGTTAGACAATGTCTTTACAAAATGTGGTTTACTGGAAACTATCATTGTAGATGACAGGTCACAATTTGATTCCAGTCAGTTCACAGAATTTAACATAAGTTAACATCATGATACAACCTGCAATTGATTAGCAGCATCAAACAATTCCTTTGGATGATCAAGGACCACCTGACAGCGAGGCATGTTAGAGGGGAATACATTTGAACAAACCAATAGTCTATTGTTTCACACATATCAGTCCAGCCAACACACTTTGATTGGAAAGGCACCAGTTAAACATTAACGTTGTGTGTGGTTGAATGTTCTAAAGCCAAAGCTGCAATCCAGATATGTAGAATGAAATTGCAAGAACTTGCAAAGTGACAGATAAAGACACTACATATTTCACCAAGTAAGTAGGCACAACACAAGAACATTTTGAAGTTCGAAACTGGGGTTGCTTCAAGTGACCAAATTGTTACTAAAAATTTGCATCATTTCTATCAGGTTCAAAATAGATAAAGTGGTTACTCAGAACCAATCTGTATCTGCGAGATGACAACAAACATAGCAGCAAGGAGCTTGTTAAGAGTAGACCAGGCTATTTTGAGAACAGATATATTTCCTTTAATGGTGTGTTACCTTGGTGTTGATCATCTGACTTATCAAAGTATTAGGACGTTTATAGATCATGGGCCTGTCATCAGCAACCCTCATATATAAGGCTATCTCTGTTCTTAGAGAAAATTGACATTCCAAAAGCTAAGAAGTGACAATATACCTGTTGCTTCTGATAGTATGCTTTGAAAAAAACCCTTTAGTTTTACAAGGAGGAATCAATTTTGTGTTCAAAAGTGTAGCATTTGTTATTACCTGTTGATGGCACACTTGATGTGTACTTTGAAACAAATCTGTGGGTGCAGTTAGAGAAACTGAAACTAGTAGCAAGCCTAAGAAAACAGATTTTAGTTTTGAAAGTTGTAACAACACTTCTGTTCACAAGTAAAGTATAGTGAGAATCATCTCTGCATTTCTCTGATGCACAAACATAATAATCTCCAGTGTTTGAGAAATCTCAATCAGTCGATGACCAATGGTCTTCACTTCCCCATTCTGCCAAAACCCAAAGCTTGTTCCTCTGTAGCAATCAGGTTGATCTATACTGGAAGCCACCCTCAGTTTCTGTTGATAGAGAAACATCAATTATCCAGCATTCGGTTATCCGAATTTCAGATTTTCCTGCAAGATCGCACGGTCCCAATGTTTGGCTAAACTGCATTATCTGATATTCAAATATCCGAAAAAATACTCCCCGGCCATGTCATTTGGATAATTGAGATTCCTCTGTATTCCCAGGTGCTCTATTCTCCTGAATGGGAAGGAAATAGAGGGTCAAGATTGTGAGAAACATGTCATGTGAAGGGGAATAAGTTACAGCTTTTGGAAATAATGTCTGTGCAGGTTGAATGTGCAATTTCAATCACATGAGCGTGTGAGTCATTCTTGGCTATTCAGATAGGGATGTGAGGATGGGCCTGTTTGTTGGGAAATGCTGGGAAAGTGAGAGTGTGGGGCTGATACTTGAACACAGAATGTTACTAATCTTTCCTGCCCCAATGAGATATTTGTATTGATCTGTTTGGTGTCACACTGCTGAGGCTCCTTCATCAAATTCTTTGAGCCACATCTGTTTATTTTGTGAGGTGATCTTCTCTTCCCATCAAACACCTTCACAGCCTGCAACGAGATTTACAATAAGAACTTTGAACAGAGGAGAGCTCTCGGGGTGTGTGGCAAGGAGATTTTTCTTTTGGTGCATATCCAATACTTACTGCATTCTACCTTTAGCAACGTATGTCTAATGGATCATTCTGATGTTCTAACTCTGACTGGGGTCCACAAAAATAGAGATGCTTCAACTGAAAGGGGAAAGTTGACACCATGCTACACTTACTGATAGGAGTAACCAGAATTTAAAAATCTATGGCAAAACTCACTGCATGGACTAATGACTTCATCACCCATGACTAGCACCTCTGCTGCAAACAAGCCACCTTCAAATTATAATCAGAGTTTTCTGCTAAGGACAAACAATAAGAGAAAAGGTTAATTTAATGAGTAATGCAAGGCATTCTGATCTGACAACAAAGAGAAAGCAAGCTCCAGTTTAAACATGATTTCCTGAATAGTAAGCTATAATTTTCCAACAAGAAACAAGTTAAACTGAACCATATTTCCAGAGGCATTTAGGTGCTGTAATTTTATATCTTTCCATTGTTTACTTTGACTTAAAGAAAACTGTCTGAATCTCAGTAGAATATTGACTTAACTGAAACATTTGGAAATTTTTTGATTGGTCAGTCTTTTCTCTTAATAAACCTAAGCCTCTTGGCTTTTATTATTATTCTTTGAAGTAAACATGAATATGTAATACAAATGAAACACATACTTAGGTCAAAGGGTCACAGCAATAAATGACACAAATTCAACCAGAGATGTTTTATAAAGCTTAGACGACTTGTGCTTTCAATTTTATCATAGCTCTAGGCAAATATATATTTAATCTGCTTGATATTTGCATATGCATTATTAATTATACCATTCAACATATGATTGGCATTCAGTAGCCCCCAGGTCTCCAATATTAAAGTTATTGACTGAGTCAGTGTCAAATCATTCACTTTTACTGGAAGAGAACTTGCTCGAGGCTCTCCCAAATGAATCTTTAAATAGACAGGACTGCAACGACTGGCACTTGTCACTATCAGAAAACAAAATCACATCATAGAAAATGTTAAAATGAGCCAGGACTTTGGTCCAGCTTGATGCTTCCTGCTCATGAATAGACTGACAGCATTTACTGTTACATCCAGAATATCAGATCGCGAAGAGTTATCAACATCCTTGGAGCATAATCTTAGAATGGAACTGCTATGCTATGGAGAAGAGCATTAGAGAGAGAAAAATTGAAGGAGATTACAATGAACTTGAATATAATATGATTAACGTAATGCCTTACAATTCGTTTCTTGAAGCAATAATTTTGCAAAATTTAGAAAAGTCTGTGATAATTGTTCATTGAGGACAGCAATCATTTGAAATAGTTTCTTATATAAATTTGTTGTCTTTTTAATTGCTCAGTCTGCAATTAATAAAAGAGGTTTGGCCTTACAGTATTAATTGACCTGATTTGATTTGATCTCCTTTTCATGCCCAGAGTGCACATGACCAATCGATTCTATACTGTCAGGTGGTTGCTAACATTGTAGCTGAAGTGAAATAACTTCTGAATGGTTTTAGAGCACAAGGTAACTTTTTTTTTAAGCATCAGAATCCTTACAGTGTAGAAACAGGCCCTTTGGGTCAACAAGTCCACACTGACCTTATGAAGAGTCTCCCACCCAGACCCATTACCCTACATTTTCCCCTGACCAATGCACCTAACCTACACACCCCTGGATACTGCGGGGAATTTAGCTTGGCCAATCCACCTAACCTGCACATCTTTGGACTATGGTGGAAACCAGAGCACCCAGAGGAAACCCACTCAGACATAGGGAGAATATGCAAGCTCCCCACATACAGTCACCCGAAGCTGGAATTGAACCCAGGTCCCTGGTGCCAGTAGTGCTAACCACTGAGCTGCTGTGCTAATCTTCGCTATCTGATATTCTGGATGTAACAGTAAATGCTGTCAGTCTGTTCAAGAACAGTATGCATCAAGCTGGTTCAAAGGCCTGGCTCATTGTAACATTTTCTACAATGAGATTTTGTTTTTTGATAGCCCCTCAGCTGGGATTGTGTGTGAGTCCACACCCTTTGCTGTTTCCACTACCAACTACCATTTTTTTGATATCGTGAAGTAAACTGAATTGTCTGAAGTCTGACATCTGTAACACTGAGTACCTCATGAGGAAGCTGAGATGATTATTAACTTGACACTTTTGGCTGAGGATAGTTGCAAAAGCTTCAGCCTTATCTTTTACACTCATGTTGTGTTCTGGCATCATTGGGAATTACGGTCCTAACAAAGCTTTCGCTTCATTCATTGTTTAATTTGTAAAAAATTCATTCATGGTATGTGGGCTTCTCCAGCAGGATAGGTAGTTATGACCCATCCCTTGTTGTCCTTGAAAATGGTGTGTGTGTGTGTGTGTGTGTGTATGGGGGGGGGGGGGGGGGGGGGGGGGAAAGGGGGGGGGGGGGGGGGGGGGGGGGGGGGGTTACTGACCCAGTATCACTGAAGGAATGGTAATATATTTCCAAGGCGCAAATGTGAGTGACTTGGAAGGAGCTTGCAGGTGGTGGCAATCCCATGTAACAGTTGCCCATGTCCTTTCAGATGGAAGTGGTTATGTGTTTGGAAGGCGCTGCCTTTGGTGAATTTCTGCAGTACGTTTTGTAAATGCTGACTGGTCTGTGAGACAGCTCATCCAGTTTTGACAGAAACTCTCAGATGTTGGGAAGGATTACTTTTTAAGGTCGGCAGGGCCTAGTTTAACATTGTCATTTCACGTGCTTCTGTTGCAGCCAAATGGTCCAGTGGTTCTGGGAAAGGATCACTGGATCTGAAATGTTAACTCTGATTTCTCTTCTCAGATGCTGCTAAACGTGCTGAGTTTTTCCAGCAATTAATGTTTTAGGTCCAGTTTCATTCTTTTTTTGAGACTTTTTGGCAGTCTCAATACACCTGAATGGCTTGCTGGACTATTTCTGAGGGTAGTTAAGATGTGGATCTAACGTTATATGTAGGTTAGAGCAGGTAATTATGCCTGCTTTCCTTCTCTAAAAAAAACTTGTGAAACAGGTAGATTTTTATGTCAATTGATTTATAGTCATCATTAGACTTTTAGCTTCACTTTGAGATTCAACTCAGGTCCCTAGAGTATTAGTGGAATCTAGGGATTAATATTCCAGCAACATGGCATCACACCATTGCTTCATCAGTATTGATTGGATGTGAGCAGTACTGCAGAGCCTTCATCTGACCTCTTAGGGTCACTTAGCTCTGACAATAGGATGCTACTTCCACTGTTTAGCATATATGTTGTCTTGTGTTGTGGCATCATCAAATCAGAAATGGAGTCCAGAGGCAAGTTGAGGAGAAGGCCCAAGCTGTAACAGAAGATTTGGAGCAATAATTGTCTCCAAAATCTATCTCCAGAAAATTCTTCTCACTAACCGCATTCTCTGCACCCCACCCCCCCCACCCCCTCCCCCCACTTCACAATATCAAGTGCAAGGGCCTCAAAAAATTATTTATTAACTGCTTCTGCTGTTTGTTGCTTCTTTCTTAGGCACTCAGACAAAACGCATGCCAATCTCAACTTCATTTGCTAGGCTCCAGCTAATCCCATCTTCCCCATGAATCACATTGCCTCCCCTTTTTACTCTGTCTTCTTAAGCTTGTGACCATCCAACTTTGCCTTCCAGCTGTCATTCACTTAATGTTGTAACTGGTTACACCACCCCAGATATTCTTCACCATCACCTTAGACCCATGGTCCCTGGCTTCTAACCCTTCTTTCATTCAGAGCAGTTTCACTGTATTTATTCTATCCAAGCCAATCATAATTTTGAATGAACCAATTAAACAAACAAACAAAACTCCTTTAGCCTTTTCTGCTCTAAGATGAACAGTCTCAGCCTCTCCAATCTCTTCTTATTAAACATATCTATGAGCATTGCTGAAAAAAAGGGACATTCTGTTACAGTGTCAACTTCCATTCTTATTACAGATGCTGGAATCCCAGATTTCAAGGGAACAACAATTTATATTGTGGTCAAGTGAACATTAGCCCAACATTATACATGCTAAACTGACCCATTGCTAGAAGAATTGGGCCTGAAGGAAAATTGGCCAAACTAAATTAAATGCCACCCAGCAGCTATTAGAATGATGGAACCAAGGTCAAAGAGGCAACAAACATTTAGGGGGACCAAGTTACAATGAGGCCAAGTGTTGTGTATTGGGAAAGTTACAAGGATGTTGCCAGGAAGGGAGGTTTTCAGCTATAAGGAGAGGTTGAATAAGCTGGGGCTGTTTTACCTGCAGTGGTGGTGGCTGAGGAGTGCCCATACAGAAGTTTATACAATCATGAGGGATAGGGTAAGTAGACAAGGTCCTTTCCCTAAGTTGGGCGAGTCCAGAATTAGAGAGCATAGATTTAGGGTGAGAAGGGAAAGGTTTAAAAGGGACCTAAGGGGCAACTTTTTCATGCGGGCATAGAATGAGCTGCTAGAGGAGGTGATGGAGGCTGGAACAATTACAACACTTAAAAGACATCTAGATGGGTTTATGAATAGGAAGGGTGTAAAGGGATATGGGCCAATTGCTGGCAAATGGGACTGGGTTAATTTACGATATCTGGTTGGCATGGATGAGTTGTACCGAAGGGTCTGTTTCCGTGCAGTACATCTCTATGACACTATGATTCTAAGTTTCAATCAGACTCTCTGGCAACTTGACTTCCTGCCTGCACCTGAGTCTGTGTGCTCTGTGCCTTCCCAGCATAGCAATAGTGAAGGGTGTTGGCATTACCCAATTGGATTTTTGAAGCCCATTCATGACCCGATTGGCCAAAAAAACCACAGCACATTCAGGAAATTCAGGGATGAGGAGAGGATAAGAACTCACACCTGGAGGCCATCCCTCAGCAAAGTCTTGCAGCGAAGGTACACAGCAGGACTGCATGGTGGCACAGTGGTTAGCACTGCTGCCTCAGAGTGCCAGGGACCTAAGTTCAATTCAAGCCTTGAAGTTTGCACCTTCGCTTTGTGCCTGATTGGGTTCCCATCGGGTGCTCCAGTCAAAAGATGTGCAGGTTAAGAGAATTGGTTATAATAAAATACCCATCAAGTCCATGGATGTTCAACCACGTGGATTGGCCATGGTAAATTCAGGGTTGTGGGTTGGGTGTGAGGATGGATTGATGGGATGTTCTTTGGTGGGTTGGTGCAGCCTCAATGGGCCAAATGGTCTCTATTTGTACTTTAGGGATTCTATGATTCTGGAAGACTTTTGGCAGAAGATCCAGAACTACGTCGGAGAGGAAGGAGATTCCAATGGCCTAGCACAAACACGTGGATCATTGTGGATAATATCCTTTCACAGGTGGATATTATTGTGGGATTTTGGGAAATGCTCACATTATATTTTTAATAAGGAATATTTTGTCAATAAAACCAGGTTGAACCACAAACCAAATATTTTGTCCCTTTGTCCATTTCACTGCAAAGGGCACTTGGATCCCGTGTTTTAATATATAAACTGGTCAAAGTGTCTAAAGCATAAACAGCAGTACTGCATGAGATAAGGTTGCTGATTGGTGGTTACGTGGATGGTGACTGTAATGTTGCTATGGAGAATGCATTAGGGAACCATTATCCACCAAACTTTTATTTCAATTTTGAAAAAAGCAAGTTGAATGGTATTCTCCACAAATGCGATGCTGCCGTCATGTCTAAAAAGCTTCCTGCCTAGCACACAAAAGAGATGTCTAATGCATCAAAAATAAGACAAACTGTGATTTAGAGGGATGTAGGAGCCAATAGTGTTCCCATGCAACTGATATTTCAACTTTTGGACAGCGCAGGCTACAACACTCCTGGAAGAGCAGGAAAGAGCTGTATTGCCATTTGAATAGCTATCAGATATTCCAAAAAGACAATGTAGCAAGAAAGAGAAGGCAGACCATTCTATTGCAAACCAAGACACATACTCTAAACTGATTTCCCAGCAGGTGACATTATGATTCTTTCCTTTACAATGAGTAAAATATCTTCAGAAATGTATCAGACCTTTTCAACTTTCTGTCTTGTGCACCCAACTCCCTTCTTTTTACTAAATCTCTCTGCGACCTTGTCTTTACAGATGGTGAATAGAATTATACAATTAATTAGATTACTTACAGTGTGGAAACAGGCCCTTCGGCCCAACAAGTCCACACCGACCCGCCGAAGCGCAACCCACCCATACCCCTACATTTACCCCTTACCTAACACTACGGGCAATTTAGCATGGCCAATTCACCTGACCCGCACATCTTTGTGACTGTGGGAGGAAACCGGAGCACCCGGAGGAAACCCACGCAGACACGGGGAGAATGTGCAAACTCCACACAGTCAGTCGCCTGAGTCGGGAATTGAACCCAGGTCTCAGGCGCTGTGAGGCAGCAGTGCTAACCACTGTGCCACCGTGTCGCCCATGTTGAATGTTGAATGTTGAAATAATGCCTAATTAGAAATGGCATTTATTTGCAATGTGGTCAAATCACAAGTGTTAAGTTTTACTGACTGAATGACTCTCCAGTATAATGTAGAATTGACACATTGTCTTTTATTTTGTTATCAGTTGCTTTGTTATAATAAATTTATTTCCTCATACTTCTGAATATTCAGCGCTGTGTTTGAACAAGTCTAAAATAATGGAACATCAGCCATGCATTATAAGTCAGAAGCTCAGGGAGGCTAATATACTATTTCACTGGAGTATACTGTGATCCCATCTCTCAAGTAAATGACCCATACATGAGCTAGCCAGTCAACCTAACTATCTATTGAATTTGAATAAGCCTTGAGCAGGAACTAATGGGTCAGTTGTTTAGATTAAAGGAATCTCCTAGTGGAATACAAAGGAGATGGAAACCAGGCATTTTAAAATCCAAGAACAGTTCTGTCAAATTTCAGAAATGAATTCAGCTTACCTAGCAGAAACTTCTTATAGAACCATCAAATCCCTCTGGTATGGAAAGAGTCGTTTGGGTCATCGAGTTTGCACTGACCCAACGAAGAGCATTCCAACCAAACCAAGCCCTCAACTCTATCTCTGTAACCTTGTATATGTTGTGGCTAATCCACCTCACATGCACATCTCTGGACTGTGGGAGGAAACTGGACTCTCTGGCAGAAGCCCACGTAGATGCAGAGAGACTCTGCACAGACCGTCACGCAAGGCCGGAATCAAACCTAGGTCCCTGGCGCTGTGAGGCAGTAGTGTTAACCATATGTCAAGGATATTTTATTTATTGTACAATTTAATTTTGTGATTGCATTAAAGCCTTTTGCTCAACCTGAAGATGTGAGAGTCACTGTGGAGTACCTTAACCATAATTTTTCAACAAGAGGTCAAATGGAGATTTCAGTTAACAGCGTTTATCAATTTTGGGCTCTAACGTAAACTACAACCTCCAATAATGCCCAGTGTTGTAACCTTACACATCGAAAAACATAGCTTTGCAACATATCAGATGAACGTCTTTTATTTGATTCATGAAGTGGTGTGGAGAGTCACATTCAAAAAAGTGTGTCTGTGTATACATTCAATCTGAAACTGTTCTTGAGGAATTGACAAGCTGTGTCCTACATGAACTTCCAAAGTGGGGGCATAGCCATAATTTAGTAGATGACTTCCAGTGTGGTGGGATGTATCTTCACTACTGATAACATGTAGACCAACGTGATCTACATCTGTTTGCCCAAGACAGTCATCCACCCAAAGACTACAACTACTCTGAGAAATACTTGGTCAAAGGCAGTTTGAAATCTACACTGCATGATCACCCTCTCTTCATTAACTCTCCATTGGAGAAGGTTACTGATGTGAGACTTTATAAAGCTCTGGTTAGGCCCCATTTGAAGTACTGTGTCCAGTTTTGGTCCCCACACCTCAGGAATGACATACTGGCACTGGAATGTGTCCAGTGGAGATTCACATGGATGATCACTGGAATGGTTGGTCTAACATATGAGGAACGGCTGAGGATCCTGGAATTGTATTCATTGGAGTTTAGAAGATTAAGGGGAGACTTACTAGAGATGTCCAAGATAATACATGGCTTGGAAAGGGTGGACGCTAGGAAATTGTTTCCATTAGGCGAGGAGACTAGGACCCGTGGACACAGCCTTAGAATTAGAGGCGGTCAATTCAGAACAGAAATGCGGAGATATTTCTTCAGCCAGAGAGTGGTGGGCCTGTGGAATTCATTGCCATAGGGTGCAGTGGAGGCTGGGACGCTAAACGCAGAGATTGATAGATTCTTGTTGTCTCAAGGAATTAAGGGCTACGGGGAAAATGCTGGTAAGTGGAGTTGAAATGCCCATCAGCCATGATTGAATGGCGGAGTGGACTTGATGGGCCGAATGGCCTTACTTCCACTCCTATGTCTTATGGTCTTATGGTCTTCAGGAATGATGAAGGGCTTATGCCCGAAACGTCAAATTTCCTGTTCCTTGGATGCTGCCTGACCTGCTGCGCTTTAACCAGCAACACATTTTCAGCTCTGACTTTTTCAGCGACAAACTGTGTAGTCAAATCACCTAATTATCTTGTAAAATTAAAATAGCTTTGCTCATATACTGTGAGCTGGACAGCTGGCCAAACTAGAAATTGTGCAAAGGAGAATTTTCTGCCTGAACCACATGTCACTATCTTTCCTTCCGTGCACTTTGTAAATCACTAAGCTGGATCTTTGAATGTCCCATCAGATTTTGCAATCCGTGATTCACCTGACTGTGAGGATCCCATTTGCTAAATCTGTTCCTTCACACTGCAGATGTCGCATCACTAGGATCCATTGATCAACATTCTGCTAGGCTCAAGATGATTCCCTTTCACCAGCAGGTCAGTATGTCATGTTCTCCACCATGAATGACCTTCCTTGTTAAATGCATGCCCACCTGTCCTGCAAAAAGATTCACCAACATCTACTGAATCAAACATTATCCCTGAATAATGACCATCGTGCTGATTGGCTTACTTGTCATTCAATGTAATCAGCTCCTTCCAGAGATTACATTGTCAATGTATGTAAAATTCTGGTAAACATTTCCACTCTTCCTTACTAATGACTTGGCCATTTATCATATCTTCAACTCAGATAAGTCTCCCTTTAATACTTCTAGCATTTGAAATGGTTGCCTCCATTGAACAACCACATTTGTGCTGATCTCCAGACCATTCTGCACATTATCATCTCCTGGTCCTCTTTTCTTCAGGTTATGGGGAGAAAAAAGGATTGGGCTATTGAGTTGGATGATCAGCCATGATTGTGATGAATGGCAGAGAAGGCTCAAAGGGCCAAATGACCAGCTGCAATGTTTAGCAATCTATAGCCATCACTGCAATCTTCTAATCTTCTAATCTTCAAGTGACCCATCAGAAGTGTTTGGCATTTGTTTTAGGGCTCACATTATCAAATGTAGGAACAGTGCATTTGGTGGTCTTAGAGTATTGTGCCAGCATAGGAGATACTTTACACCAGTTTTATATTTGATTTCACTAGATGGTTCCTAAGTCCTTGGACTTTTGCCCCATTAGAGGACAAGCTGCCATTGTATTGCCATTGAAGTTGGGAGATCAAAGAACCCAACTGCATGACCATCACTGAATCCCCCCACCTCCAATATTCTAGTGGCCATTTTTGATCAGTAACTGAACTCAGAAATGGATACTGTAACAACAACAATAAAATAAACAATTGTGTTGCATCGTATAATGAAACTTGCAGTGATGGCTATAGAATGTTCCATTAGCTCCAATAAGTAACATTGCCAGAAGTTTTAAATGTCTTTGTGCAGTGGTATCAACTGAGCTTTTGTTCTAATATTTTCTCAAGTAAACTGATAAATGCACCAGTGAAGTATTCCTTTTATTGTATTCATCAAAGTGAGACATGGTAATGCTGGAGAAAGAAATGTTTCCCATTCTACAGATCCAGGAATGACCTCAAGCTCTCTCAGGTTTAAAGTAGCACAGCTTTATCGAATGAAGCTTCCTGTCCTATGGCCCATTGATGTTCCTTGACCCCAACTTCATATGCATTTCTTTAAGTGAGATGATCAATTAGTAACTTTGTAATATATACCTATGTCCTTCGAGGCTGCAAAATCATTTCACACAGGCTCCCCAAATCTGAACACTGCTTCCAGACTGACAAGGTCTGTCAATCTCATTCCAGCACAATTTCTCAATCACATGTACTTCTGATATCAAACACTAAACAATTCTTCTTGATTTTGGCTGCAACGTTTTTATGTTTTCCAAGTTGTTCTAAACTATCTCAAAGTAATATGTAAAATATATGCTGACAGCCGCTGATTACTGAGGAAACAGGTGTTTATGTTAATTTGAGAAATTGCTGACAGGTGATCAATCTTTTGGAGCAAAATGTATTTACTATTGATACACAAAAAATTAATTTACTTCATTATATTCCAATGTACCTCCTGCCCTTTTCCTTCTTGATGGAACAGTCATGAGTTTAGAAGATTAAGTATCGATTGTTTCAGAATAATATTCATGAAGTTATCTTTTAAGCCTTTATCTTAAAATGTAAATGAATAATAATACCAGATGGTTTAAGGGATTAACCAGGGCAAATATGATTAGTTTGGCATTAGTTCAGCTATTTTGATTGTTCTGTACAACATGTAAAATTCTCATACTGCATGATACTTTGATTCACAAAGTTAAAGAAAAGTATATTTTTCTGAATATTAATATCCTTCTCAGTTGGTTGATCAATGCAGTCATTGGAAACTTATGTTAAACTTTTATTTCCCTTCATCTGATAATTCTGATAAATCAGATATGCTTTTGCAGTTGATTCATATTCCCAATAATGATTGAAGCCCACAAAATCCGGTCTGAAATTTGGATACATTCTTGTATTGAACTACAGCTGATGCAAAAAAGATAATGGTTCTGTGTTTTATGACTAAAAGTTTATTGTTTAGCAAATAGGGCTGGAGCTGTTTCTTTTCTCTCATGTCAGATGCATTACACTTACATTAAAAGGTTTAATCCAAGTCACTTGCTTGAAAAGCTCAGTTCTGAGAAAGGGCCACCTGCCCCAAAACATTAACTCTGATTTCTTTTCACAGATGCTGCCAGACCTGCTGAGCTTTTCCAGTAATTTCTGTTTTTGTTTCTGATTTACAGCATCCACAGTTCCTTCCGTTTTAAATCTAAATCATATTGGGTGTTCACCTAAAATACACCTTCTATAAATTTTAAGCTGGCTACCAAACTGTATTGAGCAGTTTAAGTTTCTTAATGCTCTCTCAACATCACTTTTTGATAGATTTCATGACACGAACTCCGTTTTCCCTAAACCTTATTTAAAGTTAGAGTATTGAGAGGTTTCATAGTCACAGTTAATGGCATCAGATATGACTACCTGATATTAAATTAATCATTAGTTCCAGTTTAAACAGGTAATATAGCATAAAAAGAAGCAATTCATTTTACTGCAGAGTTAAGGTAAGTGTGGCCCCAAACCATTCACTGCACTATGTCCTTGAGAATGTGAAAATGTCAGAATAGTTAATTGGCAGGAGCATGTCTGCTTGCAGGTGATAGGAAAGGATCACATCAAAAATTGTCAGACTAAACTAAATGCCCATCCTGTGTTTCTCTTCATTCCTTCAATATTCATGCAAGCCACAGCTTCTAAGTTTACCCTTTTCAACTTCCTTAAGATTCATGCCCATTTCTATGAAGTTGTGAATTCAATGCATTCATTAAACCTACACTGTATATTTAGCGATTGGAAATACACACACTATATACTATGTATGTTGAGAAAGCAATTGACTTTTATCTTATGTAGAATTTCATGAGAAATCAGCTCTCTAAGTATATGAAACACTTTTTGAATTTTAATGATAACTGCATTTCATGGTTTACTCTTTATACAAAATAGTTGGAAGAATCACAACACATTTTTTTAAAAATTGAAAATATTTCAAATAATAACAAAAATATTCCAAAAAGATTTTACTTCTTAACATGTGAATCTCCTTAATAAATTATTACATATAATTTATTCGGAAAGATGGAATGTTTATGATAGCAAACTGTATTTCTGATTCGTTGCTCGATAAATTGTGGAGGGAGATGATGGTGGTGGCAATGTCATTACACCAGTACAGCAGAACCCCAGACTAATGGTTTGAACGCAAGTATGAATACCAATGAAATCTGAATTTCAAACAAAATCTTGACTTAAATACTAGCCTAATAGTATCCATGTAACTAATTGTCAAACGTTATAAAAACACATCTTGTTATTGATGTCCTTTCAGGGAAGAAGTCTGCTAACTTTACCAAAGCTGACCTGCATCTACAACAAGGTGGCTGAGTTTGAACAGCCCTCTGAAATGCTCAAGCAAGTTGGATCAAACTGCTACGAAGCCCTTGGCTTTTTTAGACAGAGTCAAAGTGCAATATTTTGTTTGTTTATCTGATATGCAACTGTATAAAACTGAACTGCATTTGTGACCATGTATACATATACAGAGATTTTCTTGTGTATAAAGCATATTTTTGAAATAAAAGACAGGTATAAACAAAAGTGGAAAAGTGGATGGAACATCTGGCATTGACCTTGACATTGGAAATGACAACAGCAAATACATTCCTTTCAATCTGTAAATGGAGGATGATATTAGATTGATTGAGGAGCAATGTAAACTTGCTTAAAAACAGTAGTAAACCTATGGTTTGGGAGCAATGCAAAATTCATTGTAAGAAGACCAAGGGGTTGATTAAGGGGCTAAAAGTAGACAATGTGAGTAAAACTTGCAAGGACACAAAAGTATACCATAAAAAAAACTTCTATTAGGGTCATAGGATCATTAAATTGTACAGCATAGAAACAGACCCTTCAGTCCAACTTGTCCATACTGACCAGATTTCCTATACTAATCTCATTCCATTTGCCAGTTTTTGGCCCATATACCTCTAAACCCTTCCTATTCATACATCCATCCATATGCCTTTTAAATGTTGTAATTATACCAGCCTCCACCACATCTTTTGGGCAGCTCATTCTACAGGTGCATCACCCTTGATTCAGGGGCTAAAAGTAGACAATGGGAGTAAACATTGCAGACATGGAAAGTGTACTGTAAAAAAAAACCTTCTATTAGGGTCATAGAGTCATTGAATTGCATAGCATGGAAACAGACCCTTTGGTCTAACTCATCCATGCTGACCAGATTTCTAACATTAATCTAGGTCGGTTTGCCAGTTTTTGGCCCATATCCCCTTAAACCCTTCCTACTCATACATCCATCCAGATGCCTTTTGAATGTTGTAATTGTACCAGCCTCCACACTTCTTTGGGCAACTCAGTCGACAGATGCACTACCCACTGAAAAAGTTGCCCCTCAGCTCCCTTTTAATCCTTTCCTCTCTGACCTTAAACCTATGCTGTCTAGTTTTGGACTCCCCTGCCCTAGGAAAAATACTTTGCCTATGCACCCTATCTATGACCCTCATGCTATTATTAAGCTGTTTTAAAAAATCATGAAGCGAAATGAAGTGTTAGGCTAATAGGGGCAATGTCATTGAGGTATTTCATCAGTCTTGATCGTATTAAATGGTGAATTCAAGCTCAAGAAAGTGGCTTATTTGTGATCCAATCTTCCTAAGACAAATGTGGGGCCCTTACATGAATAATTAAACAACTACTTCAGGTCTATCTTCACAAAAGTATATAGCAGTAACTTCTGAGAAAACCCAGGCAACCAAAGCTTGATCAGTAAGGAGGTTGTGAAGAAAGTTAGAATGAGTAAAGAAAAAATGCTGGAGAAATCAATAGAAATTTGATAAATCCCGAGGACCTGTAAATTTATGTCCCTGGTTGCTAAATGAGGTCGTTGTAGAAATAATGGTTTCATGAGTTTTCATCATCCAGATGACACGAAGTTAGGCAACATATTCCAGGCACCAATCACCCTCTGTGTAAAGTACTTTCTGCACGTATCCCCCTAAAAGTTTTCACCTCTCACCTTGAAAGCGTGACCTCTCGTTATTGAATCCCTCACTCTGGGAAAAAGTTGATCTCTACCCATCCGGTCATACCCATCATGATTTTGTAAACCTCAATAAACCCACTCAATTTCCTTTTTCCTAATGAAGACAATCCTAACCTACTCAACTTCTCTTCATAGCTAGCACTTTCCATACCAAGCAACATCCTCGTAAACATTCTCTGCACCGTCTCCAAAGCATCCTTTTGGTAATATGGCAATCAGAACTGTACATGGTATTTGAAATGTAGCCGTACCAAAGTCTTGTACAATTTTAATATGACCTGCCAGCTTTTATACTTAATGCCCCATCCAATGAAGGCAAGCATACCATATGCCTTCTTGACCACTCTATCCACCTGTGCAGGGTACAATGGATCTGAACTCTCAGATCTCTCTGTTTGTCAATTTTATCCAAGGCTCCTTTGTTTACAGTATAGTTCGCTCCAGAATTAAACTTTCCAAAATACATCACCTCACAAGTTGCCTGGATTGATCTCTATCTGCCACTTCTCGGCCCAACTCTCTAGTTTATCTATATTCTCTTGTATTCTTTGACAGTCCCCTATGCTTTCTGCTACTCCACCTATCTTCGTGTCATCTGCAAATTTACTGATCAGACCAACAATGGCTTCTTCCAGATCATTTATGTATATATTAAAATAAATGACTGCAGGTACTAAAGATCTGAAACAAAACAAAAACAGAAATTGCTGGAAAAATTCAGCAGTTCTGATAGCATTTGTGGAGAGAAAGTAGAAATAATATTTCAACTCCAGTGACCTTTTATCAGAACTGGCTGATTTCTGAGGCGACAGATTTGATGTGTGAGGAGAGTTCAGGTCAGCTAGACCTGTACTAACTGTAGATAGGTAGGATGAGAGGGAATCTCAATGAAACACGTAAAGCTCTGACAGGGCTAGATGTACTGGATGCTAGGGTGATCATTCTCCTTGATAGGATATCTAGAATAAACAAAATGAAGAGGTGCCGGTGTTGGACTGGGGTAGACAGAGTTAAAAATAACACAACGTCAGGTTATAGTCCAGCCAGGTTATAGATTACTACCTGATGAAAGAGCAGTGCTCCAAATCAAGTACTTCCAAAAAGACCTATTGGACTATAGCCCGGTGTTGTGCGATTTTTAACTTAGAATAAACAACACAGTCTCAGGATGGGGATGGACCATTTAGGACTGAGAAGAGGGGAAAATCTGTTCACTCAGAGAATGATGACTCTATGGCAATCTCTACCGCATAAGACACTGATGTGGAGATGCCAGTGTTGGACCAGGCTGCACAAAGTCGGAAGTCACCCAACAGCAAGTAGTAGTCCAACAGTGTTATTTGAAATCACTAGCTTTCGGAGTACCGCTCTTTCATCAGGAGAAGTCACCTGACAAAGAAGCAGTGCTCTGAAAGCCTGTGATTTCAAATACACATGTTGGACCATAATCTCGTGTTGTGTGACTTCTGACATAAGTTGATGGAAGACATGTCACTGAATATGTTTAAGAAAACAATAGACTATCACATGACATTAAAGACATGAAGGAGGATGAGGATAGCATGGGAGGCTGGCGTTAAGATAGAGCCTCAGCTACAGTTAAATAAAAGGCAAGAAGTTGGCAAATGGTGCAATATGTAGGAAAAATGAAAATGATAATTTCGAAAGCAAGAACAAAAGAAATTAGCATTATTTAAGTGGAGATTGACTATTTAAACACAAAGGAACTTGAACTACATGTACATGAACACAGAAAGCTGGCACACAGGTATAGCAGGTAATCAGGGAGGCTAATTGAATAATTTCAAGGGAGTTGGAATGTAAGAGCATGGAGGGATTGTCCAATGAGCAAAGACTCAATAGGTTGCGACTCTATTCACCAGAATTTAGAAGAATGAGAGGAGATCTCATGGAAACATACAAGATTCTTAAGGGGCTTGATGGGTAAATGCTGAGAAGATGCTTCCCCTCATGGGAAAGCCTAGGCCAAGAGGGCATAGTCTCAGAATAAAGGGGCACCCATATACAACTGAGATGAGGAGGGATTTCTTCTCTCAAAGTATTGTTGGGCCTCTGGGACTCCTTGAAACAGAGAGCTGTGGGGGCACAGTCCTTCTGTATATTTAAAGCTGAGATAGATGGATTCTTGATCAATAGGAAGAACAAGAGTGACGGGAAAACACAGGAAAGTGGTTGTGAGGAATATTGGATTAACCATAATCCTGAGGAATGGCAGAGCAGGCTTGTGGGGCTGAATGGCCTCGTCCTATTCCAATCGTTTTGTCATCTTATGGTCTTTGATCATATTGACTAACAGAACAGGCTCACTTTCCTATGCTTCAAATGCATAAAATGAGTCAGTAATTTGTTTCATTTCCAAGTCTTGCTTTAATACTGTATTATGGTCTCTGTTGATGTGCTTATCTGCTGTACACGATTGGGAATTGGACATTGGGGATATTACTTTAGTAACATTTGCTGTCAAATGGAGCAGAGATTCTTGCTAAAGCTTTACCTGATCCAGTTAATTAAATAACTGCTAAATAATTTAAATTTGGTGCTCTTTTTTCTCTATATTGGCTACCATGAAACCCTCCAGGATCCAACATAGTGCCAGACCTATTGATTTATTTGACCTATCCACTAATGAAAGCAAATTGCATAAAGTTGATTCCATTAAACCAGATTAATCCATGGCTTAATATTGAATTCATAATCCTCCATATATCATTCCTTTCTACACTTAATTCCAGGGGAACGGAACTATGAATATTAGATGTCATTTTTATTTAGATTAATCAGTTTATATCTGGCAGATAAATATGTAGTTGACATTAATTACCAAGCTCTGCTATGACAGCAATGCATGTTGCTCAAGTAATTTTGTACCTGAATTACATTAAGTAGATGGTCCTTCCCTAAACCAATCTAATTACAGTGTGGATTGCAAACATTATAAGTGCACCAAGAGAAAAGATACAAGAGATTAAAAATAAATTAATTATTAATTGTTAATCTGAATTTATTTTCATGCAAAAATGTCCTGTGCCATTAATGGACAAAAGCTCTGAGCAGCAAATGAACAACTCCAGCTGTTTATTGCACTGATGCAACATTCCATAGTCTTTAGTACAGAATCCAGTCATTCCATCAAATTCAGTTCCAGGAAAAACCACTGTCTACTTTGTGTTATGTCTCACAGTCAGCATGTCTGTCTACCATCATACCAGT
This sequence comes from Hemiscyllium ocellatum, assembly GCF_020745735.1. Lineage (NCBI taxonomy): Eukaryota > Metazoa > Chordata > Chondrichthyes > Orectolobiformes > Hemiscylliidae > Hemiscyllium > Hemiscyllium ocellatum. The sequence continues at coordinate 20,894,258 of NC_083404.1, forward strand.
ATATTACAGCATGTTACCAGAAAGTGGAACAGTCTCATACTCCATCTTACGCCAGAACCACCTGAAGTATGGCATGCTTTCTCTTTAATTCCTCTCACTTCCTTTAGGTCAAGAGTGTATCTGTGGATATTCCAATGGTCGCCAATTATGCATGTCTCTTTGTGGGATACTTGGAACACTCCTTGTTCCCGTCCTAATTGGGTCCCTCCCTTCAAATCTTTCTCTGGTATATCAATGGTGCTGCTTCCCTGTCTTCTCCAGAATTGGGGGAAAAAAAATCAATTTTCTTCCAATTTTCATCCTTCTCTCAACTTTATCTGGCCCATCTCTGACCCCTGCTCTCCCTTGCACGATATCTGCTTCTGTTTCTGTAGTTAAATTGGCTACTGATATGCATTATAAAATCACCAATTCCAACATCACCCTAAACTGTACATCCTCACACTCTGCTTCATGGAAAGACCTCATTCCATTCTCCCAGCTTCTCTGAATCTGTTGAATTAGTTCTGATGATCTCACCTTCCACAGGGGTGCCTCCTTTTCTAAAATGTGGATTCCTTGTTATCATGGTTGACAGGGCTTTCAGCCATGTTTGACCCATTTCCAGTACATCTGTCCTTGCTTCATTCCTTCCCTTTTACAAAGAATCCCTGGAAGTAACTCCACCAGTATCTGTCACCAAATTATCTTTTATTTACACAAGGGCCGTCCATGACTTTAGTACCGCCTTGCTCAGAGTCAGTTACCAGAGTGTCAACATCAGGGAAATCATGCTTTATGAGGTCCGGCTGTCTGACCTTGGTACAGTCACTACACCCTTGTCCTCAATTTCTACCCCACCAGACTCTGCATTCAAAAGATCATAAACTACCATTTCCGCCACCTACAGCCAACAATTTTCAACTATTCACACCTCCAGCTTGTATTATTCAGCTGAAACACATTCATTAAATTCTGATCAAAATTAATACAAGAAGGCATGTGCAATTTAATGAGAAGCAAATTTAATATCTTAATCAACTTAATATATAGAGACACCTGCAAACTAATGAGTGAATCCATTAGTTTGAACAACAGAGTATGCATATATATACAAATAAGTGAGTCTATCACTGTCTTCTATCTGTCAGGGAATATGATGAGAGTGGCACTCAGACCTCCACGTCAAATTCCATGCCACTAGTCTCACGAACCTCAACCCAATGAATCATAGGATTCCTACCATGTAGAAACAGGCCCTTCAGCCCAACAAGTCCACACTGACACTTCAAAGAGTCACCCACCCAGATCCATTTCTCTACCCCATTACCTCTACATTTACCCCTGACTCATGTATCTAACCTCCACATCCCTGAACATTATGGGCAATTTAGCATGGCCAGTTCATCTAACCTGCACATCTTTGGATTGTGGGAGGATATCGGAACACCTAGAGGAAACCCATGTAGACACGGAGAATGTGCAAACTCCACACAGACAGTTGCCTGAGGCTGGAATCAAACCTGGGTTCTTGGTGCTGTGAGACAGCAGTGCTCATCACTGAGCCGCTATGCCACCAATGCTTCCTCGATCAGGAATTTGCCCAACTCAACGAACTTTTCATCATCGGGCTGGGAATCACGAGATCAATGTAATAGAATCTGAGACAGAACTCCAGCTGTCCGTTACCAATGCCTCTGAAGGATACAAGGCAGTATAAGACTCACTTGTTTGTGTATATCTGTGTATATTATGTAGCCTAAGCTAATAGATTCACTCATTAGTTTACACGCCACTCCTATGTACTAAGTAGATTAAAATAGTAAATTAGCTTCACATTAAAACACACATGTCTTCTTGTATTAATTTTGATCAAGCCCTAAAGAACCCAATGGGTACTTTCAGCTTAACAATACACATGTGCAGGAAATCTGATTGCAAACACCAAGCCAGGCCCCAGGACAAATCAGAGGTGAACAATAAAATGGATAGCACACCACAATAATTTCTGATAGGATAGTGTTGAGAAAATGCATAAGTGCAAAGACTTGCTGAGATTCAGAGTTAATCAAGAAAAAAAGCTTTCCATATCGTTAATCATAAAAACCATACTGAATTAAATTGGATAGAATGATTTATTGGCATATGTATTTCAAACAAAAATACAGTGAAACATCTTAAGTGTGGACACATTGATCTTTCTCTCCTCTTCTTGTTCTTCCTCTGCTGCTCCGCTTGACGTCTGCTGGTGTCTCTGTAGTGGGCTCCAGCTATCAGTTAGGAGCATCCACCGCTGCAACTTCCACAACTGTCACATCCCAGCTCAAGCCAGAGGCCAATTTCCATAGCAATAGAGTCCCCGAACCGACACTCATACAGGCAGCACCACAGTCAGTTGCAGTTGTCCTCTGCCGTCCACTATGCCAATGCTGCCACTTGTTCAGGTGCCTGGGCCTAGCTGTGAACCTGGAGTCTCGGCTCAGCCTGTGAGTCTGTTCTGCGGGATTCAGCCCTGAACCTGCTCCCTGCTCACCAGGAGACTCCCGCACGGGGTGAAGCTGAATTCTCCTCATCCTAGACCTGCTGCACTGTCGTTGCCGATGGACAACTTCTCCTTTATGACTCACTCGGCCTCATCTGCTGGTGTCTCCAGGCCTGAGCCGCCATCTTCTTCACTTTTTACAAAGTGTCCTCCCCTCCTCCATTCCCTCAGCTGGAGCCTGAAAGAGGAGGAGGGGCACTTCACCAAATGGTGCAAGCTGATCAGAAAATCTTACAACTATTAATATCATGGGTCCTTAACAAATGGGATAGCACACTTTAAAATGTAATATAGACACGGGAGCTAACACCATTAAAATACCACAACACATCTTTAAAACATGTATTAGCAAGTGATGATCCATGTTGCAACATATGAGAAACATAATGAGAAGGAACACATTTGATGGTGATTGTATGTTTAGGTTGAATGATAGCAACCTGCATGACTCTCAAGTTGTCAAACCAGGGCAACAGAGAATAAAGTGTCCCTCTTCCAATGGATATAAGATCGCTAGATCAAGACCCAATGTCAAACCTCCGAAGTATTACTAAAATATTGCAATGTTCGCTTTGAGAACCTTGTTTTCTTGATATCAAATTGCTAATATGTGCCTTTATACAGCAATGTTTAACTGTTTGGGGCAATTTTCTATTTTTAGGAAGAGTGGGGCATTGTGTTTTAGCTGACGATTGGTATGTTGATATGTCATTATATTAGTCCAATGAAGAGCAGTACAGAAATATATACGTATGATATTACAATTGAATCACAGCACGTGATTTGAGGGTGTAAAGGTTTCATACTTCATCTTACTCTGGGTTCACTTGAAATATGACATACTATTACTGGCTTGTTGTGCTAATCTACTGTCTCATTGTTGGCCCATACACTTATGTGGCTGTGAATATAATGTTTGCATATAATGTACTTAACTATAATAAATGCCTGCTGTATTCTTCAAAAGCATAACATCTAAGCCCAGTTTCTTGGAAGCAATTTCTCATCTTATTATGAGGGATAATATAAGCATTGCCACTTCAGATATAAAAAAAAATTGCAAGTAAATCCCATTAGTCTCCTTAACCAAACAAGAACAGGTTAAATAATTGTCAATAAATAACATAGTTTGAATCGGTAAGTGTCAGTTAGAATATTAAATTCGAAAGCAAATCATGTACCTGCTTGAATGATGGCAGTCTCCATCATTCTTGTACCAATTCAATTGCATTATTTTTTATCACTGGGCGGCACTGTGGCTCAGTGATTAGCACTACTGCCTCGCAGTGCCAGGGACCCGGGTTCAATTCATGTCTCGGGCAACTATCTGTGTGGAGTTTGCACATTCTCCCTGTGTCTATGTGGGTTTCCTCTGAGCGCTCTGGTTTCCTCCCACAATACAAAGATGTGCAGGTTAGGTGAAAGGGCCATGCTAAATTGCATAGGCCTGGGTGGGTTGCACTTCAGAGCGTAGGTGTGGATTTGTTGGGCTGAAGGACCTGCTTCCACACAGTAGGGAATCTAAACAGATGGAGGACTGCAAATGCTGGAGATCAGAGCTGAAAATGTGTTGCTGGAAAAGTGCAGCAGGTCAGGCAGCATCCAAGGAGCAGGAGAATCGAGGTTTCGGGCATGAGCCCTTTTTCAGGAATTAGGAGGCTGCTGGACACACTTTCCTCATTCCTGAAGAAGGGCTCATGCCCAAAACGTTGATTCTCCTGCTCCTTGGATGCTGCCTGACCTGCTGCGCTTTTCCAGCAACACAATCTAAAAAGATGCAATGTATTCCTGAATCTCTTTTGCCTACATAGAACAGGATCCTGTGTGCTAATGGACATAGCTACTATCACATGGAAATGCATCACACTCTGAACTTGATCGATAATTTAGATTGCTTTCCAGCAATAACTAAATGGGGAAAGAAAGAATGGATTAAAAGAGTGAGAGATGGTTTAAAAAGACAGTAAAAAATGTAAAAATACATAAAAACTCCAACAGCAATTAAAATCTAAGTGGGATTCCAATCTTGAAAATATCAATATTTATTGAAGGAAGTAGTTTGGGAGTAACTAAGGTGAATTACATTGATAAAATAATAATCTTAAAATGAAATTAGGCAATTTAAGAAGCAAATACAAAGCACTTCCTTCTTATACAGGGTAATCTCAGATAGAAATATTCTTTCCATAAAGCTGAGGATGTTGAGCTAATTGAAATTTAGCCACTGAGTTCAGCAGTTTTTACTTGGATAGAAGTATCACGAGTGCATCAACTTTTTTGTACCTTCTAATATTTTCTCGCAAGAAGAAGATTTGCAGATGGAGATAGTCAAGTGAAGACAATATTCCTCCAAACAGTATTCTGGTTTTGGTTGAGAATATTAAAGTATATTATTGTTTGAATAGGCAACTGGTGACTTTATGAATAGGTACATTTAAGCATTATCCCTTCTGAGAACACAAGTAGGAGAACATCATAAAATAATTATAACATAGCAGGGGGCTATTTACCCATTGTGATAGTGTCAGCTCTCTGCAAGAGCAACTAAACTGCAACATAACGAGCAATGAGCTAATTGTGCAGAAACATCGTGCAAATCTTGGAACATAACACTCATCATTACATGTGATTCTGCCATTGGACAGCATTTAGTAAATAATCTGGAAAGCAATTTAAATTATCAATCAAGTTCAGAGTGTGCTGCATTTCCATGAGATAGAAGCTATGTGCATGAGCACACAGGATCCTGTTGTACGTAGGCAAAAGGGATTCAGTAATACATTGCATCATTTTAATTTGGACAAGAATGACAGAGACTGCCATTTTCTCTGCTGCATTTTCTAAAGCAACATCCTGACCAATCAGAGTCTACATGTCTAGTCTGAGAATGAGGTTTGAAAGTTAGGTGTTCTGTTGAATCAGAATGGCAATGATGGCCCCAACCATCCTCTCATACTGGAAAAATCAGTGTTTGCTTTTCAAGTCTGGTTTCTGGTGTCCCAGTCCTGATGAGTTGAAGATAAAAATCTTTGACTTTATATCTCCTTTAGCAATGTTTAAGAGCAAGTTCTAAACCTGGAAACATTTCTCACTTACTTGCTAAAATAAAGATCTTGCTTTAATGCCACAGGATTTTTGTTGGTGCAATATAAATTATCTTATGTGTTGTATTAGTGTACTGGCTGGGTTTAAGTCTGCAACTCACATTTTATGTTTGTTCTCTGAAGTAATTGATGCGTGGGTGAAGAAAGAATCCTTGTAATCTGCTGCTTAATACTTTATTTTAAAAAGCAATTTGGCAATTCACAAGCTGGCTGGCTGTGTGCTTAACATGGAATTTGATTTGTAATTTGTTTTCTGTATCTATCAATTATCAATTCTTATTCTGTTCCTAGTAACACTGCTATATTTGTATGACATCAGCAATTGCTGATGCAACATGGAAAGTAACACATTTTTATTCTATTTGTTCAAAGGATGTAGGCGTCTTTGGCTCAGCCAGCATTTATAGACCATTCCAAATTGCCCTTAACAAGGTGGTTGTGAGCCACATCATTATTTCAACATTTTGTATGTTTTTAGGAACACTAAAATGCTGTTAGTTTTTCTAATATTTTAAAATGTTCTGTGGGGACAACATAGCATTTGTAAAGCTATCCACTTGCTTCATCTTTAGTTGAAGACTTTGTCCAAATCTCATACCTCCAAGAATGGCTAACTTGGTCTTTGTGTTGCTGTTTTCTAGTTTTCTTCTGCTAAATAATCAACAAAAAGCATAACTGCAGAATATTCACATATAAAATACTGGTTACACATTTGACAAAACAATCTCCATCTTGGGTTCATGAACCTTCCATTTTAAAACCCTTAGGGAATGGGAAGATAAACATAACTTGCAAACAACAGTGCTTCAAATGTCAAGTGAAGGCTCTGAGTGAAAATTGTATATTACAATTCCTTTAAGAGAGGTAAATGGAAGAAGGCATTTAATAGAGAGCATGCTTCTGATGAAGACAAATTTAATAACAAATTACAAACAAAAATATCAGCTTGAAGCCTCTCATACTATGTTTACATTATTTTTCATGTGCAAACACTGTTGTTATGTTTGCAAATATAACATGAATGTTGATTGCTGTTCAGTTATTGGTCCTTTCCCTCTTTGAACATCTTTTATATTAACCAGTCAATTAACTGCATCTATCAAAAACATGTAATTGATCTATATAAATGCATTTCATAGAGTCCTTACCATGTGGAAACATGTCTTGCTCCAAAGAATATCCCACAAATCCCTGTGACCCCACATATCCCATGGTCTATTCACCTAACTGCACATGTTTGGACTGTGGGACAAAATCAGAGCACGCCTACACAGACACAGGGAGAATGTGCAAACTCTACACAGTCACCCAAAACTAGAATCAAACCCATGTCCCTGGCGCTGTGAGACTGTAGTGCAAACCACCGAACCATCATCCTGCTGAATTTTGAAGTGAAATGCTCTCAGGAATACCTTTAGTTAAACAACCAATAATTAATTTGAAACAACCTGGTTAACAAATATGTTAAAATAAGTAGGCAAAGGAATATCATATTGGGCATTTACATGTTAATTTCAAGCATCTATGTTCAACAGTAACGATTTAGACACAATTAATTTGACTCAGGAATGCAGGAATGAGAGTAAGTCACTTAGCCCCTTGAGCCTATACCAATATCCAATCATATCATGAATGATCTGTCACTTCATTTATCTGCCTTTGATCCATATCTCTTGACAGCTTTATGCAACAAAAAAAATCTCAGTTTTAAACATTGCAATTGACCCAACACCAACAGAATTCTACTACACTTTTATCTGAAAGGTATTTTGTCACATTGCCCCGATTGGCCTAATTTGTTTTCGTTACTCCAAGAGGCCAGCAGCCAAGCAACTTTGCAGCAGATGCCACGGTGATTTCTTTCTTCCCAGCTGAGATGAGTGAACCAATGGGACTATTAATACTGTCAACCTCATCAACAGAAACTTTGCACGTATATATTCCCTCTCATATTATAAAATGCCTCAGAGTTCATGCCAGCAGCATCATAAAACAACTTTTGGCTTTAAGCCACGAGGATAATACTGGAGAAAAGTTGCACTAAAGCTTCATTGGTGAGGTAGATTTTTAAAAAATACATCTCAAAGGCAAAACAAGAGTTAGAGAATTGAAAGGTCTGTGAGGGATTGCAATTGCTTTGGCATTCACAGTCAGATATTTCAATACAATTCAGGCCTTATATATTCATGCATTTGCAAACATATTTGTCACATCACTCATGACTGTGACACAGTCAGTGCACACCAAGTAACGATACTTAAAATCCACGGTACATGGCGTGATTCGAGCAGTGCATTTGATGAAGCTACAGCACTTGATTTCAAAAGTGTGACTATTTCAAACTTTTAGGAATCATAATAAGTAATAAAAATCAGCTATGTTCAAAAGGCTTAAATTGGAAGAGCACTGATATCTCAGAAGTCTGTTGAGCTTACAATGAGAGACAGGAGACAACTCCATTGTCAATGTCATTACTCACACAAGCCTCAACAATCCATCACTCCTCAGCTACATTGACTTCAGTTGAACAGCTCTCAATTTTTCAATTCGCATTCACATTCTGACTTAAAGACCTGTTGGGTTCAAAGTAGAAGAAACAAAAAAAGCACTGTTGAGACACAAATCAGACACAATTCTGCTTGCTCAGAATATCCAGACACCATTCTTATTCACTTATCATTAGTTGATTTTGCATTTCACAAAATGTAGACTGGCTTGTATAGTTACACTTTAACAGAGCTGTGCTATCTCAGCTCTCTCAGATACAGTCATGTGAAGGTTTGATGCTGAGATAACAACCAAGAAGTTATTCATTTGAACCCTGACAGGGCCTATTGTGAAACTGAATTGAATTAAGTCAGAAACAATACTATGTAAAGATTCATATGTGTCCTTAAGAAAAAAAACAGATAGCTCTGCCTCATTTACCATGGATACACATACAATCATAGAATCATAGAGCCATACAGACCCTCCAATCCATCTTGTCCATGCCAACCAGATATCCTAAATTAATCTAGTCCCATTTGCCAGCACTTTGCCAATATCTCTCTAAACCCCGCTTATTCATATACCCATCCAGATACCTTTTAAATGTTGCAATTCTACCAGTCTCCATCACTTCCTCTGGCAGCTCATTCCATACACGCACCACTCTCTGTGTGAAAAGTTTCCCTTCAGGTCCCTTTTAAATCTTTCCCCTCTCACCTTTAACTTATGCCCTCTAGTTCTGGACTGTCCCACCCCATAACAGGAGAGGATGATAATCAGGTGATTTGTTATGAAGGAGAAACCCACTGCTACAGAAATGAAGTCTTAAGGCTGACATTTAATTCAACTTTCCCATACCGGCATCAATTGAGGCCCTTCAGTGGTCAATTAATGGCCACTTAAGGGCCTCTTCACACTGAACACATCCATATCATGGTTCTGTGTATGTTCGCTGAGCTTGGAAGTTGATTTGCAGGCTTCTAGAAGCATGGCACTCAGCCACGGACTCCATCAACAAGCACATTGACTGAGACCCAGTATACCGACCACTACAAAGTACAAACAGAACTGGCAACCGGAAGCAGCAGGAATGGAACCAAATAAATTCCAGAAGATGCCGTACAGCAGCGCTTTGCAGGAGGTTCCAAAGCACTGAAGATGCCACCTAGACAGGGGAGGAAAAGCCTGCAAATCTACTTCCCAGCTCGGCGAACATATGCACAACCACGGCAGCTGTCATCTAAGCTACAAATCTTTACACAACCCTTGAATATCCATATCTATTTTGCAGCCTCCTTATGTTCTCTTCAGAGCTGACTTTCCCACTTATCTTTATGTTGTCAGCAAATTTGCCAACCATCCCTTTCCTTCCTTCATTTAAGCTATTCATAAAAATTGTAAACAGTTAAGGCCCCAGCACTAAGCCCTTTGGCACACCACTCGTCACATCTTGCCAAACTGAAAAAGGCCCATTTATACCTATTCTCTGCTTTATGTTAGCTGGGTAACTTCTATTGATTCCTGTGTATTATCCCTCCACCGCAATTATCTTTGATGTGGCACCTCACAATAGTTTATGAATCTGTGCTCCAGAAGCAATGAAATTGATGAGTGAAGTGCTTGTAATCCCATCATGTGGCTGTGAATTGTAAAACATGAATCAGCTCTTCTCTCTCAGGAGGGTACAGCATTCATTCTCCCAGCATATTTCGCCGTCATCTTGTTTATTGAGAGAGTAGCCCTATGATCTGATGAGATTATGCTGACTTCATAATGAGAAGAAGGCAAATGAACAATGAGTTAATATACCAAATTCCCAAATAACACACAGTTCTCTGTCAAGTTATATTTGTGTAAAAAATGGAAAAGTAAGTTCACAGGAGCTCTACTAGGCCAGAAGGCTACTATCTCATTATATGGTGACAATTGATGATTGTGTTACTGCGCCTAAAATGTGGGGAGAGGCTAAGAAGGAGCGAGCTTTGTGATAACTTAAGCCAATGCAGGAATTTAACCCTCACTTTTTGTGTTACTCTGCATCGCAAACCTCTGTCCAGCCAACTGTGCAAACTGACAACAAAATCAAGAAAGGAAGAAAATAATTGCTTTCACATAAAGGCTGACACCAAAAGCAATTGCAAGGCATTTTTAAACAAATTAAAGAGTTTAACAGAACAAAGAATGATTGGAGGGTTTACTGAGAGAAGGTTGGCATTCAATCACTCCTGTGATTTCTCTCTCAATATGTTGTAGGGATATGACTGAATATCAATATGCAGAATGATTTTTTTCTTAGAATGACTTGTAAATGGAATCCAGTACCTATTGAAATGTCTGTCTAGGAACATAACTGTTAGGCTTAAAATGGGCACACTGGACCGAGGGGTGAGTGACATTGGCTTTGCTTTGTGCTACTGGACATTAATTGCTGGAGGACAGTGATTTGTGATCATCCTCTATCTTCAACCAAATAAAGCAATGTCAGGGTTAGCCAAACCAAAGAATATATCTGAATCAAACAGGTGATCTGAACTTTGCTCAAGTGGTTGGTTTTAAGGAGCATTTTAAAGAAGAGAGCGAGGAGGAATGGGAATTTCAGACCTTAGGGTCCTCAGACAGCCTAAGGCACAACTGTCAATGGCAGAGCCAGGGCAATCAGGGAATGCTCAAGAATCCATCAAAGTAACTGGCACCCTCGCTCCAACAAAGCATTTTCACATTTCAGTATCTGGTCAATCTTTCCCAGGAGATTGAACATTGAAAAATCAAAAGGGAAAGAGCATTATGCCCTTGCAACTTTGCCTCCAAGTGATTTGAGGGGATTGAATGTTGGAAAATGGGCAATAGGTACCAATGTCTTCAACACAGCTGGAGGCTAGCCATTTCAGCCCATTGTGTCTGTGCTATCTCTTCCACAGGGCAATCCAAAACTGATAACAGAGCCCCATTCACTCTCCTCTGAGCCCTGTATCATCTTTAGTCTCTCACCTCCCCTTCATTTGAACAGATGCACAGCTCTCATTTCCAAATACAGCCATGTTGAAACATCTTGTACTTTGAACTATTCAGCTAAATTTACCTCCTCATTATCTTGACACTTCCCTAATTGATGCTTCCTCTCCGCTGCTCATCTTCTGCTATTTCAAATTGTGGAACCTTTTCATCAGAAATCAAAACTAGATGCAGGTCTGGCAGCAGAGAGCAAAAAAGAATTAACGTTTCGAGTCCAGTATAACTTTTCTTGCTCTGAAGGACAGCCACATAGTATGTCAACATGTAGGTGGCCGTACAAGGGACAATGCAGCGCAGGATCTAATTCTGGGAAAATTAACCAGTCAGGTGTTCGAGGTGAGAATGATGGGCTGCATTTTAGTAATTTAGGTACATTTTAGGCTTGTCATGGAAAATGAGATAGACGTTCTGCAAAAAAAAAGGTTTTTGCATTAGATAGAGCAGATTTTATTAAAATAAAGCAGGCCTGGCCAAAACAGACTGTGAACAGGTACTTGAAGATAAATCTATAGCAAAAGAGTGGGAAGCATTCAAAAAGGTACTGGGGGAAGTATGGGCTCAACATTGTTCTTTTTAGGATGAAATGGAGGAGCAACAAGCCCAGAGAACCCTGGATGCCTAGGAACATTCAAGATTGAATAAAAAGGAAAAGAGAGCTGTATAACAGGTATAAAGGGAACAAAACAAGACACCCTAACAGAGTGTAGGAAGTGCCAGGGGAATCCAAGAAAGCAATTAGGAGAGCAAAGAGGGGGCATGAGGAAATATTGGTGAGAATATTGGCAAGATGAGGGAGAACTACAGGTATAGTGAAGATAAGAGAATAACCAGGAAAACAGTAGGACCAGTTAGGGACCAAGGGGGCAATCTCTGTGTGAAACCCGAGGATATTGGTGGAGTTTTAAATAAGAATGTCACAGGAAGAGGAGCACAAGAAGGGAGAGTGAACTCTGTTTTAATTTACATCTTAACTCGAACTCAAAATGGCACTGGAGTGTGGTGACATAATATACTTTTCACTGTATGTAATTGTTAAATATAAGTGACAATAAATCATTCAATTCAATTCATGGGCAAGTGGTGGACAATGGTTAAAACCCTTAAATAGCCTGGCAGAGACATGGTGCAGACACTGACTGAAATCTTCCCATTGACAGTCAACTACCCAATTGAGGTTCAATCTAGTTAACAAATAGCGATGATCACCCAGTAGCAGATGAGGAACTTGATTCTCCATGTAAAATTTTTATTCAGGTTCAATCCTGGCTTATAAATAGAGATAGTCACTGAAAGGGACAGGAGCAGCTTGGTGTTCTACATAAGATTTTCAAAACAGAGGAACTTAGGAACAAGTATAGGATAGGAAGACCCTTGATCTTGTTCTACCATTCAATGAGATTGTGGCTGATCTGTGGCCTAACTCCATTTATCTACTTTTCATCTATATCCCTTGAGCCCTTTGCTTAATTTAAAAATAATCTACCTTGGATTTAAAATTAACAACTATTCTGGCATCAACTACTATTTGTGGAAATAAGTTTCAAATCTTTATCAGCCTTTAAGTGTAGAAATGCTTTATAATATCTCTACTGAATGGTGTCATTCTAATTTTTATACTTTGCCCCCAGCTCTCAAATCTCCAGCCAGTCGAAATAGTTTATCTTTACCTAACCCATCTTTTCCTGCTAATGTTTGGAAACTGTCATTCAGATCACTCTTTAAATTTCTAAATACTAGAGAAAACAGGCCTAACTTGTGTAATCTGTTCTCATAAATTAACCCTTGAAGTCCAGGTAGCATTCTGGTAAACCCACATTGTACTCGATCTACGTGGTTATGACTTTGAAATGGCCACAGTAGCTTTCACTTCCTATACTGATAGATGCTATCTCTGATGGTGGGCTTGCCAATGGAGGGAGCCCTATTTTCCCTCCAGTAATAGAAGCTGACTCAATATCCTTCATTATGTGGCAAACTGTGTAAAGCTGGAGCATACTTGTGGTAAGTATTGGAATTCTTATGTCAATAATTCAGGAGCGCTTGTGCCCAGGAAAGGAAGTTGGACAACCAGAACATAATCATTGAGGTAGCCCATAATGGAGTTGCTTTTGAGGAAATTTCAAGGGCAGATCATCAAAAATGTAAAAGATGCAATCTCTTTAAAGTGGGGAAATCACTGAGGAATTCTTAGGATTTGTCTGATTGTGTTTACTACATTGTATATTCTATAGGATGCTTTACTATTGTTCATCTGTTACCCATATTTGTCTCATGTAAAGTTTGGAATGTTAGAATATAAATCATATATATCTTTGCACAGTCAGAACCTTTCTTTTGTCAGTAATGGCTAAATGTTTAAAGTTTACATGTTATCATTGAGGGCCGAAGAACCTGTCTGTGCTGTAATATTAAACTAATTATTCTTTCTTGATGTAAGAGATGATGCTGAATTGGTTCTATTGTAAAACTAGATGCAGTCTATACAATGGCCATATCACCATTCTCTTAAATGTATCTTTTTTATGACCAGTGGAGGATTGGGACCAGAAAGGAATTGATGTTCCCCTCCCGCTTCAGTTTTATCATAACAGTACACCGCTCTTCCACTATCGAGAAGGTGGCTTAAAATTTATGGTCTTTGAAGCTTAATGACTCCAAACTGGAACAAGGAATTGTGGCACTTTACAATTAATTAGTCTGTTCGATTTTGGCTGAAGCACATTGGGCTTTATGCATTTGTTTATTTTTACTGCTAGGACATGGAATGCATTTATTACGCAAATCTATTACAGACCAGGAACAATGAAGTTTGAGACGATTGCATTAGTTTTAAATTTAAATCTTTTGATTTAGTGGATTAATTAATGTTAGAGATGAATAAACCAATTAAATCTCACTGAATTGGAGATTGTATCAAAGGTTAAAACTAGTAATGTTGAAACCTAAAAGCAGAAAAGGAGCTGTGCTGATCTATTTGGTCTTGAGAAAGTTTGGATAATTAGGCAATGATAAATACGTGGAGCTGCATTTAGCTTTAAATGCAATTGAAAAATACTGCAGGAATACAAATCTAGCAATAAAATTATTATTGATGCAAATGTATCAACATGAATCAGAACAACTGAAAATCTGGCCAGATATTGTACTGCAGGTTTACAAAAATATCAATTATAACGGCCAGACGTTTATTCCTATCTCAATCCATCCTTTGCCAAATTTTTACCTTTGATGGAATTTTATTCCTTTTTTCCAATGTAACATTAGATTGTAAATATACATTAATGCAGTCAATTGAAAATTTATGTTTTTTTTTAATCAGTTATTGCTTGATATCCTCAGCAGAGATTATCGTCCCGAAGCACAAAACTTCACAAAATGTGTGAATCATAATTTAATTTTCTTCCATTCTTCTCTTTGTCTGTAAATATTTGTCCATGCATTTTTAATATATAAAAGAAGATGTTCTTATGGTTTGTGGCAATATCATGAATGAAGAAACATTTATTGGGATCTTTATGATACTTTATCACAGCTTTCAGAAACAAACTAATGGACATATATAATGATTAGTTTAAAATTGAATTGGCTGTTCATATGTTGTCATGTGTCAGCCAATTTACAAATAGTTAGATTCAGTGAAAAGAAGAGAAGGCTTATTGGGATTTCAATAGAGAGACGAAGGTGGAGCAGAGGAAGAGAAGGTTAAAGCGAGACAGGACAAGGCAACTGAGCAAGTAACTTCAGAGAGGCCTGTTGTAACACCTAGTTTGAGTGCCCAGTAGAAGCTTACTCCTCCTGACTCCACCAGATCAAATCAAATGAAATACTTTCTGAGCTATTTTATGAGCAGCATTAATTAGGGAGGCGATGGCCCTTTGGTATTGGTGCCAACCTGTTGACCCAGGTGACACTCTGTGAACTTGGGTTCAAATCCCACCACAGCATAAGGAAGAATTTAAATTCAATAAAAACCTGGAATTCAGACTGCAATGATAAGCAGGAATCCAATGCCAATTTTTGGAAAAAGATGTTGGCTTCACTGGTGCCCTTTAGGGAAGGAAGCTGCCATCCTACATGTGACTCCAGGCCCACAGCAATGTTGTTGAATTGTATCTGCCCTCTGGGTATTTAGGGATGGGCAATAAATGCTTGCCCACTCAATGATGCCCTCACTCTGTGAATGATTAAAAATCAGTAATCATCACAAACATGCAGAGCGTGTCTGCTATCAGGGTGCCAAGGACAACTGAGAACTCTGCTCTCCAGCCTCTGATGAAGTCTCTGAATAAGTCTAGGGTGCTTATGCCCTCTAGTTCTGGACTCCCTCAACCCAGGGAAAAGACCTTGTCAATTTACCCTATCCATGTACCTCATGGTTTTCGTGCAACTTTGATTTTTCCTTCTGAGAGCAGTGAACTGGGAGTAAAAATTCAAACATTTCTCTAAAGGTATATGTGGCTGCATTCAATTTATTGGCCCTAGTCTTAACTGAACCTGGGTGCATAAGTACCTTTAAATCATACTTCAGCTGCTAACATCCCAATCGCTGCTTCACCCATATCGGCTAAAACTTACCCAGGGATTTTCTCAAGGGGAAAGATTTAAAAGGGACCTAAGGGGTAACTTTTCCATGCAGAGGGTGGTGCATGTATGGAATGAGCTGCCAGAGGAAGTGGTGGAGGCTAGTACAATTACAGCAGGCATCTAGATGGGTACATGAATAGGAAGGGTTTAGAGGGATGTAGGCCAAGTGCTGGAAAATGAGTCTAGATTAATTTAGGACATCTGGTTGGCATTGACGAGTTGGACCGAAGGGTCAGTGTCCACGCTGTACATCTGAATGACTTTATGACTCTGTGACAGGATTGTCATGAAAACAGTTTGTTTCCAAACATGCAATGTGCTGATAGGTAGTGATGGTTTCTCTTGCAGATGACAGCCACCTAAGATATAAAGTCAAGCATTATTTTTGGCTCCTAGAAATAAGTGAAAGTGCTGGTTGGTGTAATCAGTAACTCAATGATAATCGAGGAAATACTGATGGGATTTGCTCTCAATTCAAATTAAATGTGTAAAACATCGATGAAGCTTGTTACAAGTGTATTTCAAATTATTTCAAACCTTAATTTATTGACTTTCCATTAATATAAATAAAAGGGAACCTGAGGGGCATTTGTTTTTTTACGCAGAAAGTGGTACGCATATGGAATAAGCTTCCAGCGTAAGTGGCTGAGTCCGGTACATTGACAACATTTAAAAGGCATTTGGACAAATACATGGATAGGAAAGGATTAGAAGGACATGGGCCTTCTAATGGGAAGGAAATGGGTTTAGCATGGATGGACATTTGGTCAGCATGGACCAGTTTGGGCTAAAGGGCTGTAGAACTCTATGACTCTATAAGTCAACTTTTTAATTGATTGATTCATTGCTGTTACTGAGATACTGTAAAATGTATTTATTTTGAATGCTATGCAGGTAGATGGTACCATCCAAAGTATATCAGGGTAGCAGAAGAGAGTGCAGAATACAGTGTTACAGCCACAGAGAAGGTGCAGAGAGAGAAGGAGAGATCAGAATTAACATTTGAGAGGTCCATTCAAAGTTTGATAACAGCAGGGAAACTCTTCAGCCACGTTCTCAAACAGACCCGTTACCACAGCCACATCTCCTTCCTCAGCACCTGCCTACGGAACCGACTGACCCCACACGGACTCCGAACTACATTCCAACCAACAAAATTTGGACCCAACCAGGACAACCTGTACCTACAACAAATCCGAAGCCTCCAGCATCAGACCTCCCTCCGGATCCTCCGCTCCACCCTTGCAGCCATGCGTCGCTACCTACATTCCCTGCAATCAGCCCTACCCCAGTTCAGAACAACACTCTCACAGACCTGCAAAGGATCCCTGCTGTTCTTCATCTACAGAAGAATCCACACACTAAACAAACAGTTCTTCCTAGCCATATCAGAAATTAAAGACAGTAAGTACCAAAAACTTTCATGTACTTACCCCCACACTCGTGGTTCCTCAACTGTTCCAGAATCTTCTATCGGCCTGTCGGACGCCATTACACATGTGGCCGCTACAGCGCCCGTGGCACCAACGGCCGCTGCCGACCGTGACGTCACTTCCGCCCCCACCGACCTCGGAGCCTCCGCGATTGCCGCCCAGGCGGCCGCCCCGGCGATCGCCGCGCGGACGGCCGCTTCCACGATCGCCGACGGACTCGCGACCCCCGCGGCTGCGGGAATGACTGCGGTTCTTCCGTCGCCACAGCCATTTCCGCCCTTTCGGTTGCCGTCGCCGCAGCCACTTCCGCCCCCACTGACATCACTAACCTGCAGGACCACAACGCCTCAGATTTCTCCGCCCCCACGCCGTCTTTCGTCACTACACGTAACCCTGCCCTCACGCAAACCTTCGTCACCACGCATAACCCCGCCCCCACGTCGACTTTCGCCACCACACGTAACCCCGCCCCCATGCTTATTTCCGTCACGACGCATGACCCCGCCCCCAGGCTTGACCCCGCCCCCACACCGAGCAACGTCACCACGTCTAACTCCGCCCCTACATTGATCTCTGTCCCCGCCCCTAACCCCACCCCCACTCCCAGCTCCAGTCCCACACCAGGTCCTAGCTCCCAGCCCTGCCGTGTTTTCACCATCCCTCCAGACCTCCCCCTCTCTGAGGATGAAAGATCAGTCCTCTGCTGAGGCCTCACCTTCATTCCCCTATGCCCTCGAATCAATGAGTTCAACACGCGGTGAGATATTGAACAATTCTTCCACCGCCTTCGCCTCCGTGCCTACTTTCACAACCAAGACTCCCGACCACCCTCTGACGACCCCTTCTCCCGCCTCCAACGCGCCCCATCCACCTGGACACCCCGTGCTGGCCTCTTACCCGCCCTCGATCTATTTATAGCCAACTGCTGCCGCAACATTAACCGACTCAACCTGTCCACCCCTCTTACCCACTCCAACCTCTCACCCTCAGAACGTGCAGCCCTCAACTCCCTCCGCTCCAATCCCAACCTCACCATCAAACCGGCAGACAAGGGAGGCGCGGTAGTAGTTTGGCGCACTGACCTTTATACCGCTGAGGCCAAACGCCAACTCGCGGACACCTCCTCTTATCGCCCCCTCGACCACGACCCCACCTCCCACCACCAAACCATCATCTCCCAGACCATCCACAACCTCATCACCTCAGGGGATCTCCCATCCACTGCCTCCAACCTCATAGTCCCATAACCCTGCACCACCCGTTTCTACCTCCTGCCCAAAATCCACAAACCTGAATGCCCCGGCCGACCCATTGTCTCAGCCTGCTCCTGCCCCACCGAACTCATCTCCGCATACCTTGACACGGTTCTGTCCCCTTTAGTCCAAGAACTCCCCACCTACGTTCGGGACACCACCCACGCCCTCCACCTCCTCCAGGATTTTCGCTTCCCCGGTCCCCAACGCCTTATTTTCACGATGGACATCCAGTCCCTGTACACCTCCATCCCCCATCACGAAGGACTCAAAGCCCTCCGCTTCTTCCTTTCCCGCCGTACCATCCAGTACCCTTCCACTGACACCCTCCTTCGACTGACTGAACTGGTCCTCACCCTGAATAACTTCTCTTTTCAATCCTCCCACTTCCTCCAAACTAAAGGAGTTGCCATGGGCACCCGCATGGGCCCCAGCTATGCCTGTCTCTTCGTAGGATATGTGGAACAGTCCATCTTCCGCAACTACACTGGCACCACCACCCACCTTTTCCCCCGCTACATCGATGACTGTATCAGCGCTGCCTCGTGCTCCCACGAGGAGGTTGAACAGTTCATCAACTTTACTAACACCTTCCATCCCGACCTGAAATTCACCTGGACTGTCTCAGACTCCTCCCTCCCCTTCCTAGACCTTTCCATTTCTATCTCAGGCGACTGACTCAACACAGACATTTACTATAAACCGACTGACTCCCACAGCTATCTGTACTACACCTCCTCCCACCCTGCCCCCTGTAAAAACTCCATCCCATATTCTCAATTCCTTCGTCTCCGCCGCATCTGCTCCCAGGAGGACCAGTTCCAACACCGCACAGCCCAGATGGCCTCCTTCTTCAAGGACTGCAGATTCCCCCCAAACGTGGTTGACGATGCCCTCCACCGCATCTCCTCCACTTCCCGCTCCTCCGCCCTTGAGCCCCGCCCCTCCATCCGCCACCAAGACAGAACCCCACTGGTTCTCACCTACCACCCCACCAACCTCCGTATACAGCATATCATCCGCCGTCATTTCCGCCACCTCCAAACGGACCCCACCACCAGGGATATATTTCCCTCCCCTCCCCTATCAGCGTTCCACAAAGACCACTCCCTTCGTGACTCCCTCATCAGGTCCACACCCCCCACCAACCCAACCTCCACTCCCGGCACCTTCCCCTGCAACCGCAGGAAATGTAAAACTTGCGTCCACACCTCCTCCCTCACTTCCCTCCAAGGCCCCAAGGGATCCTTCCATATCCGCCACAAGTTCACCTGTACCTCCACACACATCATGGGCGGCACGGTGGTACAGTGGTTAGCACTGCTGCCTCACAGCGCCTGAGACCCGGGTTCATTTCCCGACTCAGGTGACTGACTGTGTGGAGTTTGCACGTTCTCCCCGTGTCAGCGTGGGTTTCCTCCGGGTGCTCCGGTTTCCTCCCACAGTTCAAAGATGTGCGGGTCAGGTGAATTGGCCATGCTAAATTGCCCGTAGTGTTAGGTAAGGGGTAAATGTAGGGGTATGGGTGGGTTGCGCTTCGGCGGGTCGGTGTGGACTTGTTGGGCCGAAGGGCCTGTTTCCACACTGTAAGTCTAATCTAATCTAATCATCTATTGCATCCGCTGCACCCGATGTGGCCTCCTCTACATTGGGGAGACGGGCCGCTTACTTGCGGAACGCTTCAGAGAACACCTCAGGGACGCCCGGACCAACCAATCCAACCACCCCGCGGCTCAACACTTTAACTCTCCCTCCCACTCCACCGAGGACATGCAGGTCCTTGGACTCCTCCACCGGCAAAACATAACAACACGACGGCTGGAGGAGGAGCGCCTCATCTTCCGCCTGGGAACCCTCCAACCACAAGGGATGAACTCAGATTTCTCCAGTTTCCTCATTTCCCCTCCCCCCACCTTGTCTCAGTCGGTTCCCTGAACTCAGCACCGCCCTCCTAACCTGCAATCTCCTTCCTAACCTCTCCGCCCCCACCCCACTCCAGCCTATCACCCTCACCTTGACCTCCTTCCACCTATCACCCAAGTCCTTCCTCCCTACCTTTTACCTTAGCCTGCCTGGCACCCTCTCCTCATTCCTGATGAAGGGCTCTGGCCCGAAACGTCGAATTTCCTATTCCTTGGATGCTGCCTGACCTGCTGTGCTTTAACCAGCAACACATTTTCAACTTTGATCTCCAGCATCTGCAGACCTCATTTTTTAACAGCAGGGAAGAAGCTGTTATTGCTTCTATTAATTTGTGTATTCAAACTTTTATATCGTGTGCCTGACGGAAAAAGGTGGAAGAGAGTATAAGTGGAGTGGGAGGGTTGGTTGCTTTCCTGAAGTAGTGAGATGTAGAGATGGAGTCAATGGATAGTCTGTGCTGTATTCATGACTCTCTGCAGTTTCTCTCAGTCTTGGAAAGGGCAGTTGCTATGCCACGTTTTGATGTGTCCAGATAGGATGCTTTCTATGGTGCATCTACAAAAATTGTTAAGAGTCCTTGTGGACATACACAATTTCCTTAGCCTCCTGAGGAAGTAGAGACATTGCTGTACTTCCTTGACCATCGTGCTGATGTGGGTAAGCCAGGACAGTTTGTTGGTGATCATCACTGCCAGAAACTTGATGTTCTCGACTATCTCCACCTCAGCACCATTGACTCATACAGGGACATGACCTCCTCTCCACTTTCTGAAGTCAATGACCTCCTCTTTCATTTTGCTGATGTTGATGGAGAGATTGTTGCCTTTATACTATGCCACTAAACACTCAATCTGTTTCCTGTCACTGTTGTTTGAGATCTGATTTACAATAGTGGCCTCTTCAGTGAATGTGTAAATGGAGTTGGGGTGAAATTTGGCCATATGATTGTAAATGAATAAGAATACTTCACTGGGTTAGGTAGCTAAGTGCATCTGATGTGGCTATCAGGTTTATTGGCTTCTGTGTAAGTCTTATGGTCATACCTTAGGACCTTATCAGGAGATATTGCAGACTTGTCTGCGCACTGGGCAATGATTTTCACCAAATCATCATCAGTGGTTTGTGGTCTCACTTGACTACAAATCTTTGGTGAATAGGTTATACTATTGTGATTTAAACAGCCTCTTTGAATGTTAGCTTCAGCAATTACAGACTTCAGATTACAAGCACATACTGGGAAACACACTTGTTAAAACTCTATCAACGTCTATCCCTGAGACATACAGTCATCAGGACAATGTATGGACCTAATTCTAAGATTTCTTTGCAATGCTTTTGCTGTTCACTTGTCACTGACTATCTCAGCACTTACTTCAAATATCCTTATCAATAAATAGGACTGTACATGTTTTACAGATGTTATTTTCATTATCTCATTAGCCTGTGACATTTGTTATCACTGTAATTCCAACAGTGTCTCCATCCACTTTTACTCCCTTATTATCCTGAGGCATTGATTAAAGCTGTGAAGGCCATTAAGTTTTATAACTTACATTTTAACTGGGTTCCCACATATCTGACTTAGGTATCATACCTATAATATTGGTTACGTTTCCCATTATCCTTAGGGAAAATGCTCATGTTTACTCTTGTCAGTTCTAAGGCTAATACTGAGCATTACGTTTCAATCTTAATCAATGGTTTCACTTCAATAGGTATGAAAATCTATGACTCTTAAAAACAAAAGCTAATGTTTCCCTTTCAATGTTTGCATCATTCGGCTGCACTACAGTTGCAATTTTTGAAGGAAATGTAATTGTTCTGGCTTTTCATGTATACTCCCAGACCCTTATTAAAGCATTTATCTCCAGGTAATTATCTCTCCAGAGTTGTAAACTTGCAGATTTGATGCTTTTAGTAGTATTCCAGTGCTTCCAAGAGACCCGAGATCCTTATGACACAGGAAAGATACATCCTTTCTCAATATCTCCTTTACTGACAAAGACGTTTTAATGCAAAATTGACAATGTATGGTGACAAGAAGTTAAAGGGAACCAGACATCTTCAAAGGTCAAGCTTGTCTTGAGGAGTTGTCATGGCTTTTATGTTCTCTATTTCACTTGTATCAGGCTGAACGCCTGCACTAGAATAAGAAAAAGAACCAAAAAAGTTGATCTGTGACAAGTTAATATGACATTTCTAACTTAATGCAAATTGTAGTCATGTTCTTACTTTGTTCTACCAATCATTGTAATGTCATCAATGATATAGATAATTCTTCCTGCAGTAAATGTAATGCAGCTTGATGCGAGCTTGAACAAAATCTTAGTTAATATATAGCCTGTAGGAAAATCTAAGAAAACAATATTATCTAATTGGGGTATGGAATATAGTGAGCTCTTTTAACTCCTTCACAAAACGTAATTTTTGCTACACCACCGGAAATCTTGGATTTAATTCTTCTACAGCTAGTATTTAGTAAGGGTACTATTTCAAAGCTGTGTTTAGCTATTGTGGATCATGACATTCTCTCAAAGATGCATACTTTTTTATTTTGCACGTCATTGAGCTACTGCCTGAGTGCTCCTGTACATTTATAATATTGTCATCTTCCTCTGTCATTTCTTGTTCCAAACTCAGTTTGTCTTTCAACCAAATACTGCATTTCAATCAATAGACAGGCTTTCATTCTCCTTCAAGGATACCTTGAAAGGAGTAACAGGAATGCAGAGTACTGGGCTCATGGTAAGATTCCTGGTAGTGTAGATGAGCAGAGAGATCTCGGTGTCCAGGTACATCGATCCTTGAAAGTTGCCACCCAGGTTGATAGGTTTATTAAGAAGGCATACGGTGTTTTAGCTTTTATTAATAGAGGGATTGAGTTTCAGAACCATGAGATCATGCTGCAGTTGGACAAAACTCTGGTGTGGCCACATTTGGAGTATTACGTACAATTCTGGTCACTGCATTATAGGAAGGTTGTGGAAGCTTTGGAAAGGGTTCAGAGGAGATTTACTAGGATGTTGCCTGTTATGGAGGGAAGGTCTTATGAGGAAAGACTGAGAGAAAAAAATTGAGACCTGTAGATAATCAGAGGATTAGATAGGTGGACAGTGAGAACCTTTTTTCTCAGATAACAATGGCTAGCATGAGGGGACATAGCTTGAAATTGAGAGGTGAGATATATATATATATAGGACAGATGTCAGAGGTAGTTTCTTTACTCAGAGAGTAGTAAGTGGCATGGAACGCACTGCCTGCAACAGCAGTTATCTTGCCGGCTTTAAGAGTGTATAAATGGTCATTGGATGGGCATATGGATGAGAATAGAATAGTGTAGGTTAGATGGGCTTCACATTGGTTCCACAGGTCGGTGCAACATCAAGGGCCAAAGGGCCTGTACCGCTCTGTAATGTTCTATGTTCTATTATAGCTCCCTTCAAACAGTTAATTTTTTCAAAAATATTCTGGATATGTCAATGTTAAGTCATGAACTGAAGTGAGATTTTCTTCTGAGATTTCTTTTATTGTCTGAAGTCTGATTGATTCATTGGATTGCGACTAGTGTCAGGTCAAAAGACTGCAAGAAAATCTGCAATTGTTGGATGAGCAACATCTATGCAGTCGAATGTTTGTGAGTCTGGGCAGAGTGACTGTACGTGCACTCTAGC
Organism: Hemiscyllium ocellatum; assembly: GCF_020745735.1. Classification (NCBI taxonomy): domain Eukaryota; kingdom Metazoa; phylum Chordata; class Chondrichthyes; order Orectolobiformes; family Hemiscylliidae; genus Hemiscyllium; species Hemiscyllium ocellatum. The sequence goes on from NC_083404.1 coordinate 20,918,249, forward strand.
ACATTGTTTGTGCACTTGGAATTGGTGAATTGTTGTATGTGGGCTTTTTACATTCATAGATTTTGTCATGGCTTCTCATGTCTGTGGGTCCATGCTTTCTTATTGACAGTTGTCCCTCTGTCAATCTTAATCAATATTGACTAGTTGCCAGCTTTCTGAGAACAGACATCTTGAATTTTTACAAACATTGTGATTATGATAATGTGTTATAACTGGTCCCTGGGTGAGGGTCTCCAATTGATTAGCGCCTGAGACCCGGGTTCAATTCCCGACTCAGGCGACTGACTGTGTGGAGTTTGCACGTTCTCCCCGTGTCTGCGTGGGTTTCCTCCGGGCGCTCCGGTTTCCTCCCACAGTCCAAAGATGTGCGGGTCAGGTGAATTGGCCATGCTAAATTGCCCGTAGTGTTAGGTAGGGGTAAAATGTAGGGGTACGGGTGGGTTGCGCTTCGGCGGGTCGGTGTGGACTTGTTGGGCCGAAGGGCCTGTTTCCACACTGTAAGTCTAATCTAATTATTCAGAACAGGGCAACTCCGACCATTGCACACCTGAGTGAGGTGAGGGAACTGGCTCTCCTTCTTTATTCAACAATCTCCTCACCTGATTTGGTTGCAATATGGTTAAGCATAATTTGGAGATGCTGGTGTTGGACTGGGGTGTATAAAGTTAAAAATCATACAACAACAGGTTATAGTCCAACAGGTTTAATTGGAAGCACACTAGCTTTTGGAGTGTCACTCCTTCATCAGGTGGTAGTCATAGATTAAGCATAGGAAGCCTTCCCTCGTGGATACTTTGGAAAAAGTGGGGACTGCACATTCTGGAGATCAGAATCAAGAGTGTGATGTTGGAAAAGCACAGCAGGTCAGGCAGCATCTGAGGAGCAGGAGAATTGATGTTGTGGGCATACGGCCTTCATCAGGAAGGGCTGATGATTCCTGATGAAGAACTCCTGCCCGAAATGTCAATTCTCCTGCTCTTCAGATACTGCCTGACCTGCTTTGCTTTTCCAGCACCACACTCTCCACTAGTGGATCCATCCCTGTTCTCAATGTATTTGTTTTCAAAAGATGGTAGTGAACTGGCTTTCATGCATTAAGCTATTCATATTTATAAACTGCATGGAAGTTTAAATGCACACAGAGATGACAAATGCAATATGAAGGAACAGGTAAAGATAACAGAAAAAAGATATAAAGTCCGTCTTTGGTCTGTTTGTGAAGAATAGCTATTAAAACATTGAGGCTGTTAGGATGTGAGACAGCAGTACCACTGACCGCTGGTCCAGTCACAGTATCAGACAGATGGGACACACACACACACACACACACACACACACACACACACACACACACACACACACACACACACACACACACACACACACACACACACACACACACACATGTTTGCCCAGAAGTGCTTTGGTTTATTCCCCATCACGTCCATGGTTTGTCATATAATTCTTTAGCATCTGATAACGACTGTCTGCAGAAATACAACAAGGCTCTTCAACACCTTTCAAACTCACAACTACTTCCATCTAGATGGACAAGTGCAGCAGGTATTTGTAGACACCACCTTCAAGTTACCTTCCAAACACCTCACCGTCCTAACTTAGAAATATATTCTTGTTTCTTTTGTTGGCTCGGATGAAATTGTGGATTTCCCAGCTAAATGGCACTGTGGGTGAATTAAGAAGAAATAACTATGAAATACAAATGTAAATATTAGAAGTTTCATTTCTCCTTGAAAGTCTATTTGACCAGGATCCCTGGGCATCCACTTCCAAAAGCTTGTGATTTTGATGTGAACTTTAAATTGCATGGAATTATACTTGTGCTGTATTTATCACATTAGATATTGGAGATAGTTCGAGCCACATGTGATAAAGCTGCTTCTGTACCTTTACGAGTCTGTTTGCAAACTCCTATGAGATTTCTTTATTTACGCTGGATCAAAAAGATTGAAGGGAGGCATTACGCAATGTTTGAAATGCTGAGATGCACAGTAGATATGGATACAATAAGCAGATTATTTAAATTGGACAGTATACACAGAGATAGCACAGGGAGTAAAAAGAACAAGCTTCAAACACATCTTGAGAGAAAAATATTGTTGTAATAGATGCCAATTTAAGTGGTTGTTTTTTTTTAAAGTTAAGCTTTATGAGAAAAGTAACAAAGTAGCCTTAATTCAGGAAATTTTAGGATGAAGAAAATAACCAGTAAGGGGCAAGTATTTTGAGAAATATTTTACAATGGAGTTCACCTTTGTACTTTTTAGCACCTTTCCAGAGAAAAGGCAACCAGTTGATTTGAATCCCAAGTCTGGATTGGAGAAAGAATGAGATGTGGAAGCAAGCATGTTTAAAATTAACTTGGGAAAAAAAAACTCCACTGTGTCCAACTTCTGTTTTTAATGAAGATGATTTGGGACATGTCCAACTAGCCGCCTGTTTGGAAACTGGCCAGTGAGTACAGAGGTTGAATGCATCTGAAACTTAACCCTTAAAATGGGTGTGTTGTGCTTGGATCAAAAGTTAAATATTCAATAAAATTAGAAAATGTACTTGGCCACTTCTGATTTTAATATTGATGGAATAGGTTGGGTGACCGCATAACTTGCAAGATACAATATCCTTATAAATATTATAATAAGCCTGCACGCCTTCATTTAAATCTATTTTGATCTATTTTTAACCCAAGCTGAATATGATTCCCAGACTTTGAGAAAATGATGAGTGAATGGTGATTTAGTATAATGTGATAAATTTTTGTCATTTATGAAATTATGATAAAATGTGAAGTTGCCATGGTTAATACAATGCCATTTTAATCACATAAATTATAAAAAAGAAATAACGTATACAAAGTCAAGACAAACTTAATTTTTTATTCCAACTACAGCTTCTTGATTTCATAAGTGGCGGTGGGATCCACCTTTCTCAAAAGCTGTTCCTGAAGCCGCAAAATCAATGAGGAAGCATTTGGAAGCAGCTCCCTACACCATTGATCAGATTCAGAACATTGCCTTTACCTAAAGCCACTTCATTACTGCCAATTCTCCAGCTGCCCGCCCATAGCCAAGAGACCGTCCCAACTTGCAAGGCCCATTCTCAGGCTCTGAGGACTGATGTCTAGATTAGAGTGGTGCTGGAGTTCAGGCAGCATCCGAGGAGCAGAACCGATGGGCCAGCAAAATGAACTCCCAAGGATCGAGGGATCATTCACTTAGCTGCCATTGCAGGCATTGTCAAAACACTGCAAGGTAAGAACCGACCACAATCCATCCATATTGGAACAGCTGCTCAAGGCTTAAACACCAAGACCTTGGGAAATGGATCGGATCTACAGTCCGATATCTCTCTGCAACCTCTCTCCACCACTGTAGCCGCTGAAAGATGACAAATGAATATGATTCCAAAGTCAAATGTAGAAACAAAATTTAATTTAAAAAACGTATTAGTCACGCGAGGAAGAGCGGGCAGGCCTGGAGCTCGAAGGCTTCCTACCCTGCTGCCTCCACCATCTTGAAAAACTTTAATTTAATTTGGTGTCGAGAGAGACTGAATTCTTGGTAAAAGTGGCTTTACAGCACTGCTTGTAGATGAAAAGGAACAAGAATGTTTTCTTTGGTCCCAAAGAGTAAACTAATAAATACTAACTCCAACCACCATGAACAGTTTTCATCATCTCACATTGAATGTGCATTACCCACCCAGACCTCAGAACCCTTCTGTGATTAGCTTCTAATCCCCATCCGAACCCCAACTAAAACCACCAAATGTGACTTCCAAACCTGTGACCGAGACCTTGTGTTGCCCATAAACAAGAGTTCCTGATGATCTTTCCCTTCCCACTATTAGATTGACCTAGTGTCCCCAGCTGGAACTTGCATTTTTGACTGTCAGTCAATCAACTTGTTTGTGGGTGATTCTCCCACAGGGATTAAAACAAACAAATCTTGCAATTAAAAGTGAATAGAGATTCATGGAAACTATTCAACTAGGTTTTTAAATTCCAGAACAGTCTCCTCCCTCTCTCCATGGAACATGCCATGGGAAATCTCTTTATCACTGCCCTGGTTTAAGTGCTGCTGGCCAACCAGTTTGCCTTGGGAAGTTGAGCATCAGGAGAGATGTAATAAAGAGGCCTTTGCAGCACCGTGTGTGAACTGAGAGGAGCGGGAGTGCTTTTCTGGATGATTACACTTATCTCCTTCCTTCCCCAAGATCAGAAAAGCTTTAGCTCTGTAATAATAGTCTTTTACATTGGATCAAATGTCCATACAGCAATGTATGACTCACTCCCCCCCACCCTTGATATCCAAGCCCTGCTGATATCCAGTGTCACGAAAACTTACTTGAAAGCCACTCAATGTTTCAATCTGCAAAATGGTTTAAACCAAAAAAGCAAAGGGAATCTCACCATTAAATTTGGTTTCTTAACATGTTTCTTGGATGTGCAAAATCTCTCGCTACCCCCAACCCTACTCCTCCTATTTTTGTTGAAGTCAATGAGCTAGAGAGAGTTCTTGGCCTCAATTTTTACTCCTGAGCAGTGGATCAACAAAGTGGTAAAGCCAACCATTAGCAAAAGCAAATCGGTCCCTGACTTGAATGCTCTGCCTGGTTCTGAATGCTTTTATGAAGGTCACCAGGTACAGGTTTTTCAGTTACAGTTCTTGGAAATGTAGAGAAGTTAAAAAGAAAGTTCAGCATTGCAGATTTAGGAATAAATTATAAAATGGAGGAAAAAGAAAGTACAGAATAATAGTCTTCTGATCCAATTCATGTTGGCACCTACCCTTCAGACCGCACCAAGCCTTGACTCCAGACTGCCCCTGGCTTCACCTCATCGTTCACAAGACTGGGAGATTGCTCTGCAATCACATCAAAACCAGACAGCCACTGACTGAAGACCACCACACTGGGCAGCTGGGAGATCACTGCACCAGGCCAAGGTGGGGGGGGTCTATGCTAGGCTGGTAGACTGAGGTGGTACACTCTATTAAATTTGGAACCACAACATCAGGCAGCCCGTGAACTTTGAGAATACATTTGTCTTTGTCCTTGTCTAATGTCTTTGGGGTACAATCTCTGAAAATTCTTGAGGATTCTATAGGTGACAAACTATGCTGCACTGTGGCTCAGTGGTTAGCACTGCTGCCTCACAGTAACAGGGACCTAGGTTCAATTCCCACCTTGGGTAACTATCTGTTTTACACATTCTCCCTGTGTCTACATGGGTTTCCTCTGGTGCTTCGGTTTCCTCCCACAATCCAAAGACATGGACGGGTTTGACCGAAGGGTCTATTTCCATGCTGTACATCTCTATGACTCTATGTGCAGATCAGATGAATTGGTCATGCTCAAGTGCCCATAGTGTCTGGTAAATTAGACAGGGGTAAATATAGGAGAATGGGTCAGGGTGAGTTACTCTTCGGAGGGTCGGTGTAGATTGTTGGGCCGAAGGGCCTGTTTCCACACTGCAAGGAATCTAATCTAAGCTGTTGTAAATATCACCAGCTATTGCCTGGAGCAATATAGTTGTGAAGAATGAAAGTTGATAATAATCTTTACTGGTGCCAGGAGGCCACCCTCACCCTGGTTTGAGTCCAAGTTTTTGAGAAGCCAGTGACATTTTGTCACTTCCTCCTGAGTAAATCAAAGGAAGTCTCATGGACACTGTTCCTAATTCATCTCAAGGAATCACTGGTACTCCCGGAAGACTCTCACAGGAGGCTGTTAATGAATTTCTTCACAATGCTGTCTCTTCCACTGCCCATCCAGTTTGTGCTGTGGAATCAGTAATGCTGCAATCGCTTGCTGCTCCGTTTATGTGAAGCAATGTAATTCTCGCAGCCTTTCTGTGCTCAGCAGAAGCCTTCATATTCCTCATGATAGTATTTCGTTATGGTGCTTCACATACTTCACCTGAGCATGTGAATCAAATGCTCCTCAGCTTCAATTTGTGAAGACTCCCTTGATATAATCCTGAACAAAGCCCATATTGTTTCTGAATGCTTGTTGTTTGGAGGGGGGAATATGACAGTAACCCAGTTTCCTGACACTTACTACTTGAAAAAAGTGGTCAGTGGTACCCAATCGAGTCTCATTGGTAGATTGAATACTTTTTTTCCCAGTTCTTATCATATGCATTTGTAGTTAATATTGTTTACAACCTCACTGACTGGCTGATTATTTTCATGTTAGACATGACAGAACCTACTCTTTTAATACATTTTGTGATGTTACTATGGATTTAAGAGGTGCATTTTGTCCAGTTTCTTTTAAAGAAATGCTTAAAGACAGAGACACCAAGCTGTCTATTTGGACCCAATGAAATTAATAGGTTGTGAGGCCTTTTTAAAATGTAAGTTGGAACAATAGAAGCAGACTGAATGGGTGAAGTCAAGCTCCCATCGAGCCAGGACTTTTAGTTTTTAGTAGCAGTTGTTGCTGAGTCTTGAAGCCGGCTAGAAGCTATGTGCATCTCTCGCCATCCCTCTCTCTCAGAATTTTCTTTAAATGTTTTTCTTCCTATTGTTAGAATTGCATGTGAGACAGTCTGTTCTACAGAATTTGCCTTTTGCCAAGGGTGCGTTTCTGGGATGTTACTAAATTAAACAGTTATTGTTTTGTAGCAAATCATCTGTTCTGTTAAGTTTTCCAATAGAGTTAAATTATTCTAATTTCTTATTTTTTGTTGTATTTTAACCATAGTGTATGAATAAAGCATATTTTGCTTCAAATCTGGTAGATTGACCAATCAAATTGCATCTGTAATGAAATGCCTGGCACTTGCCTTTAAAATAAGAGAAAGTTTAGAAATAGACTAGCTTCTTAATATATTTTGATGGGGTCTGGTCTAGTCCATAACATTGCTCACTCTAATTCTTTGTCCTGTGGTACCCTTTCACATTTTCCAGGAAGGGGAATGAGGAATGATTGATCTAAAAGAGCAATCTAAATACTTGAAGTGAAACACATACCAGTTGCTGTTACACTTTTTCTGTTCTGGAATCTTCCATTTGTATTTCTCTGGTTAGTAGTTATCTAGGTGGTTGCAAAAGATCCAAAGACTCTACTCAACAAAAACTGGATTTTTTTAACCAATATCATTAAAACAGCTTATCTAATCATTTATCTCATATTTGTAATTAATATACACAACTTATCTGTTGTTTTCACGATGACTGAAAAGTGCTTTGGGTTGGACTTACATATGCCATGTAGATAATTATCAAGGGCTCTTTTAAAACTCAGTTTATCACTTTGCTGTCTCTTGGTTCTTAAAATGTACTACTTGACAGTATGTGCCAGTTATCAGCCTGTCATTTTTATTATCTTTCAAACGTATGGTGCTTTGACAGCTTTTACACTGAAGGTCAAACATTTCATGATGGAGTTCTTCAAACAAATCATACTGGTTTGACTTTTTCATTTTGAAAGGTTGAATTTGAATATAGAATACAGGATTATAGACAGGATTCTTGGTAGTGTGGAAGAACAGAGGGATCTTGGGGTCCATGTCCATAGACCCCACAAATGTGCTGCACAAGTTGATAGGGTTGTTAAGAAAGCATATGGTATGTTGACTTTCGTGAGCAGAGGGACTGAGTTTAAAGTTGCGAGGTTATGCTGCAGCTCTGTAGAGCCCTCGTTAGAGCACACTTGAACTATTGTGTGCAGTTCTGGTCACCCCATAGGAAAGATGTGAAAGCTTTAGAGAGGGTGCAGAGGAGATTTACCAGGATGTTGCCTGGACTGGAAGGCATGTCTTATGAAAAAAGTTTGAGGGAGCTCAGGCTTTTCTCATTGGAGTGATGAAGGATGACAGGTGACTTGATCGAGGGGTACAAGATGTTGAGAGGCATGGATAATATGGATAGTCACAGACTTTTTCCCATGGCAGAAATATCTATGAAGAGGAAGCATAATTTTAAGGTAATTGGAGAAAGGTTTTGGGGAGTTGTCAGAGGTAGGTTCTTATTTTAAAGGCAAGTGCCAGGCATTTCATTACAGATGCAATTTGATTGGTCAATCTACCAGATTTGAAGCAAAATATGCTTTATTCATACACTATGGTTAAAATACAACAAAAAATAAGAAATTAGAATAATTTAACTCTATTGGAAAACTTAACAGAACAGATGATTTGCTACAAAACAATAACTGTTTAATTTAGTAACATCCCAGTGAGTGGTGGGTGTGTGGAATGCACTGACAGCAGTGGTAATACATTCAGATACATTAGGGACAATTAAGAGATTCTTGGATAGGCACATGGAAGGTAATACAATGAAGGGTATGTAATTAGTCTGACCCTATAATAGAATAGAAGGCCAGCACAATATCGAGGGCCAAAGGGCCTGTACTCTGCTGTATTGTTCTATTTTCTATGATTGATTTTCAGATTGTGTTTTATTATATTGTAGAAACCTCTGCTTCTAACTTAAATAAAAACTAGAAATAATGATTGGATTTTAGTGAAAAGATGGCAACCTCCTGTTTAATCATTCATTTGTGTTTTGACAAAGGGAGAGAAATATCTAATATTGACTGCTTGTTGAAGGGAAACAGATTGCAATTAATTACCTGTAGGTGTCACTGTTGCTCCATATCTACACCAGCAGAAATTCCAGAATGAGACAATATCACCAGACATTAAAGCTGTTATATAAATCTGATTAATGCATAAATGATATACCATGACTCATTGTTTTTCCTTCCAGTACCTACAAGAAGGAATAAAACAGCAAGGTATAGACATGTCTATATTTAAATGGGCAGAGATTTGCATTTGTGAGAGATAGGAGTGGGATTAGTTATGCCACATTTGGGCAAATATTTTCAAGTACAGAGAATTCTATCGGGTTTTGCATTATTTTAAATCTTTATTATTTTTCATATTATTAGGGGGTCATGTCAGTTAGATTTTGAATTGGTTTTGATTTTACTCATCTGTTTTTTTTCCCAGATACCACAAATTAAGAATAGCTAATAAAATTGTGTGATTGATAATTTATTTAAAAATGTGTACCTCCATTCTAATTTATTATTAACTGTTTAGAATGCTAACACACAGGATAATTGTACTTACTGGATATTTTCTTTGATTATATGGCACTGTTAGGTAATCAAATTGTTACATTCCCACTCTAGACTGTAAAAACATCCAGAGTGGTGCTGGAAAAGCACAGCAGGTCAGGCAGTTTCCGAGGAGCAGGAAAATCGATGTTTCGGGCAAAAGCCCTTCATTAGGAGCATTTTTCCTGCTCCTCGGATGCGGCCTGACCTGCTGTGCTTTTCCAGCACCACTCTGATCTAAACTTTGGTTTCCAGCATCTGTAGTCCTCACTTTTGCCTATTTAAACATCCAGCATACTATGATATAGAGGGACAATATCTAAGTGAGTGGATCTTATAGAAATGTTTATTTTTTTGGTGATTCCGGACAAAATTGCAGAGAGGATTAGATACATGACTAAGCACATCAAATTCTGCTAACAATCTAGTGTGACCTTATAAGAATTAGGAGCAAGAGTAAGCCATCTGGCCCCTTAGCCTGCTTCACCATTCAATAAGATCATGGCTGATTATTTTCATGGGCTCAGCTCCACATATCTGCTGACTTAACATAACCCTTAATTCCATTACTGTTCAAAAATCTCTCTATCTTCGCCTTAAAACATTCAGTGAGATAGCCTCAACTGCTTCATTGGGCAGAGAATTCACAACCCTTTGGGTGAAGAAGTTACTCCTCAGCTCAGTCTGAAATCTGCTCCTCCTTATTTTGAGGCTATGCCCCCTAGTTCCAGTTTCGCCCGCCAGTGGAAACAACCTCCCTGCTTCTATCTTATCTGTTCCCTTCATAATTTTATATGTTTCTATCAGATCCGCACACTCCTCCCTCATTCTTCTAAATTCCAATGAGCATCATCTCAGTCTACTCAATCTCTCCTCATAAGCCAACTCTGTCAACTCCGGAATCAACCAGAGTGAATCTCCTCTGCACTCCCTCCCGTTATGTTGTCGATTGTGTTATCATTGAAATGACATGTGGTGCACCTATTGTTGTACACTAAAGATCCTAGGGGATTATTTCAGGAAGATCAGGAAATTCGTCTGATGTCTTTGTTAACTTTGTTTCTTGAAATAAACACAATGTAAGCTCAGTGGCCTCCACAAGGGAGGGCATAGAGATCCAGGATGGGCAATAGTACTGGGTAATGTCAGAGTTCAAGGGGCAGGGAGGACACTTGGAGGCAATGTTTGTTGTGGTGGCTGTTTGCATTGGAGGGGAGGGTGGTGATGGATGGAATTTGAACTGCCAGTTTAATGCAAGTTAAAAAGGGACATGGAGACTTGGGCAGGGAACTGTGTACCTCACAGCCACATGGAACTTTCTGCTGACTGTGCCAGCGGTGATCTGTGTCCCCTGTTATCACTCGCCATTCACTAAGCACGAACTGCAAAAACACTTCTAGCATGATATCCAGAGAGGGCACAGTCTGTGCCAGTTCGATGTGCAAAAACATGGGATCCATGCTTGCTCAGCTCCAAGACATTGAAGGGGCAAGCATGTGAACCATGTACTTGCAAGCTTTAGTTTGAAATTATTTCATCATCCATTTGCAGTGCACATAATGCGAATGTACTTGGGCTTCAATTGCTGGTCACCGGTGATTTATACCATTGGTCCTTGCAAACTGAGCATTGGCATCTCAACGATGCAGGTGCTAACAGAAAAGGCTTGAAAAAGAGGCAAGACTGATCAAAAGTGAACATAATTTGTGCTACCTGCAGGTGCTCTGGGAGGCCGAGATAATCACTTTGTCGTATGTAATGCATGTATTACAATGGAGCTTCCTGAATACAATGATTAGTTTCATGGTTGGCATGGGACTGGGATGGGAAGTGGTTTCGAGTGCAGGTAAGCACTCTCTTCAAGGTGTAATGTCTCGGTCTGCTCCCATTGCTAACCATGTCCTCAATACTGTACCTTGACTTCCCCACCTCTGCCCCCACAGTCCGTGTTCCTTCCTTAAGATGTTCCTCTTTTTTCATCTTACGCCCTACTCAGTCTTTGCAATGAGCCCTCACATTTGACCTACAGTAGACTCCTTGCATCCTCCTCAACAACAATCGCACTCCTTGCACTGCTGATTCATTTTATTCCTTTTCATGGAGCATTGTTCATTGCAAAACATCTGCATTACATAACAATGGGATAATTCCTTATACGATGTCCTCATCCTGATTGTGCAACCACTGCGTTTGAGCTGGAGCCACAGGCTTAGGGGTATGTGGATTCCATACTTTCCGTTCCCTATCCGGTTCTTCCCCCAGATACCTCCACCAGTCAGTCATCATCAGGGTCCTCAGCCATCCCTTTTGCAGACAATTCTGCTCCTTTAGTCACCCAGGCCTAGTCATGGATCTGAAGCCTTGGCTCAGCTTGATCCGGGGGAGTCAGCCTGGGCCTTACTCTTTGCTCACTGGGAGATCCTGGGCTGGGGTGAAGCTGTGTCCAGCTCATCCTGATGTTGCTGCTCCTTAGAACTTGGTGAAAAGATGCAGCAAGTTGTTTCTGACATTGAAATAGACCTCAGTTGACTTCTCATACGATGCTGCCATATTTTTCTGCATAACTCACACCAGTTTGACCCCTATAAGTTTCCAGCTATTGTATAATTCTTGTAATATTCATTTTCCATATGGTTGTCATTGTCAAAGCTAGCATTAATTGCCGATAAACTGTTGCCCTAAACTCAGACAGTTGCGAACAATTTTCTCTGCCATTTCAGAGTATCAGTGACATTATTCAAAAAGTTAATAAAATAGCATGTAATTTATCTGCTGAGAGATTGTCAAACTCTGAGATACACAGAGGATTGGGTGCATGAATCATATAATGCTAGCATGCAAGTACAACAAATAATTGGGAACCCTCCAGCCACAAGGGATGAATTCAGATTTCTCCAGTTTCCTCATTTCCCCTCCCCCCCACCTTGTCTCAGTCGATTCCCTTGAACTCAGCACCGCCCTCCTAACCTGCAATCCTCTTCCTGACCTCTCTGCCCCCACCCCAATCTGGCCTATCACCCTCACCTTGACCTCCTTCCACCTATTACATCTCCATCGCCCCTCCCCCAAGTCCCTCCTCCCTACCTTTTATCTTAGCCTGCCTGGCACCGTCTCCTCATTCCTGATGAAGGGCTCTGGCCCGAAACGTCGAATTTCCTGTTCCGTGGATGCTGCCTAACCTGCTGTGCTTTAACCAGCAACACATTTTCAGCACAACAAATAATTAGACTAGAAAAGAGAATTTAATTCTTTATCACAAGGGAAACTGAATATAAAAGTAACTAGGTCATGTTCCCATTATATAGGCCACTGGTAAGACCACTTCATGCCTTTCTGCATGAAATTGGTCATTTTATTCAAGGAAGGATGCAAATATATTGGAAGCACTTCAGGCAATGTTTAGTAAACTATTATAAAGCAGACATTGTTGTAAAAACCCAGCAGGTCTGACAGCATCTGTGCAGTTCTGAAGAAGGGTCACTGGACTCAAAAACAGAGTTAGCATTTCAAGTCCAGTGACCCTTTCTCAGAACTTGTTTCTCTCCACAGATGCTTCCAGACCTGCTGAGTTTCTCCAGCAATTTTAGTTTTCAGAAGACCATGGTTGTATTGACTTATTAGGGAAGTCTATTCAAGCTGGACTTGTATCAACTGAATCTTAGAATTGTCGAAGGTGACTTGATTGAAACAGGTATGATCTTGATGGGTCATGACAAGATAGATGTGGAGAGAATGTTTCCTCCTATGGGAGAATTTTGAACTAGGGATAATTGTTTTGAAATAAGGGATCTTCCATTTGAACAAAGGTGAAGTATTGTTTTCTCTCAGAGTTCTGTGCTTTTTGAACTCATTCATTGAAAAGGCAGTGGAAACAGAGGTTTTGAATATCTAAGTTTAGTTCTTGGCAGGCAAGTAGATGAAAGCCTATTTATGGTAGGTGGTTGTGTGGATTGGAGGTTACAATCAGATCAGCCATGGTCTTGTTGAGCTGCTGACCAGGCTCATGGGGTCAATGACCTACTTTTTGTATGTGTCTTGCTATGATAGTATGATACTGGAGTCACATATAGATCAGAATAGCTAAGGATGACAGATTTATTTTAATAAAAGGCAATAATGATCCAGTTTCTTTATGTTTAACAGATGCATTTATATAAATATAGATGTTTTTAAAGATAAATTCAAATTTTCAGATGGCATGAAGGTTTGAACTCATGATGAGGAGGTGCTGCTGTTGGACTGAGGTGGACAAAGTCAGAAGTCACAGGACACCAGGTTGTAGTCCAGCAGGTTTATTGGAAATCACAGACTTTTGGAGCACTGCTGCAAAAATTTGTGATTTCAAATAAACCTGTTGGCCTATAAGCTGATGTGATCTGGTTTAAACTCAAGCATTGCTTGCTTATTAGTCCAGTCCTTTGGTTTGTGAGTCAAGTAAAATAGCAACTACACCTTCAATCTAATATCTAGTGGGCAGGAAACTGCAGGAAAGTATTCATTATGATGTCAGGTAAGACCAGCAAATTTTTGTTACAATCTGGTGAGAGATGTTTTTGTTTAAAGTAAATAATGTGTGACCTTTCAGATTCTAACTACGGTGATAAAGTCATAAGGTCTAACAGTTAGGAACATGCAAAGTAAACTTTAATATACAAAGTTAAAAATGCAAAGCAATCTGCAATATTTGCAATTTATGCTCAAACATTAAGAATTAACATGAGGTGCTCATTGATTAACATATAAACTGAGGCTGAACAGGTTATGGAGCACATCAAATAGCAGATGTGGTAAAGACAGATCTAATATATTTCTCAATGTTTTACTGATGAAGTGACTTACCAAATCTCATCCAAGTATTTGTCTCTTTCACAAGTCTTAAGCACCGCCTATGTTCTGTTATATCCATTTCCTTTTTTGAGTTCAAGTTGTCCAGGATTCCGCTGACTGTTCACAAATGTCTGATTACTGACTCTATTTCAGCTGATAGCAAGTTCCACTGAGCTGGTGCTCTGCTGCATCCATCTGAGCTCCAATTTTTGTAGCTTCACCAAGCAAATACTACTTGTGGGCTTCCTACAAAACCCTGATGAGCTGAAGAGTTTCCATGAGTCCCAACAGCTGATTGATATGTATCTACCAAAAGGCTACCCCAGAACCTTTGAATCCTAACTGCACTGACTCAGATGTAAGCGGGATTTTAATGTAAATGGAGTCTCTTCCTTTCTCCTGACCAACTCTAACTAAAATGGACTGACCCTTGAACTGTTGTTTCTTAAACGATTTGAGTGACGTATTAAAATCGATTGTATAACTATCCCCACAGGCACCAGACTTTATGGCATGCTAAAATATCAAAAATTGGTATTACCACATATCTTATCAATGATGAAGTTAATCTATAAAGAGGATTCAAAAATAATAGGTGATTAGAGTAGAAAAAGAGTACAGTTTACAGTTAAAAAGTTGACCTTTGTCCCAAGTTAAAACACTGATCCTTCTAAATGTCCATTACAATTATAATTATAAAGTATTTTGGCTGCTGTTTGAGTTAAAGCAATCACAACAATATAAAGAAAGCCTTCTGAGAATATTGACTTTAATAGTAATGGACAAAACAGATGCAGATTCATTAGTACAGCAGGAGCCAGCTAAAGAATAATCCCTTCAGGAAGAATAACAAATGAAGCATTTTTAACATTTCTAACCACTTGCATGAATATGAATTTTGTGCCCACAGAGATAAATTAAAGTGAAATAACTCACTTGGTTTTGAAGGGCTTTATGGGAAGACAAAGTTAAAAATCACACAACACTGCAAGTACAAATTCATCACACAAAATATGTGTGTGTGTGTGTGTGTGTGTGTGTGTGTGTGTGGTGCAATGGTGATCACCTGTAATGTGACATGAACCCAACGTCTCGGTTGAGACCCTCCCTATGGGTACCGAACTTAGCTATCAGCCTCTGCTCAGCCACTTTTCTCTGCTGCCTGTCCCGAAGTCCACCTTGGAGGATGGTCACCCGATGGTCCGAGGCTGAATGTCCTGGACCACTGAAGTGTTCCCCAACTGGGAGGGAACCCTCCTGCCTGTTGATTGTTGTGCGATGCCCATTCATCCGTTGTCGTAGACTTTGCTCGGTTTCCCCAATGTACCATGCCTCCGGGCATCCTTGTCTGCAACGTATAAGATAGACAATGTTGGCTGAGTCATATGAGTACCTGCCGTGTACAAGGTCGGAGGTGTCCCCACGTGTAATAGTAGTATCTGTGTCCACAATCTGACACATCTTGCAGCGTCCACCGTGACAGGGTTGTATGGAGTTGTCCTGAAAGCCGGGCAGCTTGCTACGAACAATGATCCGTTTGAGGTTTGGCGGTTGTTTAAAGGCAAGTAGTGGAGGTGGGGGGAAGGTCTTGGTGAGGTGCCACCAGACAGACACACACACACATACACACACACACACACACACACACACACAGACAGACAAAGACCCACATGCACACATGTATTTTGCGGGGTGAATTTGTACTTGCAGAGTTACATTATACTTTGCTCAAAAACTGCATGCATTCATGTAGAACTCTGAGCTCAAAAACTGCATGAATTTATGTAAAACTCTGCTATCTCATTTTTTAGATTAGAATCAATCTAAACATCATGGCGTAGACAGAGAACACAGGGGGCCAACACCTTCAACATATTGTCTAGCTATCACCATTGTTAACAGCTAACCCGAGAATGCAACCTTTAAAAAAAGGTTTTGTGATTTACACATGAAAGAAGTGAAACTATCACTGTATTCTAACAGATGAAAGACTTCACAGACAATCAATTTTTCAATGTATAATTTCAGTTACATCACACTGTAAATTTTTGCTATAAATTCTGTGTTAGAATTGAGCCCTCCACCATCACCTGATGAAGGAGCGTCACTCTGAAAGCTAGTGTGTTTCCAATTAAACCTGTTGGACTATAACCTGGTGTTGTGTGATTTTTAACTTTGTACACGCCAGTCCAACACTGGCATCTCCAAATCATAATTTATGGGAAGACGTTTTGAGCCTGTTCTGTATTCAAGCTAACTTTCACCAGAATATACCAGAAACTCTGAATGTACTGGCACTGATTTTTTTTCTGCACGTTGATGGTGGCTGAAATTTCCTACTGCTGCACTGAATGAATTTGACTTACAATCACTTTAGATTACTGCAAATAATTAGGTGAGTAAGTTTATTTACTTACTAAAACGGTTCACTGAAATGTTGGCTATTTTATTTTTCCAGTGGTGAGCGATGAACTGGCAATCATTAATTCTTCATGCACCAACAGTAATGACTTCATAATTGATGGCCATCATGGCACTTATCAACCACGAGAGAAAAAAAAGAATGAAAATTATAAAATGCTACCCAAATGGTTCCATGATCTGAGATTACTGAGATTACACCAACCAGCAAGGACCAAAAACCAGCCTGTAAGTTTTACACATAAGGACATCAGAGGCATATCAGCCTCTGTTTCTCGATGTTTATTTTCTTCTCGCGCCTTTTATTCTTAATCAAGAATAAAATTATAAAGAAAATTTTCAAGGCTATAGTTTATCACAGAGTTCATATGAGATCAACAATCGTGGTTTACCTCAGCTCTGTGTCGTTTTATAAATTACCTCGAAGTTCTGGGACACCAGCGTGCAAACAATTTGTGTGTTTTCTCTGAAGTTCCTCCCTCTGCTATATCATTGAAGGCATTAACCCTTTTTTTTTGTTTTGAATGAGTACTTCTGCCAAAATAAACAATTACCAAATCAGAAATGTAATGGAACACTCTCCACTTGCCTGGAATTCTACTTCAAAGACACTCAAGAAGCCTGGGACCTCCAAAAGAAAACAGCCCTGTTGATTAGCATTCCATCCACCAATGTAAATAGTTTCCCCTTCCAGCACCAACATATGGTGGCTGCTGCATAAGGTGCACTGCAGCTACCCAACAATCCTCCTTTAACATCACCTTCTAAACGTGTCACCTCGACCATCGAGAAGGATAAGGTGAGCAGATGCACAGGAACACTGCCAACTGCACATTCTTGTCCAAGTCACATATCATCCTAAATTGGAACTATATCACTGTTAATTTATTTTCACTGGTCAACATTATGGAACTCTCTGCCAACCAATATTGTGTGTCTACTTTCACTACATGAATGGCGGCATTGCATGAAATAGCTCAGCACAACCTTCTGACTGGCATTTGGGGTTGAGCAATGAATGCTGTGCTGTTATACTTGGGTCCAAAAAAGTCTAAAAAGGCCCTCAAATGAATAATACAGGATTAGCTGCAGTAAGTACCACCCAATGTGACAAAGTCACAGGGATATGGGCAGAGGAAAGAAGGAACATTTTTGGAGCTAAAATGGAGCCTGGAATTCACCTTACAATGCTTTAGAAATGTAGGTCACAGTCATGTCATCTGCAACTAGATGCAGTAATGCAATAAACCTCTCATTGTTTACTCAACAAGGCTCTGCTCATTAGAAAGGTCACTATCGAAGACACACACACACACACACACACACACACACCCCTTACGCACACACCATGAAAGAGTAATGACACTTGTACCAAATTATTGCATGTTTGGGTTTGCAGTAAGATTTATGCACTGCTTGAAACAGATAAAATCACAGAATGTCTAGTTTTTTCTTCACTCTGAATTTAGAATCAAATCACAATTTTAGAGTTGGGCCAATACTGTAGAAGTTCAAGATGGCTGGTGTTGGTTGCCACAACCTCCAGACATCATCATCTTCATCATCATCATCAGTGGTCCCTCGCAGGTGAGGATGACTCACTTTCACTCTCAGGATGAATCTGTAGATGGCTATTGTGTCTGATATGGCTTGCCAGACTCTGGTGAACTTGAGGTGGAAGACAGTCATGGTAAGGGGTGGGTGGTGTTTTGGTGTGGCAACACACTCCTTACGCTGTTTTCCCCTGGCTTCCACTTTTTCCCAATGGCAAGTTTTGAAATGCTTGATGCCTTCCCGAATGCTCGCCCTCCACTTTGGATGATCTTGGCACAGTGATTCCCAGGTGTCTGTGGGAATGCTGCACTTCCCCAGTGAGGCCTTGTGTGTATCCCTGAGGTGCTTTCTCTGTCCACCTGGAGCTCTCCTGCTGTTTCAGAGCTGGGAGCAGTGCACCTGCTTGGGGAGTCTTGTGTCGGTTACAGGGACGATGTGCCCACCCCAATGGAGACGATCAAGTATGGGCAGTACTTCAATGCTGAGGATGTTGGCGTGGTCGAGGATGCTACTGTTGGTGTGTTTTTCTTTTGAGCGGATTTGCAGGATCTTGAGCAGGCAGCATTGGTGATATTGCTCCAGTGCCTTGCGGAGTGTGCCATTTCAGAGCAAAACCTCTGGACATCATTCATTCAGTGAACAACATAGCAGGAACCCATTTGGTTTATTGCGTCTGTCCTGACTCTTTTAAATAGTTAAAGTACCTGTTCAATTGGCCCCATTCCTCAGCTCTTATTTGTCCTGCAGGCTGGTTCCCCAGTTCCACCCCACCTCAGAGCTATTTTTGCAGAAGTTGGATCAAGGCTGGTCGATAATTGACCACTTGTTAGGAAACCAACGTTGCAAATTTAAAGTAGCTAACTGTTGGCCTCCATTTCTCAGAGGTTGTGGCAGGCTGATTAACTGTTTCATGCAGAATGCAATAGTTAGAGGCTCAGAGGCTTTTCTAGCCTATCTGGGTGCCTCAGCAGGCATTAGCATCCTGCACTGGAGTTCTCCCCTACACCCCTCCATGGTGTTGTCCTAGTTGCAAAAGCCATTTTTTGAATTGAAGATTTCAAGAAATTGGAGCAAGGGACTTTCATCTTGAAGTACCCTCTCTTTTATGTTATTGATTGGGTTGCAAGGTTGTGGTTCTGAACTTTTATTTCTGCAATGCTGGACATTTGTTCTTTCTACTTTCTGAGATCTTGTAACTGAAGAAGCTCTACCCAGGTACCTTCGTACCGAAGATGGCGCTGTTAAGTGGTGACATATAAACTTTTCACTGTCGTCATTGAGTATATGTGACAATAAAGGCTAATTGTAATTGTAATTCTAATTCTAGTTGGCCACACTTCCCAAGCTAGGAGGACTCTGATTGGGCTTTCAATTTGAGAGTCTGCCCATCATTGTTAATTGACAATGAACTTTTCTCCAGGCTGATGAAGGTAATAACTCTCTAAAAAAATCCCAAAAAGTGAGTGTCTCTTCATCAGAGTTGTTTCAGCAGTTCAAAACAATTCCAATTTCTGTTCCCCAGTCATGGGATAATAATCTGATTTCTCATCTTCCCTTTGGTTCTTTCACCATGTTGACAATATTCCAGGTGATCTGATGAAATGAAAACAGGATTAAATAATCAAATAAAAGCAAATTACTTTTATTGCTGGAATTCTGACAAAAAAAGGATGAAACTAGCAGCATCTTCAGAAGAATAGTCATATTAGATTTGAAATAATAACTGTTTCTCTCACCACAGATATTGCCAGATCTGCTAAGTTTCCCTAGTACTTCCTCTTCGGTAACCAGATTTCACTAAGATTTACAGATATATATATATGTGAGGATAGGGGACTGGTGACACAAATGGAAATGTTTTGATGCACGACTAACCAAAAAAAATTCAGAAACTCAACAACTTTATTATTCATTTGCGAGTTGCCAATAGAAGTCAATATGAAAAGTCTGCATTTTATCATATTGAGCCTGGGGATGAGGGCATTGCTGGCAAGGCTAACTTTATTACCAACTCTTAATTGGCGGTGGTAACTGCCTTCTTGTATTTAACTACTGATTGTGGAACTAATGTCATATGTGGATAAGATAGTTATAATATGCTAAAGACCTAAATGAATTAGATTTCTTTTTTAATGACAATCTAACAATTTCATGGTCACTGCTACTGATACTGCCATTTAATTCCAGACTTGTACAAACCAAAAAAATCTTTCATGCAAGCAAAAAGAGATACAGCATGAATGAAAAATTGTGACTAAAACTGAATTTGAAGCAATTCAATAGATTAGATTAGATTCTGTACAGGCCCTTCAGCCTAACAAGTCCACACTGACCCTCCAAAGAGTAACCTACCCTGACCCATTCCCCAACCCAATATTTACCCCTGACTAATGCACCTAACACTATGGTCAAGTTAGCATGGCCAATTCACCTGATCTGCACATCTTTTGGATTGTGGGAGGAAACTGGAGCACCCGGAGGAAAACCACACAGACATGTGGAGAATGTGCAAACTCCACACAGACAGTCGCCCAAGGCTGGAATCAAACCCAGGTCCTTGGCACTGTGAGGTTACAGTGCTACCCACTGAGCCACCGTGCTGTTATATGAAGGATATACTTTATGAGCACATTTTTTTCACAGTGAAATTTCAGTGTTGCTCTGTGGTTATCTGCTTCGCAGCACTTAATATTTCACTCTTTTTTCATGAGCTCAGAAGACAATTTCCCGAAGGCTCGAACTTGCCCTGATCCTGAACTTGAATCTTTTTCTGGTTTTGTTTTTATCTCGCATGTGTAATCCCTGACTTGATCCTATCCATGAAAACTACCTCCAGCTCCCTCTACCTATTCACATTAAACTGCTGACCACCCACCTTCACCTTCCTGGCACTGATGTTAGTTGATATCCAGAACAGTTGTCTTTTCCTAAGTACTGTTCCATCCTCATCATTGCTGCCCTCCTCAAAAAGATATTTGGCACTTCTATTGTTCCAAATCACCTAATGATCTCCAACCTATCCACCCTTGAGCATTCATGCTTATCTTTCCTGAATTCCATACATTAAACCTTCTGATCAGGATTCCATCTCTGTCACCATGTAAACATGTTCTTTAAGAAAATCACAAATGACATCTTTTATGAGGATGAGAGATCAGTCCTCAGCAGGGGCCTCACCTTCGTTCCCCTACGCCCTCGGATTAATGAGTTCAACACGCGGCGAGATATTGAACAATTCTTCCGCCGCCTTCGCCTCCGTGCCTACTTTCACAACCAAGACTCCCGCCCACCCTCTGACGACCCCTTCTCCCGCCTCCAACACACCCCATCCACCTGGACACCCCGTGCAGGCCTCCTACCCGCCCTCGACCTCTTTATAGCCAACTGCCGCCGTGACATCAACCGACTCAACCTGTCCACCCCTCTCACCCACTCCAACCTCTCACCCTCAGAACGTGCAGCCCTCCACTCCCTCCGCTCCAATCCCAACCTCACCATCAAACCCGCAGACAAGGGAGGCGCGGTGGTAGTTTGGCGCACTGACCTGTACACCGCTGAAGCCAAACGCCAGCTCGCGGACGCCTCCTCTTATCGCCCCCTTGACCACGACCCCACCTCCCACCACCAAACCATCATCTCCCAGACCATCCAGGACCTCATCACCTCAGGGGATCTCCCATCCACCGCCTCCAACCTCATAGTCCCACAACCCCGCACCGCCCGTTTCTACCTCCTGCCCAAAATCCACAAACCTGCCTGCCCCGGCCGACCCATTGTCTCAGCCTGCTCCTGCCCCACCGAACTCATCTCCCAATACCTCGACACGGTCCTGTCCCCTTTAGTCCAAGAACTCCCCACCTACGTTCGGGACACCACCCACGCCCTCCACCTCCTCCAGGATTTTCGCTTCCCCGGTCCCCAACGCCTTATTTTCACTATGGACATCCAGTCCCTGTACACCTCCATCCCCCATCACGAAGGACTCAAAGCCCTCCGCTTCTTCCTTTCCCGCCGCACTAACCAGTACCCTTCCACTGACACCCTCCTTCGACTGACTGAACTGGTCCTCACCCTGAATAACTTCTCTTTTCAATCCTCCCACTTCCTCCAAACTAAAGGAGTTGCCATGGGCACCCGCATGGGCCCCAGCTATGCCTGCCTCTTCGTAGGATATGTGGAACAGTCCATCTTCCGCAACTACACTGGCACCACCCCCCACCTTTTCCTCCGCTACATCGATGACTGTATCGGCGCTGCCTCGTGCTCCCACGAGGAGGTTGAACAGTTCATCAACTTTACTAACACCTTCCATCCCGACCTGAAATTCACCTGGACTGTCTCAGACTCCTCCCTCCCCTTCCTAGACCTTTCCATTTCTATCTCGGGCGACCGACACAACACAGACATCTATTATAAACCGACTGACTCCCACAGCTACCTGGACTACACCTCCTCCCACCCTGCCCCCTGTAAAAACGCCATCCCATATTCCCAATTCCTTCGTCTCCGCCGCATCTGCTCCCAGGAGGACCAATTCCAACACCGCACAACCCAGATGGCCTCCTTCTTCAAGGACCGCAGATTCCCCCCAGACGTGATCGACGATGCCCTCCACCGCATCTCCTCCACTTCCCGCTCCTCCGCCCTTGAGCCCCGCTCCTCCAACCGCCACCAAGACAGAACCCCACTGGTTCTCACCTACCACCCCACCAACCTGCGCATACAACGTATTATCCGCCGCCATTTCCGCCACCTCCAAACGGACCCCACCACCAAGGATATATTTCCCTCCCCTCCCCTATCAGCGTTCCGCAAGGACCACTCCCTTCGTGACTCCCTTGTCAGATCCACACCCCCCACCAACCCAACCTCCACCCCCGGCACCTTCCCCTGCAACCGCAGGAAATGTAAAACTTGCGCCCACACCTCCACACTCACTTCCCTCCAAGGCCCCAAGGGATCCTTCCATATCCGCCACAAGTTCACCTGTACCTCCACACACATCATCTATTGCATCCGCTGCACCCGATGTGGCCTCCTCTATATTGGTGAGACAGGCCGCTTACTTGCGGAACGCTTCAGAGAACACCTCTGGGCCGCCCGAACCAACCAACCCAATCACCCCGTGGCTCAACACTTTAACTCCCCCTCCCACTCCACCGAGGACATGCAGGTCCTTGGACTCCTCCACCGGCAGAACACAACTACACGACGGCTGGAGGAGGAGCGCCTCATCTTCCGCCTGGGAACCCTCCAACCACAAGGTATGAATTCAGATTTCTCCAGCTTCCTCATTTCCCCTCCCCCCACCTTGTCTCAGTCGGTTCCCTCAACTCAGCACCGCCCTCCTAACCTGCAATCCTCTTCCTGACCTCTCCGCCCCCACCCCACTCCGGCCTATCACCCTCACCTTGACCTCCTTCCACCTATCCCACCTCCATCGCCCCTCCCCCTAGTCCCTCCTCCCTACCTTTTATCTCAGCCGGCTTGGCTCTCTCTCTCTTATTCCTGATGAAGGGCTTATGCTCGAAACGTCGAATTCTCTATTCCTGAGATGCTGCCTAACCTGCTGTGCTTTGACCAGCAACACATTTGCAGCTATAATCATTGTAAACCATCCAGCCTTATCATTCATGAACTGTCTGTAGATGTTGACATGGTTAACCAGCTCAACCTCCCTGCATGCCTCTCCTTAGGCATTCAGCTTGTGAAACTATCTATCAATCAATTCATCGCCAGAGAATTATGTTCTCAGGTTTCTATGCCTTACTTGAATCAGTACCAGTATGTGCCTCAAGGCAAGATGATTGACCCTCTCCTACTTCTCATCTAAGCATTGACCCTCAAAGGCATTACCCAAATGTACATTGGGTCCAACATTATGCTAATGACTTCAGTAACAGTCACAGCACCACCTTGCTTGACCACTCCACTGCCTCTAACTTGCTATGAAACTTATCCAAAATCTGGTGTTGAATTCACTTCTGCAGTGCTGAGCCTGACGTCCTTCAGAAAGCAGTGAGAGGAAGAAGGGAGCTCCATATTTTGGAAGATGGAAGAAGAAGGACACACCCAACCTCATAGCTGGCATAGTAGCAGCAGTTGAAGATGATGAATAGCAGAACGTGCCATTCAAGGCATAAGGATTGGGTGTCACAACTGATTAATTGACCTTATTTACTCTGACAATTTAAATGTCCACCTATGGGTATTCAACCTTCATTAGACCTTCTAGCACTTCAATAAGCATCTTGGGTGCACATTCATCCCATGTGCATCCGAGATACTTACTGAAGATCTTAGTAAGTTTCAGAGCCATACAACTGCTGAGGATCTGTCAGTACTGAGACATGCAATTTCTAATGTCAATGGACTATGGCTAGTGGCTATTGGAGATGGGTCTGCTATTGCACGGAGATTACCCGGATGATTGTACAAGAGCAAGTTCAGGGAAGGAGAGAGAGCGGAAAGTGTATAGAACTATTGCAATCTGTAAATGAGTGCACTAGTCTGCAATCTTTTCCATTCTCCATGAAAAAATATAGCAGATTCAGCTGCACTGGCTAAGTTGATGCATAGGCTGTGAGGTTTCTGGCAGTAAGGTCAACATTCATGAAACATGCTTATGGCATATTAGCAGTCCACTTTCACCAGTTCATTTTCAATTTCCATTCAAGTGTGGTGTAAAACAGGCTGCTGATTTAAAACAGCTTGCCAAAGACCAACTTTCTACCTTCCATTATCTTTTGTAATAGACACTAAAGCAATTTTCAAGCTTTCATAATTGAGCTGAACAGTTAGTTTCAAATGTGGTTGAAAATTGTAAAAAATCTAATAAACTTTGCCCAGGTGTTATAAGGAGAGTAAGCAGGAAGTATTAACTTGAGGACATCACAGTTGGGCAGATGGGAACATTTTCAGGAAGAGAATATTGATAATCTAGTCTCTATAGTATTGAAATGAAATACAGGAAGGAAAGGAACTGAAAGGAAGGAATCTTCATTTTCTGTTTGAACTGTCACATGGTCAGTAGAGCAGCAGAACCACTAACAAAATGTCACTGCGCAGAAAACTGAATTATTTTCAGGTTTAAGTCTCATTTTAATATTGCTGGTGAATTGTGAGCACCAAAAGCCTGCTCTGCTATTGTTAATTGATTCGGAAAGACAGGAATTGATCAGCTCCAACATTGAACCAGCTATAACAAGATATGTTAACCTTGAAAAGATCGTGCACGGCTTAGTAATAGGCTAATGTATTGAGGATCCAGGAATAGCACTTCAATTTAGCCTACTATTCTGCACATACTGGAAAATAATGCTTGGGAGAGCAACCAATGGATGTTTTCAGAACTGAGAATTCATTAATGACAATCTGCTTCATCTACCCTGTTCCCACAAAATTGCTAAACACCTAACCTCCCTTCCTGCCACTAATGTTAGCTAGTATTGTGAATGGCTCCTGCTCTTTAGTTAATAATATTTGCCCCTTCAAACATGTCAAACTGATTTTCATCCTAAAAAATTATTGAACTTTCTGTGCTTCTAAATTATCACCTGAAGGTCAATGTTCATGTTCACAACTGTGAATGTGATGTTATCTACGAAAAGTATTTTTATCTCTGCCACAGCACCAAGAATGCATTTACAAGCAGTTGTTGTGCAACAAATGGACAGACGATATGTAGGTTGCTCTGCTTTGGAATTGCACAGACATAATTCACACATTTGAACAAGTCCCTGCTTTGGTTTGGACAGATATGCCATCTGTCCATTAACTGGATCACCTGAAATTTGAAAAAATCAGAACCTTGGATGTCAAACATTGACTGACATAAATACTGATTTAAATTTTCCACCAGCTGCATTTGATTCAAGCCAATACTTAATTTTAAAAAGGGCCTCATTTTTTGTCCTTTTGTTCAATAACCTCAACCTTAAGTTTAAACCTTGGTCACTGTTTGACTTGATGTTTAATTACTTATTGAGCACCTTGTCAGTTTTTTTAAAAAAAAGGTAATATGCAAACTTTATTAATATGCAAGATTTTCTGTTCATTAACCTGCTCATGCTATCAATAAGTTACCTCATGGGTAAGGCATGTGAGGATACTTTCAAGGCTTGAAACATTGGGGGTCATAAGTCTGAAGTAATTTAAAATACAATTTAAGTAAGAAAGATGTTGAAAAAGACTGAAAAATGTATCAGTTATGCTATGAGATGATCACAAACCCAACATCTTTCTATTCAGTCCTGCCATAAATCCAACTATGTTTATTTTTCTGATTCTTTTTTCTTTCCATTTTGTGTCTTGCAATATTTGGCATTTCAATGTTGCATCATTACTGAACTCAAGGGAGACCTATAACTGATAAAAAGTGAATCAAACTTCCAGTTATGAACTAACAAAATAATGCCATGAGATATGACATTTTAAGCAAAATCTTCTGCTGTACAAGAGTTAAACCAGCTAACTATTATTGGCTTAATCCTATATATTTGAAAACATATTCTTCAAGAACAAAAAAAATTCAAAAGTACGCCTCTTGTTTACTTCTACCCAAGAGCTCACTGATACTGAAAAATGTACCAGTTATGCCATGAGATGATCACAAAGCCTGACATCTTTTGTGGGTGGCACAGTGGCACAGCAGTTAGCACTGTTGCCTCACAGCGCCAGAGACCTCGGTTCAATTCCCACATCAGGTGACTGACTATGTGGAGTTTGCACATTCTCCTCGTGTCTGTGTGGGTTTCTTCCAGTGCTCCGGTTTCCTCCCACAGTCTAAAAATGTGTAGGTTAGGTGAATTGACTGACTAACTTGCCCATAGTGTTCGGTGAAGGGATTAATTTAGGAGAATGGGGTCTGGGTGGGTTGCGGGTCGGTGTGGACTTGTTGGGCTGAAGGGCCTGTTTCCACACTGTAACTAATTAAAAAATTTACTGAACTAGTGTTTGTTCATTTTCATAGGACCAAACCAAGATGTGCCACAACTCTCAGGAATTCATTTTGAATCTCCTCAGGACTCTTGGTAATCTCTCAGAAACCTTTAACTAACATCCAACTGCACAATCTGCAAATTTGATGTTATTTTGTGTTTTACTGTATTCTACTACATGTAGACATCCGAGATCATGCATGGCCCTTACTACATTTTCATTCAGTGACTTTAAAAAAGATACAATAGCTTTTATTAATCCTTTGCCACATTCTCAGCTTCTTCCAAGGAGCAATTTGTGGCAGCTTTATCAATGCATGTGTGATGGGATTGGAATAGTTAGGTAGTAACCTTTGACTGGCATAGACTTGATGGTCTGAGGAGTCATTTTGCATGCTGGTGACCTCTATGACTCTATGGCGATGATTCCATAAGTGCTTCTAAGCTGTTCCAGCTTCAGATATCAATTACCTGTGGGAAATCCCTGAAAAAATGATTAATCATTGCACTTAACCCCATAGCAACATTACACACTTGAAATATCCCAGATGGTGGTTTCAACAAAATCATTTAAATTTCCAAATCTGCCCCTTGATCCAAGAAAGTATATGGACAGTTTAAGACCTTCACCTATTTATCAGTTGCCTTCTAAATTTTCTTTGTTCTGGGAAAATTACATGAATAATTTGTATCTCCAATTGGGGACAGCTTCAATTATACCAGACTTACTGGCTCCTTTGCCAAGCTAACAGAGGATCAAACATATTTTATTGTTTCATGCCTTTATCTGTAAACCTTTTAATTAAAATATGTCCATCCATTGAGTGGTGATTATCTGAAGGTATTTACCAATTTCTCAAACTTAGATGTTTCCACTACCTTATGTTTCAAAAACTGCAAACTAAAGGTTATATTCCAACAGCATGTGAGAGTGAGATGTTTTCAAAACAATAACAGAGCTATCGGAGGATCAGCTGCTCCTCTTGAGCCAGCCAATTAATGAGTGGTTGAATCCCAATTTCCTGCTTGCTCTGGGAACAGGTTGGACATTTACTTGGGGGCATAGTACTCCATCTGGTTGAGGACTTGAAAGCAAATTCAGTCCAATATAGTTTCAAATATCAAAAAAAAACAATGTACAGAAAACCAGATTGCATATTTAAGGGTTCAGAAACCAGGGTTTGGCGCAGAACCACGATCAAGTAATAATTGATGGCCTCTCTTGTGCCGTGCAACACGACAGATGCACAGTTTCTATATATTTTGACATTTGAGGTAGATTTTTTGACAATCATGGAAATGGCTGTCTATCAGGCAAATTGAATTAAAGCTGCAGCTGCAAATGTATTATTTTGGATTCTTTGAAATATAATGAAAATGGTGGTCTTTGAAATACTGGAGATTGTAGTCTGTCAGCAAAATGAATGAAGGAAGGGAGTTCCACAGTTATGCTATTTGTATGCGAATGGATTATGAATGTGCTATATAATATGAAATCCTGACAGTGAAATAGTGTTTTGTACCATCCTCAGATCATTGCATATTGATGTGAGAGTGACAAGCTTGAAAGATAGTGATTTGAGATTTCTGAGATACATTTGCATTAGGAAAATATGAAAGAAGCAATATCTAATGAATAGTCAGTGATATAGCACTGATGGTTACTGTATTTGAAGTTTCTGGAAACTAAAGAATTTGCTTCATGCATCCAGCATGGTGATGTTGAAAGAAGACGTTTAATTCTCGACAATGACTATAACTGCTGTGCATCAGGATGAATGCAAGTTTTGATGATGGGCAAAATCATCTTGACAAAATAATGTTGAATTCATCATGCACACTGTTATTACTGCACTAATTGATCAATAAATTCAGGTCTTGAGGAGATAGACTGTGAGTTACAATAATCTGAAGAAGTATGTTTAATTTCCAGGAAAATTTTATAAAACCCATGACTTTCTAAAACTCCCTTTGCTTTTACTGTATTAATGCAAGCTACCTAAAGGCTGAAATATCTTCTACATCATGCATACCTGCATTGATGTATGTTTTGTATGTTTATCTCTGTAATGTAAGTTTTCGATTCACAAAGAAGTTGAACTGTCATTTGGGAGAATATTTACCTGTAATACCTTTGAAGGAGAAATGAGTACTGATATAAATGATTGCCACAAGCAGCCAGTGCTTGGTGCATGGTGGATCAGTGGTTCACACTGCTGCCTTACAGCGCCAGGGACCCGGATTCGATTCCAGCCTTGGGTGACTGCCTGTGTGGAGTTTGTACATTCTCCCCGTGCCTGTCTGTGTTTCCTCTGGATGCTCTAGCTTCCTCCCACAGACCAAAGACGTGCACGTTAGGTAGATTGGTCATGGTTAATATGGGGATGTGGGAGGGATTCATATCTTTGGGTCAGCCTGTTTCTGCACTGTAGAGATTCTAAGTATATTGTTCTGAATGGCTGCAAAACCTGAGCAAGTGGCACAAGATCCTAAGAGGTTAGTAGCATTGAAAGTTAGCCTGCAATACTTAATGTTAACCTGCACCTTGTTAAAAGCTGAATTTTAGTTGAGCAGTTGCTAGAGATGGTTGGTGAGGAGAGTGATCAAGAAGGAAGAACAATGAAAATGAGGCAATAGGCCAAACAGCTTTCTCCAATGTCTGTTGATGTAGCCCTGGAGGCTTTGTTGCAAGGTGAACGGGAAAAGAGAGATTGAAATAGATGAGAAAATTGTGGTCACTGTAAAGAAAAACTCGATGCAAAGCTTTCTGCAGAACTTAAAACTCATACTTTCCAGAATGAGAATGGTGACCAATTACATCAGCACATGTGTAGACCCCCCAAAAAAAGCTAATCATGAATGCTAGAGTGGAAATCAGGTCATCTGTTTATTCTCATGCACATTGGGATTAATATCACCAAGATTGCAAGTACCAATTTTTAATGGGACTTGCAGGGTGTCACAGTCTGCGCTCACTAGCTTATGAAGATTGTTGAGGTACTTTCCCAGGATACTGCTATAGAGCATGAGTCTGCTTGTCCCTCTCTTAGGATGATGACATTAAAGTTCCTCTTCTATGTATCTCCCCTGTTGCTCTGGCAGCCATCTGAGACTGCACCTCTTCATGGCAATTTAGTGTAGTCTGAGGCTGGCCCTTGTAGCCCCAGAGCTAATTGAGGATGCCCTCCAAGTCTTCTGTCAACCATGCTGTAGACACTGAGATAACACGAAGCAGGAGCTCTTGGCAGATAAAGGCACACAGATGGCAGGCACAAATGAAATGCACAAGACTGATTAGTAGATATTTGGTTTGAATATTGGATGGTTTGTATTAGTTACTTTATGACATCTTTTATTTTATCATTGTAGTCAAATAAATGCTGTGATGGTCAGTATAACAGAATCCCTACAGTGCAGGTAGAGAGTATTCAGCCCATTGAGTCTGCAGTGATCCTTTGAAGGGCATCCCACTCAGACTCAAAGCCCTCCGCTTCTTCCTTTCCCGCCGCACCAACCAGTACCCTTCCACTGACACCCTCCTTCGACTGACTGAACTGGTCCTCACCCTGAATAACTTCTCTTTTCAATCCTCCCACTTCCTCCAAACTAAAGGAGTTGCCATGGGCACCCGCATGGGCCCCAGCTATGCCTGCCTCTTCGTAGGATATGTGGAACAGTCCATCTTCCGCAACTACACTGGCACCACCCCCCACCTTTTCCTCCGCTGCATCGATAACTGTATCGGCGCTGCCTCGTGCTCCCACGAGAAGGTTGAACAGTTCATCAACTTTACTAACACCTTCCATCCTGACCTGAAATTCACCTGAACTGTCTCAGACTCCTCCCTCCCCTTCCTAGACCTTTCCATTTCTATCTCGGGCGACCGACTCAACACAGACATTTATTATAAACCGACTGACTCCCACAGCTACCTGGACTACACCTCCTCCCACCCTGCCCCCTGTAAAAACGCCATCCCATATTCCCAATTCCTTCGTCTCCGCCGCATCTGCTCCCAGGAGGACCAATTCCAACACCGCACAGCCCAGATGGCCTCCTTCTTCAAGGACCGCAGATTCCCCCCAGACGTGATCGACGATGCCCTCCACCGCATCTCCTCCACTTCCCGCTCCTCCGCCCTTGAGCCCCGCTCCTCCAACCGCCACCAAGACAGAACCCCACTGGTTCTCACCTACCACCCCACCAAACTCCGCATACAACGTATCATCCGCCGCCATTTCCGCCACCTCCAAACGGACCCCACCACCAAGGATATATTTCCCTCCCCTCCCCTATCAGCGTTCCGCAAGGACCACTCCCTTTGTGACTCCCTCGTCAGATCCACACCCCCACCAACCTCCACCCCCGGCACCTTCCCCTGCAACCGCAGGAAATGTAAAACTTGCGCCCACACCTCCACACTCACTTCCCTCCAAGGCCCCAAGGGATCCTTCCATATCCGCCACAAGTTCACCTGTACCTCCACACACATCATCTATTGCATCCGCTGCACCCGATGTGGCCTCCTCTATATTGGGGAGACGGGCCGCTTACTTGCTGAACGCTTCAGAGAACACCTCCGGGCCGCCCGAACCAACCAACCCAATCACCCCGTGGCTCAACACTTTAACTCTCCCTCCCACTCCACCGAGGACATGCAGGTCCTTGGACTCCTCCACCGGCAGGACACAACTACACGACGGCTGGAGGAGGAGCGCCTCATCTTCCACCTGGGAACCCTCCAACCACAAGGTATGAATTCAGATTTCTCCAGTTTCCTCATCTCCCCTCCCCCCACCTTGTCTCAGTCGGTTTCCTCTAACTCAGCACCGCCCTCCTAATCTGCAATCCTCTTCCTGACCTCTCCGCCCCCACCCCACTCCGGCCTATCACCCTCACCTTGACCTCCTTCCACCTATCCCACCTCCATCGCCCCTCCCCCTAGTCCCTCCTCCCTACCTTTTATCTTAGCCTGCTTGGCTCTCTCTCTTATTCCTGATGAAGGGCTTATGCTCGAAACGTCGAATTCTCTATTCCTGAGATGCTGCCTGGCCTGCTGTGCTTTGACCAGCAACACATTTGCAGCTGTGATCTCCAGCATCTGCAGACCTCATTTTTTATCCCACTCAGATATACCTACTTTGGGACCCCATATTTACCATGATTAATCCACAGAGCCTATACATCCCTGGACACTATGGGCAATTTACCATGGCCAATCCACCTGACCTGCATATCTTTGGACATGGGAGGAAACTGGAACACCCAGCAGAAACCCATGCAGGTATGGGGAGAACATGCCAACTCCAGACAGACAATCACACAAGGCTGGAATCGAAGCTGGATCCTTGAAACTCTGAGGCAGCAGTGCTAATCACTGTACCACCATGTTATAATAGTGTGCAGATTGCAATGATCACAGCTGATGTCAATATTTAACAAATCAGATCCCAAAAGTGAAAGCTAGTTTGACAAATCACAAATTGTATTTTTACAATTTGGTTACCATAAGTCAGTCTCTAAAACATTCACACAAGATTGCCAATGTTCTTTTAACAAAATAGCATGTTTACTAGACAAATGAAAAAAAAATCCCTTCCCCAACAAAATCTTTTTCAGACACAAGTCCTCAGTGACATATGACTCCTACCTTCTCATCAAAATTTCTTATTCAATGACTTTTTCAACCTTTTATCCTTTGAGCGCCAAAAAAAGCTGAAAATTTCTTTCCAGCTCTATTAACCTGAAGACTTCCTTCCAGTTCTGGTAGCTTTGAGTTTCCATAAACTCTCACCGCTTGGACATTCTGCAAACATGCCTCCACCATTTTGATGGTATTACTTTTCTTTTGAACTCAGCCTCCTAGTGGCCCTGGCCATTTGTTTGTATACAGATGATCAACCTCCACTTAGTAAAGATTTCATTAATTAGTTCCCCAAGTTGCATGCTTGTCATTTACCTCAAGTTAAACAGTTTCTTAGAAATGATGTTTGAGTTCACAGTTTAAAGAACAGTTTCTGACTTTTTAAAAACAAGTGCCCTTCACCGAACTGAAACCAAAATGCATTTTCTTCCCTGACTTTAAATCCAGGTTTCCAAATCATCAAAACAAAATGAAGTTATGAATCTTTATCACATTTCCCCTCCAAAATGAAAAAAAAACTCATCTACGAGGTATCTTCATGTTCTACCAGAATTTCCTCTTACTATTATTGGACAATGAGTATACTTACATTACAAACACAAGATATTTTTTGAATCATATTCTGCACTAGCTCATTTAATTGCAACATTCACTTTCACATGAATGAATTTTATGTTATACGGTATAGCACTAAACTCCAATGAGACATTCTTACATTTTTATTACAGACACATTTCAAAAAAGATTATGATCCGCATCAATAAAGATCTCTGTACAGTTGTTTGATATGTAGATTTTAAAATGTTATGGATCCAGTAGTTTATTTGCTTCAGTTTCCCTTTCTCCACTGTTGAATATATTTGACATATTTTAATTTCCTGGAAAAAATAACTGATTAGCAATCTGATACCCATTTCTTCCTCCTCAAACAATAGGAAGATGCACCAACAAGACATTGCTGACTTCAACAGCCAGTTTCAACAGCTTATCATAGTTTGATGAGCTAAACTGCTAAAACTAATACAGCATTCAGCATACTCTCCTAAACCTTTCCTATTCATGTATCTGCCCAAATGTTTTTTTTAATGTTACAACTGTACCTGCATTAACTCATTTCCTCTGGCATTTCATTCCACATACAAATCACTCCCTGTGTGAAAACTTCCCCCTTAGGTCCCTTTTAAATCTTTCTCCTTTCACCTTAAAATTATGCCCCCAGTTTTGAACTCTCCTACTGTGTGGAAAAAGGCCTTTGCTGTTCACCTTGTCTGTGCCCCTCACGATTTTATAAACCTCTATAAGGTTACCCTTAACCTCCTACGCTCCAGCCTCTCCCTATAGCTCAAACCCTCCAATCCCAGTAACATCCTTTTCTGCACCCTCTCCAATTAATAATATTCTTTCTACAGCAAGGCAACCAGAACCATACGTGGTACTCCAAAGTGGTCTTACCGATGTTGTAGACAACAGCAAAATGATGTCTCAACTCCTAAACGCAATGGTCTGAGCATTGTTGAAAATTTTCTTTTAAAGTTTGACTGAACCTAACTAAATTTATATATATAAAACATAGTTGCATAATCTTTCAACAACCTGACTCCTTGGTCGTTGAGAAATTGCAGGTGTTTTTTTTCATTCCAAGCATCATGGCTTTATTTTTTAGAAGTCCAGCTGGGGATTTCAAAGCTCTATCAGTCAATGGAACTGGACAATGTGTTTTTAACAAATCATCTATTGTAACAAATTGGCTATCTCATCCTCACAATCCAATTCTTCAATCATGCAATTGATTCTGAATCTACATTTCTTACAGTGTTCATATATGTTCATCACATGCATTTGGTTTTGGCACCATGATAACAAATGAACTATTATACTTCCTTCAATAATGGCGTTGTCCCTTATAAACCTGATCTCATCCCACATTTTGACAAATTTCTCTGAGTTGCATTTATGAGGATGTTGCTGTATGGGTAATGTCCCTCCTATATTTATATCATGCATGACCAAATAAGTTTTTTTTTCTGACCCATCTATAAATTAATTTATGATTCTGTAATAAGTTCTGAAAGTCACTCTGATAATATTCTGGGAGATAGAATACCATTCCATCCAACGTTTTTAAAAAACTCAATATTATTGACTGATTATTAGAGGGTTAATTTTTGAATTTTCAATTTCTGATTCATTCCCTGATAATTTTATTTCAATTCCCCATTCCTTTCACAACTATAAATACATTTATGCTTTGACTATTCTCCCTATCATTGTACTACTTGAACATTTTAACATGGCACACAAGCTGATTTTCTTTTTCTCCTTTCTGGCATACTTACTATATTAATCACATCAAATAAAAAGGAAATTCAATGATAAGGTTCAGTGAATTCCACTTTTAATGGATCTCAAGAGACAGATAATGATACTAACATCTTATTTCCAGAAACCAAATTTTGAGCTTTGGCCTTTTTATTTATTCATTGTTTGTTGAGTAACTTGCAAACGTTTTTGGCCAACTCCAATGCTTTTGTTAGCTTTTCTCTGAAAATGGAAGTAGATGCAATCTCTGTGCTTTGGTTTAAGAATTTTTCTTTGATGAATTTAAAATGTCCTCCCAGCTAATGTCCATATCACACATACATATTATTAATAATGACATTCATATGCAATTATACTCAGTTGTGTCATAGGCAGAACATCATTTTGGAAGTCAAAAATTGGATATAATCACTGAATATTTAAGATAAACAAGTGCTCGACAATGCCCCTCCTCATCTGAAGAGTGTCTAAACATCTTCTCTTGACATTCATTATCCTGACTGTCACCTCCAATTCTGTAAAACCACAGCTCCAACTCCAGCATTAAAATTTATAGAAACAATTACCATATAGAAATTGTTTCTAGATCTTCAGTGAATGATTGAAAAACTATGTCCTCCGATTCCTGATAAGAAATGGTCTAAAATAGCTAAACATAGAAATTTACAATATTTTTTTGGAGGTTCTGCTGATCATCCACTGAAGTTATGGTATGACAGTGAGGCAACTGCAGAGAATTTAGGATCTAATTTAAACACACTTTGAAAATTTGAGCAATATTAGTTTGATTTGAACAATGGCAAATTGGTGCGCAAGAACTATGTGTGTGTCAAATTATGACATTAACTCAAATTTTAAAATGTGCTTCACTAATTTGTAGGATATCATCAACATATTTTGAATTAGAAATAAAGTTATTTCAGAATCCATAGCTGGGGATATATATTCAGGTTAAAATGTTTGAAATGAATTGTTTCTGACTCAGAACCTCTTCCTCCAAAAATGCTTAACTAGAGGCGACAGAAAACTAACATTTATCATCTTCTTCACTCTGTAGGTTGAATTAATCATAAATTAGTATTTATTATAACCCTCAAATCTGGATCTTTCCTTAACAGACCATTCATACCCATGTTATACCCTGAGCCAAGTTTCTGCTTGCCTGTGCTATTATACGATGGCTTTGCCATAAACTAATCACTTGTTTAATTTACAAATACCCATTGCTAGCTCATTTCAGCACAATTCCTTTGTAGCAAAAGATTCAGGTACTGAAGACCTTCAAAACTTATAAAAGCAGATCTTATGAACCAAGAATGGCTGAAGATCTCAGCAACAGATGAGGCAAAACAACAGTCCTGTTTCTGGCTGAGCAAAGCCTTGTGAAAGATCATTTTTGAGACCATGGGGCTTTTGTCAACAAAGATTTTTAATTGAACATTAATGCAAGCTAGCAGGTCACTACAGTCTGTGAGCTCAAGATGTACAGTTCACATTAAGAGCACTCAAGTTCCTGTAACCTGTCAAATTTCAAGACATATTAGCCATCTGACATTTTGTTTCTGGGACAACCTGTTTTGCAAGTAGCAAACCAAATAACCTAATATTGCCACATATAACCTAATATCACCTTCCTCGATTAAGCCCCTGCATTACGTTGAGCCATGTGCTAATTTAAAGACTGCTAACCTGACCAAAGCATTCACATAATAACTACTAAATAAATTGTTTAATTGTTTAGTTTTGGTGATGAATTATTGGTTCATATGTCCTTTTACTTTGTTTTATTTATTCATGAGGTGTGGGTGTCATTGGCAAAATTACCCTCAGAGATTGCACCACATTCTTGAGCTGTTTGGCTATGTATGGTGAAAGTGTTTTCATAGTGCTCTGAGAGAGATATTCGGGTTTTGATCCATTATTAATGAAGGAATGGCAATTTATTTTCAAATTAGGATAATGTGTGACTTGGATGGAAGCTTGAAGTTGGTGTTGTTCGCATACTTCTATTGTTCTTCTGTTTTCAATTGGTAGAGATGAGGCCTTTGGAAGGTGCTGA
This sequence comes from Hemiscyllium ocellatum, assembly GCF_020745735.1. NCBI lineage: Eukaryota > Metazoa > Chordata > Chondrichthyes > Orectolobiformes > Hemiscylliidae > Hemiscyllium > Hemiscyllium ocellatum. Next base: position 20,955,105 of record NC_083404.1, read on the forward strand.
CAAAGAAGCCTTGGTGAGTTCCTGAGGTTCATTGAATAGATAATGCAAACTGTAGCAAAAGTGCATCAGTAGTGGAGATAGTGACTATTTAAGATGCTGAACAGGGTGCCAATCTAACATACTGTTTTATTATGGAGTTGAAAAGTGTGGCACTGGAAAAGCACATCAGGTCAGGCAGCATCTGAGGAGCAGGAGAATTGACATTGTGGGTCACATTCCTGATGCCCAAAATGTTGATTTTCCTGCTCCTCAGATGCTGCCTGACCTACTGTGCTTTTCCAGCACCAAAATTTTCCACTCTGATCTCCAACATCTGCGGTCCTCACTTTCTCCTGCTTTATTACAGAATTTAGTGAGTTTGATGAGGGTTGTTGGAGCTGAGGTTATCCAAGCAAATGGAGAATATTTTATCACAGTCTCAACTTAACCATTTGCAGGGTTCCAAAATGGATGCAGGGATTGCAAAGAGAGATTACCCCACTTTTATTTCGCACTTGAATTATTGGGGTGTGCAGTCAGACTAAGCTTAGTTTTGAATGCCTGAGTAGGGAACATAAATTCATGAGATGCTCACATCAGTTAAGGCTAGCTTGTACTGCATAAAGCCAGCCTTCATGTCTTATTGGGGAAGATCTATAATACTTGAGGCCTATGTTGCAAGTTATTCAAAAGGTGATTTTGATGTAAAGGCATGCAAAATTAACATAACATAACAGTATTTTTTTCAAACACTACACTGAGGGTTTGTCAGGGGAGGTAGAGAAGAGAAAGAAATCATTTGGGTTCTTCCAGTAGCAATGACCTAGCGATAGTCTCTGGCCATGTTTAAAATGTACGTTTCATACTTCTCTGCCAATATGGCGAAGATGTGGTCAAGAGGCAAAGCATTGGGATACATGAAGAAGATTGAAGATAAGAAGTGGGTGGAAGGTGAGGGGGTGTGACCAGTGCTGGGATAGATAAGAATTGGATGTAAGTTTGCTCGCTGAGCTGCAAGGTTTATTTCCGGACATTATCAACAAACACATTGAGTTAGACCCCCTCTACCATCCCCTGAGAAAAGGAACCGGAAGTGACTTCACCACAGGAAATAACATCACCACAGGAAATGACATCACCGAACCAAAGAAACTCAAACATATAAATAGAAAGCAGGAATTTTCATCATTGCTTCGCCTAAGGCTCACTGAAGATGTTACCTAGTAGGGTAACAAAATGTTTTGAAATGAACCTTGCAGCTCAGCGAGCAAACCTACATCCAAAACCTCAACCTGAGCTACCAATCTTCTCAAAACCCACTATAGACAAGAATATTTGGGGGGGGGGTGTTGGGGGGTCAGGGTCAGGGTATTAGTGTGGGGTGAGTAAGCAGTACTAGGGAATGTGAGGAGTTAGTGGGTGTCATCAGGAAAGGTGTACAAGGTGGGGAGTTGGGATGTGTATGTGGGGTAAGTGGTCAAGCTGTGTGAGGAGGCTTGAGGGATATAATCAGTAATGTTGAGGATATGGAATTGGGAGAATAAGCATTATCAGGGGAGAAGTGGGTGTTTTCCAGACCATCCTGACACAGTTCTGCAGTTAATCATTGTCTACCCAGATCCAATGCCTAACTTTGTGCCTTCTGCCTTTTCATGTGAGCAAGAACTGCAATCTAGCCACATGATGGTGGGACACCAAGAAAATAGTGATAAGAAAGCAAGACTACCATTCTATGCTTGCAGCAAGCAATTCAAATTATCACATAATGTGTGGTCTGGAGAATACCATGGAGCCACATTTTCACATGATAAGACACCAAGACTGAAATACCTGTAACCAGAGTGCAAACCAAGAGAGAAGAAATGTCACATGGCCAGAGGTCAAGATCACATTTGAGTTTGCAAGGTCAGATTGTTTCCTTGAAAGCTCAGACTGCTGGCGTCACGGCTTTGGATACCAATGTACAACAGAACTTAAAAGTTATCAGAAGTGTCCAACAACTATTCCTCCAGTGGATTACTAGGATTCCTGAGGTACTATTAACATCTTGTTCCTCACTCAAACAGGAAAATTGCCGCTTGAACATTCATATAATTTGTTTCAGATAGACCTTTCCCTCTCACTTTGTTCTTGGGTCCATTTTGAACAAATGCAGGTCAATTAAGGGAAAAAGCACAGATGTGTTAAGCAAAATCATGTTTAACCAACCTCCCTAATAAACCTGAAGAAGCTGACAGAGAAATTTGATGAGGGTACTGCTGCTTTTACAATTAAGATAGAGCAGCAAATACAGCCTTATATATTTCAATCAACTAGAGTTTGTACTTGGTATTCCAGCTAATTAAAGTATAATTTTATATTTGGTGAATTGCTGACAAAAAATCTTCTGTTGCCTTAACGGTGAGTGTGCATTAATACATGGCTGTAGCTATGGCAGTATGTGTGTCAGCCGAGAGAGGAAATTAATCTATAATTCCAGTTGATGTTGCGTACTTGGGTTTGCAGTGGAAACTGAAACATCAGCCTTGCAACACTCGTCATGATCTCAATAAACTGGTGCAACAGACTCACGGGCACAGTTAAAGCTTATAGAATAAAAAGGGCAGTAGCACTATGGATGTGAGATCGACTGAGTGAAAGGAGCAAAGAAAAGTATTCAATTCATCTTTTCTTTTGACTAGAGAGAGGTTGAGAATGGTATTCCCCAGGGACAGGTATTGGAACCCTTGCTTTTCCTGATGCATCCTAATGACCTAGATCTTGTTGCACAGAGCAGAACTTCAACATGATACAAAACCAGGAGGCATTATAACTTCTGAGGATTAAGTAGAACTAAAAATAGGACAGAAACGTGGTGGTGTGGTGGAATGCTCTGACAAATAGCAGAGGAAGGTTAAGACCAAGACATTCTGAAGTGCTTTATTTTGGTAGGAAAAACTTGAGGAGGTTATATAACATAAAGAGTACAATCCTAAATATATACAGAAACAGAAGGACCTGGATATGAAATGTTCAAATTTTATTCATAGAATTCACTACAGTGTGGAAAGAAGCCATTTGACCCATTTATTCTGTGCCAACCCTCTGAAGAGCATCCTAACCAGACCCAGAATCTGACCCCCATAGCCCTGCATTTCCCATGGCTAAGCCACCTAGCCTGCATATCCCTAGTCAATATGGATAGTTTTGTGTGTCCAATGCACCTAACCTGCACATCTTTGTACTGTGCACTGGAGGAAACCCACAAGGCGAACATACAAACTCAACACAGTCATCCAAGGTAGAATCTAACCTGGGTCCCCAGTGTTACAAAGCAGCACTGCTATCTACTGAACTACTGTTCTGCCCCAGATTATTGATGCTAGACAAACAGGAAATTTAATTTCCTTAGTTTTATACTGCACAGGCCTCTTAATAAAACCTAAGATATGCTGCATAATTGTTTACCTGCAACTTTAATGTATTTATTTGTAATATATAATCATTCTTGTTAAGTACAGAAACCTGATTTGGGTCTAAAGTAAATTGGGGAATTTTGCACACTCTTAGAAAATCTTTAAGATTTATGAGAAATCCATGAATAAAGGGATTTGTTTTCCAGTGGACTATCCCAGTGAAATACAACACTTCCTAATAGCATTGTTGGACTGCCGCCCACCATGGAATGCAATAGTTCAAGAAGGCAGCTAGCCACCATCTTCTCCAACATAATTAGGAATGACAATACACTGTGGCAAATCATTGACACCCATTATCTAATGATAGAGTCAAAGTCATAGAGTCAAAGAGGTTGACAGGCCCTTTGGCCCAAGATGTCCAGTTTTCACAATTTAAACTAGCCCCATTTGCCTGCATTTGGTTCATATTCCTCCATACCTATCCCATCTATGTACCTGTCTAAATGTTTCTTCAATGATGAAGTTGTATTAATTTCCACCACTAACTCTGGCAACCTGTTCCAGACACTCACCACCTTCTGTGTGAAAATGCTGTCCCCCTGGGCACTTTCGGATCTCTCTCCTCTCACCTTAAACCTATGTCTTCTAATTTTAGACTCCCCTCCAATGGGGAAAAGCTGTCAGCTATCTACCTTATCTATGCCTCTCATGAGGTAGCATTCTAGTAAATCCTTTCTGCACTCTTTTTAGTCTAATAATATCTTTTCTATAGTAGAGTCTTCAGAAGTGCATGCAGTACTCCAAATGTGGCTTCATCAATGTCTTGTACAGATGCAATAAGGTGTCCCAACTCCTATACTCAATGCTCTGACTGATGAAAGCTAATGTAACCTTAAGAATATATTGCTTTGCAAACTTTTTTTCATTATTATTAATAGTGACCAAAAACCATGCTTCCTTACAACATTAATTCTTTATAATGTGATCTGGAAACCCATTAATTCTTAAACTTTGGCTGCTGAAACAATTCACTTGCTGTGTGATTCGAATAGACATAAACTCTGGGCATTATGACTACACAAACATTATGAGATGCACATGAGTGTCTATAGCCCTTTGTTAACTTGTATCTTGCCAAATAAAATCAATTCCAAAATCCAAATTGGAAAGCTGTCAGTAAGATCTAAAGGAGAGAGCATAGTGTTTAATATTCCACTTCCCATGTGCCTAAGTAGTCAATCCTATAGGGCAGAACATTTCACCCAGCGTATCTAATGAAGTGCCCTTGTAATACTCATTCCATAAATATTTTAGACTGCATTGTGAAAGTTTAGTATGTGCTAATAAGACTCTTGAAATATTTGAAATCTGTCAACCTGGTATTATCATGAGGTGAGTGTGTTTTACTTTTCCACGGAACATCAGTCATCAATCTCAGGAACCTTCCAATACCGCCTCTAATAAAAGTAGTGGCATGTCAATATGCTTTTCTCTGATGTCAACAAAGAATAAGCTCCTCTTCCTGTGAATGGTGTTTCACTTATCAAGGCAAATAAATATTCACACCACAGTATAGTGCATTGTCTCACTGAGTACATAAGCACTCATACATGAATTTCTATTGGATCTTCGATTGTATAATTACATTTGAGGAATATGACATGTAAGTGCAGTTAATGGCCTTGAAGGAACGTATTCTCAATTTCATATTGATATTGATATTCTAGCTTTGTTATAGGTCAAAGGACTCACAAGGATCAAAGGTCCAAGAGGAAGAAGATCAGTGTCCTAAAGCAGCCTTAAAGCACTCCAAGTGAACAGAGTAATTCTTAAAGTAGTCCAGTTAGGAAAATCTTCTCACACCTGGAGCAATTGCAGAACAGTGGGTTCAAATGAAGTCAGCTATCCATTGGATTTGGGCATTATCAGCACTGGTTCAATCAAGAAAAAGTGACTTTCTGAAACTAAAGCAACCACCCTCATTAGCTGGTTGGAAAATCTGAGGTCAAAAGCCAAAAAGAAAGCATTCAACTGCTCAAGGCTGTCCCCCAATGGCAAATTTAAAAGGTATAAGACAAATAGTTGGACATGAGAGCTGGAGAAAACCTACGCTATATTTCTGTTACAAGATGGAAATCTTTTTCAAGCTGCAGAGCCATCTATAGATTAGGGTCAAAAGGACAAAATCGTTTTGCTTACAGGGAGTTACTCTCCTTTTAAAATTGACAATATAAATTTGTCAATGCTGGAAAGAAAGTTTCCAACATCTTTTCTACATTAATCTGCAGTGGCATTTGATAAAGTCTGGGCAATCTATCCTGTGGCAGTGTTCATATGGAAATGCCATTTGGTGGAGAGTTGCAGTGAATGATCAAACCTTTTTACCTCAGAGCCTCAAACTAAACTGACCACCATAGACATACATGACCTATAATGTGAGAAATACAATAGTGCCCTTGTCCACTCTGAACCAGATTTGCAAACCCAGTCACAATCTCTTCAAGCATGCGTACAAAAGACTTAGCCTGTACTTGAATGCTACCAGAGCAAAATTCATATATCTACTTAGAGCTGTTCAATCCGATATCCCCATTCTGTACATGATGAGAGAAATACTCTGGAATAGATTGAGCAGGTCCCATAACTTGTCAAATAGTTTTAAGAAGGAGATCCCACACCAGATCAGTCGAGTAAAAAATGAGGTCTGCAGATGCTGGAGATCACAGCTGTAAATGTGTTGCTGGTCAAAGCACAGCAGGCCAGGCAGCATCTCAGGAATTGATGAAGGGCTTCTCTATTCCTGAGATGCTGCCTGGCCTGCTGTGCTTTGACCAGCAACACATTTGCAGCCCACACCAGATCAGCTGCTTCAGTCCTAAAAGCTACAGCAGTCAATATTTGACATGGAAGGTACTGAAGTCAACAAAAGCCTTCATGTTTGCATAAAATTAAGAGGTTTGAAGTATTAGCACTTTCTGTTCTTTATTCTTTAAAGGATCTGGATGCTGTGTGTATAATAATCAATCACTTTATCTGTCCGATGATATACAGGTACACACCTTTGCTCCTGCTCCTCCTTTTGAATTAAACACAAAAGTTTGCACTGTCTCTCCACATTCTTTTAATCAAAGTAATTCTATTGTCTATTGAGGTTGATTTGCCACTTGTCTGCTATTATACCAACCTGCCAATGTTCTTTTGATAGTCTACACTGTCCGTCTGACAGTTCACAATGCTTCTAAGTTTGTATCATTCAGCAATTTTGAAATTGTCCTTTACTCCAAGACCTAGATTTATGATATCAATTGTCCACTCTTTTCCCTAATTTTAGAAGGTTGTCATAAAATAGAAACACTAGATGGAGAGACCATGGTAATCTTTCTTTCCTCTCATCTTTCTTTCATTCCAACCTTTTGTTCATGCTTTTTTGCTGTCAAATAGTTTACTATGTTACCTGCGCAGTCTTAAAAGAACCATAGGTAAAGGGGAGAGCAAGCCTACAAGAATGAAGAATTGACACCATCACTTGAACATATACACTGGGCTACCAGCTCAGATGAAAGCTCATCGCTTGGAAGATATAGTGGAATATATATATATATATATATATATATATGTGTGTATGTATATATATATATATATATATGGACTTACTGGTTACAAATTGCATGCAACAGGCCAGAGAATGGGTCTGATCGAGACCTAATAGAGCAGAAAAATAAGAGAAAAGTGCCTGCATAGAAGCATGATATATTGACTTGTTCTGCCAGAAAAGTTTCCATCTTTGGCAAGGAAAATATTGGATTCCAGCACTCTTATGGCACAAGGCATCATGCAAATCTCAGAGCCAAACCTTTTGTAGAAGTAGTAGGTAAATTCACTTCAGTACTTCCAGCCTAGCCCATGGTAGAGTGTCTGCTGGCCATCAGTGCCCTTCCTGTTGTCGAAAGTCCCGCAATCCCGAAAACCCCAACCCAAAACTGTAGTCTAAACCTGGGTTAGTAATGCCTACAGCTATTTTAGAGTGCTGCAGTTTCCATGAGTGCAAATCACGAGCCTTCCACCAACCATGCTACAACAACTGGAATCCCATTACTTAGTACAGCCAAAGGCTCCCAAATAACCTCATACACAGCCTGACCTATCTGATAGTATGTACAAGGGCAATTAGGACTTTTTTTGTCTCATCAATATATTGCTAGATGAAGTTGTTTTGTGAAAGTTTTGGTCTTATTAGCCTTCGTCGAGTGATGGTTTCAAGAGGACTTTGTAATAGGGAAAATTGTTTATATATATTATCTGGAATTGCAGGTTGGTTTTGGTATGGGATTTATAAAATTAAATGAACTGTCACAATACAGTTCTGCTCATTCTGTCCTGGAATGTGTGAGAATATGCCTTTCCCTCCTTCTCCTTTTCCTCTTCCTCCCAATGTAGCCTCCAGAACTCAGGCAATAATAATCAAACCCTCATAATTGTAAAGATCTGGATGACAGGGCTCACCACCAATAACATGGAGGCCCCTCAGATGCATTTTGTATAGCATGATGGCTTGCTCCATCATTCTCATTGAAGGCCCCTCTGATCTTGCATTATTAACCATCAGAGGAAAGTCATGGGCCATATGTAGAGACATGATCTGTTATCATACTGTGTTGCATCTGAAAGGCATGAAGATATTTGGTCTTGCAGACTGATGTAAGGCATTATGGGAGCTATCAGGAGAATAGCAGTCATTTGCTGAGATGAACTTCTTGCCCACCAACTATGCCTTGGCTGAGTGGTAGCCCTTACAGATATGGGCATTGTAGCTTTTGGAACAGGTGGCTTACCAAACCACATGTTGGATGTCAATGCCACCCTGCAGTATCAGGAAGCCTGAAATGTTGGAGAACCCATGAGCTATTTCATTCTAGCCTTCTGAACTGTTATTATACTGCTCCTGTCTCCTGCCTGTGCAATGATGGTGATGCTCACAGCCACTGAAGAAGACCATCATTGCCTTGATTCAGGCTTCAAGTTAGGCTGAAGGAGGTTCCAGAACTCAGCGATGACCACCTGAGATGTAGCTCCTGGATCATTGGTAAGTGGGAGTGGAACTCCTGGAACAGACTTTGTGGCTAAATCCATTTAAGGAGAGCATTCTTGATCTATTCTCTCCTTGTAAAGCTTCCCCTCTTTGCCCTCTTTAATCCATGAGCTGGTCATGTTGCAGAGTGAACAGCAGTCCAACAGCTGGACCCAGGTACTGGTCTTCTTTCCCTTTCTTTATACAGAATAAAACTCCAAATTGCTCAAAGAGCTCACCACAGCAGTTCAAACATTGTGCTTTACTGGAAGTAGGTCAAAAGCACCTCCACAGCAACATGTTGCGTGGCCCTTTAAATTGTGTCAGAACAGTGCCTATCTTGCATTTATAATGTTGCTAATTCAGAAGGGATTAATAATGCCTGCTCATACTAACCAAATGTTCTATCCTAGTCTCATAACAGCTTATTCCAGTCACTGATATCATGATAGCATTTGATTAATTTCTTAAGGAACAGTCAAGAGTTACACCTTCATGTGCCACACCATTTTGCAATGTCAAATGTAACCAGACTATGAACATGTATGTCAGTCTCCCTAACAATTTTACAAAGCAATGGCATAAAACTTAAAATCTCGTGCTGCCCAAGTGTCAAAGAAGAAATAAACTGAAATTTTCATTTCACAATCATTCTTTCAAATGAAAAACTGGAATATCAGAAAGATGTTCCTAACATTGGCCAGAATTCTGTTCAAAATAAATACATCTTTGGTCTTAATTTGACTTGCTTAAATTCAGAATGAAACTGATTCTGATTGTTTAGACAATAGACAATAGACAATAGGTTAGGAGTAGGCCATTCTGCCCTTTGAGCCTGCACCACCATTCAATATGATCATGGCTGATCATCCTTAATCAGTATCCTGTTCCTGCCTTATCTCCATAACCCTTGATTCCACAATCCTTGAGAGCTCTATCCAACTCTTTCTTAAATGAATCCAGAGACTGGGCGTCCACTGCCCTCTGGGGCAGAGCATTCCACACAGCCACCACTCTCTGGGTGAAGAAGGTTCTCCTCATTTCTGTCCTAAATGGTCTACCCCGTATTTTTAAGATGCACTCACCCATCAGCGGAAACATGTTTCCTGCCTCCAGAGTGTACAATCCTTTAATAATCTTATATGTCTCAATCTGATCCCCTCTCAGTCTTCTAAACTCAAGGGTATACAAGCCCAGTCACTCCAGTCTTTCAGTGTAAGGTAATTCCACCATTCCAGGAATGGACCTTGTGAACCTACGTTACACTCCCTCAATAGCCAGAATGTCTTTCCTCAAATTTGGAGACCAGAACTGCACACAGTACTCCAGGTGTGGTCTCACCAGGGCCCTGTACAGCTGCAAAAGAACCTCTTTGCTTCTATACTCAATCCCTCTTGTTATGAAGGCCAGCATGCTATTAGCCTTCTTCACTACCTGCTGTACCTGTTTGCTTACCTTCATGGACTGGTGTACAAGAACACCCAGATCTCTCTGTACTGCCCCTTTACCTAAATTGATTCCATTGAGGTAGTAATCTGCCTTCCTGTTCTTGCCATGCATTTATCCACATTAAACTGCATCTGCCATGCATCTGACCACTCACCTAACTTGTCCAGGTCACCCTGTAATGTCCTAACATCCTCATCACATTTCACCCTGCCACCCAGCTTAGTATCATCAGCAAATTTGCTAGTGTTATTGCTAATACCATCTTCTTTATCATTAACATATATTGTAAAAAGCTGCGGTCCCAGCTTTAATCTGTTTGGCAGATTAAATGATATGTTCTATCTTTCAAAAGCACTGACAGAAAAGGTTTTCCAGGAGGTCGAATGCTTTGGGAGCTATGATATATTGAGAGGAGTAAACATGACTTTTTATGTGATAATTAGCTGAGAACTTCATTATCAAACCATTAACCTTTGACAACTATATATTTTTTGCGGTTAAGTAATTTTCTAGTTTTGTGTAGGAAAGGTTAGGGTTGATTTTATAATGTTCTGTTGTTTGGATTACTTAACACTGAAAATTGAATTTAAAACAATTTAGCCAGTTTTTAAATGAGTGAAAAATGCAGGTTTTCAAGGCTGTAAAGTGACTTTTCACTTAAATAATTAATAATTATCATTGCCCTGCAGAGAAATGGTTGAGGCCATCATCACTTTTGGACTCCTATTTCTTCCATTATCAAATGCGTTCAAATTGTTATTTTGCAACAGAAGTGATAACAGTTAAAATTTAGTATAATTACATCTTAATATACTACCTAATGACCTTTATTAGCAAATACAATTTTAATCAGCCACAGTTAACAGAAAATGCAACACTTTCAAAAATGTAATGTTGTTCATAGACCTATAAATGACAGTTCACTCACAATATAGCTTCTTATATTTTACTTTAAATGTCTACTGAAGTCTTGCCTCATTAAATGATCTTAATGCAAAGAAAAAAATATCAGGGCTGAGCAATAAAACCATGAAGTTATAGAGTGTTGACAGAGTACACTCCCACAGTTCACAGAATGATATGATATTAAGCCAACAAGTCACATGCATGATTCACTCCTTCCTGAAGGGAATAACAAGCTCATCGTTGATCTTACAGCGTCATGAAGAAATCACAATTCATCACACTAGCACCTACAGAGTTCTTTTCCAGCACTTGCAAGCAGCAGAACTCATTCTTCTGTGCTGTAATGTCACAATCATTTTGAAACACTAAACATTTTTCTTCCAAGGCAGTGAGTGATAGGAGAGCCAGATGATGAACGAAAGGAACATTTAGTCATGATTTTTTAAGAGTCAATCTTTGCAAAAGCTATGAGCCTGTAAAATGACAATTTTTAAAAAAAGTCTTGGTCTTTTTATGATTTTGTTTACAAATCTGTGTAAAATCAAGAGTCAAAACTTAGAATCAAAACAACACAAAACAGCACTAAGAATTCAACATTTGGCAACAGGAGAAGTAGGACCAGCATGCATCCCTTGCAGTGCCCTGATGTTTCCTTATAGAATGCTACCTTAGGGGAAGGGGCATGTCTGCAATAGCACAGGGATCTCTCTTAAGAAGGATCTCCAATCCTCTTGCTTTACGCCAGATTGTTCGATAAATCTTACAGGGCTACCAACTTGTCTTCGCCTTCCACTGTTGCAGTTAAAACAATGGCAGGGACAGAATGAGACACTTAAGCAAGGTGATAAGTTGCCCATTTCATGAAAGGACATTAAATCAAAGCTATGTTTGTTGACAGAAATATTCCTTGGTACTCTGTTGAAGAAAGGCAGGGAATTCTCCTGATGGTCTGATCATCATTAAACAATAACAAAATAAAATGAACAGATCTATAAAAGAAAAATACTGCAAGTGCTGAAATTCTGGGGGGAGAAATAGTCCAACCATTTCTGGACATATGCAACATCGGCGGGGACATATGTTCCTAACATTTCAGATGTCATTATTCTTTATGACAGCATGCTGTGCACAAATTGCTGCTGTTTGTCTATAAAACAGAGATGGGGAACCTTTGGCCCAAGGGTGAATTTGACCAATTTATGTGTTAAATCCAGTCCGTCAGCTTTGTAAAGATCCTAGGGCAAATAACTCATTGAATCTCAGCAGCACTGCACATCCTATCGAGGAAATGAAGAGCTCTTGAACCACTGCCAAAGAAATAATGCAAGACTATTCAGGGAAGGAGTTTGTGGGATGCATTGGGGGGAGCAGCTTGCAAGTCCAGGATCCACCAACAGTGAAAAGACCTAGGTATTTTTCTGGAGGCAAGGTTCAAATCCCACCATCAAGAAAATTTGAATTCAAAAACAAAATCTAGGTAAAGATGACCATGAAACTGTTATCAACTTTTGGAAAAACCCATCTGGTTCATTAATATCCTCTGGGGAAGGAAACAGCCATCCTTAGTTGGTCTGGACTACATGTGATTCCAGACCCAGAGCAATGCGTTGACTTTTAACTTCTAGTTAATTTAGGATGGACAACAAATACTGGCATGGTCAGCATCCCATGAATGAGTGAAAACAATTGATTTATTATTGTCACATGTATCAAAATACAGTGAAACGTTTTGTTTTGCATGCTGTCCAGACAAATCATACCTTATATAAGTATATCAGGGTAGCAGAACTGAATGCAGAATACAGTGTTACAGCTACAGAGAAGGTGGAGAGAAGAATCAACTCTAATATATGAGACGTCTATTCATAAGTCTGATCGCAGTGGGAATGAAGCTTTTTTTGAATATGTTAGTACATGTTGTCAAATTTTTGCATCTTCTGTCCAGTGTAAAAGGGTGAAAGATAGTATAAGTGGGGTGGGACGAGTCTTTGATTATGTTGGTTATTTTCCCAAAGCACCAGGAAGTGTAGATGGAGTCAATGGAAGGAACGCAGCAGCTAATTTTCAGTTCTATGCCTAGCTAATCGTGAGACAACACTTGTTCTGGTGAACAAAGAAATGGATCACCTCAACCTTGCTTTGAATTGTCTGAATGAATGCTGCTGCTTCATTCCTTAAAGGAAATTTGCAATACCTGGGACTGACAGAATTGTCCTTCTTGTCAAACTTAGTCAAAAAGTGTGGTGCTGGGAAAGCACTGCAGGTCAGGCAGCATCCAAGGAGCAAAAAAGTTGATGTTTCGAGTATCAACCATTAACTTTATCAAAAGTAGAGCTTCAAACAGTTTAAGAATCGCCAGTTTAAGAATTACTGAAAGACATTGAATCAAAGCACAGTGATTTACTTTCCTATTATGATGTGAGATGGATCCGCCAATGGAGTATACCAGTACAATTTGATGAATTGAGGAACAAAATGAAAATTTTCTTGAAGACAAAGGGAAATCTATCGCTGAACTGAATGAGCACAAGTGACTGTGTGACTTGAACATTTGTGGTTGACATTATGCAGTGTCTGTCTGAGTTCAATGTCAACTTGCAAGGGCTTAACCAGTTTCCAACTTCTCTTCCTCCAAATGTGAAATTATTTCAAGAGAAGTTAAAAACCATGGCAAATTCAGCTGGATAAAGGCAACACTATGGGACAAAAAAAACTCTGCAACAACAGAGGAATACACCAAATTTACTTCAGAAATGTTGTGCTTGATCTCAAGATCTAAGAAATGAAAGAACCTAACTTAATTTTTTTTGCCACAATACTCAATATTGAAGGAGCTATTGTACCTGAAAACCTTTAACTTGAAATCAAAGAACTGCAAAGCACCAGTGAACTTGTAGGCTAGCTAAAGAAATCAGCTTCTGCTGGAATTCTACAGATACCATGTTGGTACCACTGACTTACAAACTTTGAGGGGACATGAACTAAGAGTAACATTGTTGTTCACAACTGCACACTGCTGTGAGCAATTTGTTTCAATACTTTCTCTCAGAAAGGACTGTGTGTTTTTCAGATTAACTGATGAGAATTTGGAGCAACAGTTGTGAGTAGCAAAATCTTCATTGCCATCAAACATGGGAAGACTCGCTTAAGCAAAATAACGTTAGCTGTTGTGTTGAAACATTGAAGTTTTCTCTCTTAAAAAGTAAATTGAGCTGTGTTTTCTTTGTGTGTGGCCCACAATTAATTTTATCCATGTCTTACTGGTCCTTGATAAGGTTCCAAGCTCTGCTGTAAAATAATAGCAAATGAGTATTTACACCTGGTGGTTCAAAAATTCATTGCATTAGTTATCACATGTACTTTGATAACATCTAACTTTACTTCATCATCACCTTTCTCAACTTCTCCAGTGTCTGTACTGTTGGTTTTCTTTTATATTGTCTTGCATTGTTTGTTCAACATCCAGTACTGGATGTGAAGAATTTTCCTCCAATTATTGGGAAGACAAGAACTACTGCCTTCAATCCCCATAACAAATTTTGTTCTCTAGGTACCTTCTCCAATTCTCCCCAGAAACATGTTAGAGACTGAGCCAGGACATTTATTATCTTGTTGCATACTGAAATCTAAGGCGTGTATCCTACTTGTCACTAAGATCACCTCATTCCCCTTCAGTAATGCGAGTTATCCTGTTTATCTGTGAACTGAATCCTTTATGCAACTGTATGTTAGTGCTAAACTTGATAATTTTAATACAGTCCTGACTGACCATCCACTCTCTACCTTCCATTAACTTGAGGTCACCCACAACTCAACAGGCCTGTGGTCTGTCTCACACCAAGTCCCACTTGCTGACCTTCACTGGCTTCTGGTTAAACAACATTTCCGTTTTAAAATTATTTTGCATCTTTTAAATCCTGTCATGATCTTGTCCCTTCTACTTTAATTTCCTCTGACCCCACAACCAGCCGAGATATCTGTACACCCTTAATTCTGACCTCTTTTGCACCACCGATTTGAATTCTTTTTGCCCGTGATGGCTCTGCTATTGGGTACCGGGGTCTGCATCTCTGAATTACTGACTTCACTCCTCTCTATCTACCTTGCCGTCCTCCCTTAATTCAAAAAGTAGAAGCCCATGGCGCAAAAATAGAAACTAGCAGAGAAACTCAGCAGGTTTGGGAGCACTGTGGAGAGAAAGTGGGTTAATATTTTGAGACCAGTGACTCTTCTTCAGAACTGAAAGCAGCTAGGAAAAGGAGGTATATATGCTGAAGACAGGGAGTGGGGTTGGGGAAGGAATGAGCAGATAGGTGGAAATGGAGCCCAGAAACTCATGGCGTAGGGGTAACAGAGTAGTATGGCTGGCAAAGACCCCAGAATATGTATAATTGGGTCTTCTACTGATTGATTTACTAGATTGATACCTGGAAAAAGCTGAACCAACTGAGCTTGCTTGCACTGGAGCTTACAACAGTAAGAGGTAACTCGATTGAAGTACTTCAGATCCTGAATGCCTTGACAAGGTTGATGCTAAAAGGATACTTTCTTTTGTGAATCTGTGCTGAACTGAGAGGCACTGTTTTAAAACCAGGAGTCAATATGGAGAAATCTTTTCTCTCAGAGACTTGGGTGACTGTGGAAATCTCTGTCTCAGAAAGCAGTGGAGGTTGGGGTGGGAGCTGTAGGGGCTCATTGTTGAATATTTTTAAGGCAGACATATATAGATTTTTTGGTAAACACTGGAATCAAAGGTCCTCAGTAGTCGATGGGAATGTGGAATTTGAAATACAATCAGATTAGCATTGCGTTTATTGAATGGTAGGGCAGACTTGAGGGGTGAAATGATCTAATCTGCACTTAATTTGTAATTTCATACATATATGAATAGAATGTCAATCATACTGGAAGCAATAGACCTTAATCTGCCAGTGACAGAGGGATAATGATTTGTAATTAAAAATAGAAGACATTATGGAATTGTGACAGGTCTTTTTATAAAAGACAAACGTTTCTGCTGCATTGTGTCAGCTTAATCAGTGAATTTTCCAAAAATCAGCAAAACCAGCAAAAGAGTTTGCAAATTCTTTAATTGCAAAGCATGTTAAATGATAACTGACTCTGAAGAAGTTTACTTAGAAGCTGAATCCATCTTAAAAGTAGACAAGTTCCTGATCAAATCAGGGATTTTTCTACTTTTCATTATTCATTCATGGGATGTGGTTATTGTTGGTTGTACCAACATTTATTGATGTCCCTGCATTCCCTGCTGTTTGCACTCATTGGCACTAAAAATGTATTTTTCCTTAAATTGTACTAAAAGATGTATTTTAAAAGCTTTCATATGCAATATATCCATAACTTCCTTGAGATAGAATGACAATCAATGATTTTTCAGTAATTTTAAACTAAGTTACTCACAGTCTGTGGACTAGACAAGCTTATCATCATCCCTTTTTAAAATTAAGCTGTAACCGTTATATTAGCATAAGTTACCACTCAGAACTGCACCAAAAATATTTTTAGTGTAGAGTTTTGATTTGATATTCTAGACACTGCCTATTTGCCCTGATCCATTAAAGATTAGATGTTGGGCTGTGTACAGAGCAAAATAAAAAAAATCTTCTCAAAATTTTTGTGAGCACAATGTGACCAAATAATGTAATATACATTTGTATGTGAGAGAGAGCTTTCAGAAGACCATGATGAAAATATGCTCATTTTAGGTCTAATTATTGTCAATACTTCAAGTCAAAGTGTGACATTTCCTGTGGACAGAGAGCTTGAGTACCTATCCACTCACTTTACAAATGTCACCAGAACTAAAAATCATCTGATATGGTTGTGCTACACATATCATTGAAAATATAAGATGCACCAGCAGGTAATTATTGAGCTGTCTGTCACATTTGAGATTCTTTTGGCAGTAACCACATGATATTCCACAGCCATCTTCTCATTGAGTCAGAGATAGCCCACATTCTTGGCTGGCAGCCTCTGTCTTGATGGGCACAATGTTGTAGTGATCTGAGCCACATGGTGTATTGTGAGATTTGTGGCAGAATCAGACAAGAAGTGTAGCACAGCAGATTTTGATGTCGGGATCAATCACACCATTTTTTGTTTATGCTTTTCCCAAGCTTATGAGGTGATTTCCTCACTTAGTCGTGGCTAGCTGCTGATTAAAGGGGAAATGAGCTGGTTAAATCCCTTTATTAACAGCCCTAATCACCTCAATAATATGCAGCATCCTATCTTACCAAACATACCAAATAAAGTATTTAGAAATCAAGATGTGGAAATCAGAGCAGATACGAAGGGAGAGAATGGCCTAATGGTAGTATTGCTGAACTGCTAATCTCGAGACCCATGTAACGTTCTGGGGACCACGTTCAAATCCCACCATGGCAGATGGTAGAATTTGAATTCAATAAAAATCTGGACTTAAGAGTCTAATGATGACCATTAACAACTAACTGGTTCATGAATTCCATTAGGGGAAGGAAACTGCCATCCTCACCTTGTCTGACTTGTATGTGACTCCAAATTCCTAATGGCTCTTTGGGGAAGTAGTGATATCCAATAAATGCAGGATTAGCTAGTAACATCGTCATCCTGTGAATCTCCTGGAGACTTCAGCATGGTGTTGGCTGGAAGGAACCTCCATGTCATTCAACACCAAACAGCATCACGGGGAGCAATCTATCACCACCAGATGAACATGTCTCTCTACAACAGACATTAGTGTTTGATATTTGCCAGTTCCACACAATCTGACATTGCAGTGCCTACCAACCACCAGGATCAAAAGGTCACTGCGAGCACAGGCATCCCCCAGCTCACAGATTAGACCAATCTGCTGCTCACTTGCACTTGCTCACTTAACACTGACCTGTGTTATCACAGTATGCAGGGCTTGCTTTGCCAGTTAGCGCAGTCACGAACACAAGCAACTTGCCTTGCTGCTTAGTAGCCCTCACAGCTTGTTGTACAGCAGTGTGCTGCATCAACCATACCCCACACCACATATCAGCAGTTTACCTTGCCAACACCCTGCACTTGCAGTAAGCAAGCAGCCATGTCTCAAACTCTTAGGGGAGTAATGCTAAACAAAGTCAGTGGAGGCACTGTCTATTAGGGTGGCAGCACAGTAAGTCAAGAGCAGACAAGGGGATTGCTTACACTCAAGCATCAGGTCAGGCAGTTCTCAGTCAGATAGAGGATCATGGTCTGTTCTATAGATCCATAGCAACCAGATTGGGGTTTAAGACTAACATAGTCAGAGAAACATCCAACCATCAGTCAGAGGCCTGGATATTTCTTGTCCAGACCTGCCCAGTTTGGTCATTCAAAGAGATGGGTGACAAAAAGTCCATCTGCTCCATCCATAGAAACAAAGGGTAAAGGGTGGTGGTGGGCTCAAAGGCAGCTGCTGCTGTTGGAGGAAAACTTGACAACCTATCTGCTGGCACTACAGGCTCCAGCCTTTGGCCAAGTGGGGGTTGACAATTGTCAAGGGAAACAAGAGTGATTTCATGGGGGAATACCATTATGGATGAGATATGAGAGGGGGCTTCATCCGCAGTCAGGAGCACTGTGACTTCACGCGGTAAAGCACACCAATGTTAACACCTCATCTGCTAGGGACTGGAGCAGGAAATGTGAACAAGGTGATGTCCATGTAACCAGGTTGGGTGGAGCCTTGGGAGGTACGAAGCTTATGAAGTTTATGAGAAGAGCGACCAGTAAGGGGATCTGGATGTTTGGTGTCTCAATGACATGGAGCAGTGGAAGCTACTGGCCCTGAAATGCTCACTGTCACCTTCTGTCATACTGAAAAATGTACAATGGGAAAGAAAATGGCTGTGATCACATTCAGGAGGTGGTTAAGTCATTCGACCTGAGAGCTAGGGGCAGTCGGATCCACTGATGTGAGGACCTTTAAAGTGAAATATCATTACATACAGAGCCATGGACAGGATACAAACCAGCAGGGTCCCTAATGTTTGGCCATCTTAATGTTTTGGCCCCCTGTTTGCTGTGTACTGCCCTGCCACGAACATCACTGACAAACTCATTCACAGCAATCCTTTGGACACATTGGCTACAAAAAGAACAGAGATGTTGTAGGACTAGGGAAATGGTCCCAGCAGGACCCATTGCTCTCAATGCATCATGTACATCTTGTATCCAACACTTAGGCAGGCTTTCAACACAGGCATCTATCAATAGTGCATCTGCATGAGCATGAACTTAAGCATAATGGCAGCACAGTTACATTCAGGGCTAGACCGAGACCCAAACAAACAGATGTAATGTCAAAACATTCACAGTTATAGACACGTAACCAATATTACACAATGCGTGTCACTCATGCCACCAAAATGTCAATATGTTTTCTTCTTTCTCTTCCTCCACTTTCTCTGGGTGTATTCCCTGCTTCTGCTTCTGGGATGGAAACAGCTTACTTTACAGTGAAGCCATTGACCTGGAGGTTTTGTTAGGTGACCTTGGAGTGTTGTAACAAAGAATGTGCTGGTGAATTTCAACATGTCCGGTGGCATCTGTGGAATGAAAGCAGAGTTAACGTCATTGGACCTAAAATATTAACTCTTGTTTTTTCTCCACAGATGCTGTCAGACATGTTGAGTTTCTCCAGCAATTTCTGTTTTTGATTCAGATTTCTAGCATCTGCAGTTCCTTATTTTATACTCGTATTTTAAAATTGCTTAGAGAGGGAATATTGAACTCAATAAAACTCCCTTCACTCTGTCTCAAAGAAAATGCCAATGATATAAATAATGTTTTTAAATCTATATTTCTAAATTTTCTTGGAACTAAAGGTGCATAGAGTTACTTTTTCTCTAGTCTTATCTTTCAAAATATTATGTCTCCACAAAGTAAGCAAACTCAATAATTAGATGAAGAAAAACAAGTACCTGGAAATGATTCAAGATAATCTGACCAAAAGGTCCAGATGTTGTCAGTTTCTAACAATTGCCTAACTCAGAGATTGGAATGCTTACTGCGCTACAAACTGAAGTACCTATTTCATTTCATCGCATGGTGTGAACTTTATGAATGGTTTTATTGATAGTGGCTCCATCTGTTTTGCTGCCAATTCAGCAGCTGGCAATGAGAACAAAGAACCAACACTTAACATAATCATTTCAGAACTCACAATTTGGAAGCTCATTTAAATTGCTTTCCAATTTATTTTTTTTTATTTATATGGGCCCTGAACATCCTCTTAAATCCTTGTGATCATATATTTTTGTGTTTTGTCAAATGCTTCATTTTGTGATCCTTGTGTGACCATGATTAAGCAGAAGTCCCTTTCATATATTATGTGCAATAAGACTTATTAGGACCAGTTAAAAATGAGTGAAAGGTCTCCTCTTTTGGCAAATGGTTAGTCAATTTAACGTGTAAAAGCTATTGAGGTCTCTAAACTCTGAGGCTACTTTCTACAAAATGGATCATGGAACAACTCCAGTTAAAACAAATACATTTTGCTGACCACACAGGAAACTTCAACCTTTGCTTAAAGTCAAACTGAAAAGCAGCACCTTAATGTTATTTTTCTCAATTATAAAGACTGTTTTAAGTGGTTTCTGTTTGCATTCCTCGAGGTAAGTCTCCAGCAATGCTGTAAGTTTTGTTTTAACAGGACAGCATTATTCTCCATTCATTGCATCCCATTGCATTCTTAGTGAACTCTCTGTGAAACTTAGTAAGATTTTATTGTTAAAAGTTAGTCCAGGCTTAAACCAGGAGATGTTATCCCAGTGTGATTGCACAGTGCTAACTATGACAATAGCCTATGGGGATGGACCATCTCTACAACCAAACCGATGATGTAAGGAATGATTGCACATCACTACTTTGGTATCTCACCTCCCAATTTCAACTATTATACAGAGGGTGCATATCTGGGAAGACAAAGCATATCTCTTCCACATATGACAAATTAAACTCTATGAATATACACTCTTTAAACAGCTAGCTTACAAAAGAAAATAAAGGAAAGTCATTTTTAGGCACCACTCCCCTCTCAGACTGGACATACTTCAAACAGATACACCAGTCTCTTCATCAAGCGAATGCTTAAATAAATCACTAATGTCTCAAGCACTGACTGCTGAGGGGAAAACAAAAAAGCTGCTTCCTAGACTCTGAACACTCAAAGAATTCAGCATGGAAACTTCCCTGTGAGCATATGTGAGACATCTTCCAGTTGTACAAGATGCTCAAAAATGTGAGTTTTTCTTATTTTTTAATCTATATAAGAATTCATAAAAACACACAGACTGATCAGGATAGTTTCAGAAATATATACTCACACAGTGCTGAATGAAGGCACCGCATGCAACGAGATTTCCATTCTTCAGATATGTCCATATACATAAATGAGAAAAGCAAACTAACACAGAGATGCAAAACAAGTACTTTGTAAAATAATGGAATATATGAATTTGACTTCTGGATTACCAGTCACAATAATAATTTTTAATTAAAAATAAGTGCTTTATTTGACATTTGAGTACAGTTGTAACCAAAAACTAAGAAGCTAAACAGGTAATATTGGATACAAGCAGCAAGTTAGACAGAACCACTGAAATGAACAGATGGCTCAAAACATCAGGTCTGACCTTTCATCAGAATGGAAAATAAAAGCTGAGCAAGCATTCTAGTAGTAACACATGGCCGGGGTGAAGGTATGTCAAGAAACAAACAATTTATCAAATACAAATGAATGATTTAGAGCCTAATTACAAAAACCATAGGAGATTGATGAAAACATCAGTTAGAGAATGTAGTAACGAAGAGAAAGACATTGGGTAAATGCAGAATGGGTGAATAGCTAAAAAATGCCTGGATTTTTTCTCTTCTTGATGTGGTATGTGCAATGGTAGGAAAGTTCAGAAAATATGGTGAAGACACATTTTTGAATTTTCCCTGCAAACCTTACATGGCAAATTCACCATTGATGGTGACTACCTTATTTCCATGTCATGGCATTGCATTAAAACCTCAGTTCACCTTGTTTCTACACCACTTCCAGTTCTTCTCTCCATTCCTGAGAAACCAGCTGCAAATCTTTGACAGGTAAATCAGAGTGGGTTTCTGACAGCTGCTTCTTGCAAATGTTTGTCCAAATATCATGCAATTGCATTCAAGAAAAGATTGCTGCATCCTGTATGGTAACTATTTTCGTTAATAAATTGTCAATATAAATCAAAATCAGCAAACCATCTTCACCACATCATCATCCCTGCCCTCTGCCCAATGCAAACACCACTTCTTTCAACACTTTATTAGTTCCTAAGGACACCTGTGACTTGTATCATTCTGCCTGATTGAATTGTGTGCTGGGACACACAAGCAAATCATGAATTTACACAGGATGCTTATTATGGCTCTTAGTTTGTGTTATCATAGCTCACACACTGTGTTTACTTGAAGGCTGCCTCCTTTTGTATAAGTCTCTGTCTTCAATATTCAGTCACAGGCTGCTGGCCTCTGTGTCTTACGTTGCTTTTTCACACAGGGGTTGAGGCAGGCAGGTTTTTACAATAGAGATCATGGAACAGTCAAGGAGATAGGCATGTCACTGCCTGGCACTGTGCTACGTCAATGTCACATCTACAGCAAGTGCCAGGAGTTTATGTGGCAACACATGCTGCATGTGTTACAAGCAATTGATTATGTGTGAGAGTTAAAGTAGATCAGCCCTTCACTAATGAAGGGAGCCATAGTCAATTTGATGGTGCCTTCTCAAAGGGCTCATCTCATTCTAGTCCATGGGTTTGACCAAACTCAATCACATTCTTGGTCCCACCAAAGGATGGGGATCCATATCTTTGTAGAGCAGGAATTAGATCATGGTGTGACCTACAGGATAAATGTAACAGGTCTGGGGATCACAGGTAAGTCAATCAATTGAGGTGCTGTGGGGTCATCAGTCTGGAATCTCGGCCACATTCAGTCTTAGATTTGGTCAATAATGGTCATAAGGGTTTTCAGGGATTAGTCCTTGTAGTCCCAGAGAAAGCAGACAACTCAGTTGTAAGGTTGGAGTTCATTGAACTGAATCACTAAGGGAATGGTGACTGGGGCTAGATTGACAATTGGAGATAGTAAGGTAGGATTTCATAATAAATAGTAGGGGACTGGGAGCTCTGGAAGGAGGCATTCAAACAAATGATACAGGGCCAACAAGATTATGGGAATTCTCAAAAGACTCTGGGGTAAAGTGGAAACATTAAACATGAATAAATGGGTTTACTGGAAACAGGAGTTTAAAAGGTCTGTGTGCACTCAGACAAGATTGGCAATGTGGTATTGCCCCTCACTGGCACTATAATAAAACAGCAGCCACAAAACCACACCGTGTATTGTACATAGCCAGCATAGCTGACCCTCCTTCACTCATACAAGCCACACTCTCTCGCCCTAACCATATTTTAACTACAAAGCCACTACCTAGACTTCCAAAAGGTGCCTCATGGAAGGCTGCTGAGTCAGGTGAGGGTCCATGGTGTTCGAGGTGAGGTACTGGCATGGATTGAGGATTGGCTGTCTGACAGAAGGCAGAGATTCTTTTTCGGAATGGCAACTGGTGACAAGTGCTGTCCCACAGGGTTCAATATTGGGGCCGCAGCTGTTCACTTTTTATATATAAATGATCTCGTTGAAGGGACTGGGGGCATTCTAGTGAAGTTCACCGATGATACGAAGTTAGGTGGACAGGCAGGTAGTTCTGAGGAGGTGGGGAGGCTACAGAAAGATTTAGACAGTTTTGGAGAATGGTCCAGGAAATGGCTGATGAAATTCAATGTGAGCAAATACGAGGTCTTGCACTTTGGAAAAAAGAACACAGGCATGGACTATTTTCTAAACTGTGAGAAAATTCCAAAACCAATGTAAAAAGGGATCTGGGAGGGCTAGTACAGGATTCTCTAAAGTTTGACTTGCAGGTTGAGTCCGTAGTTAAGAAGGCAAATGTAATGTTATCTCAAGAGGGTTGGAATGTAAAAGCAGCGATGTGCTATTGAGACTTTATAAAGCTCTGGTTAGGCCCTATTTAGAATTCTGCATCCAGTTTTTGGTCCTACACCACAGGAAGGACATACTGGCACTGGAGCATGTCCAGTGCTGATTCACACGGATGATCTGGTAGGCCTAACATACAATAAACGGCTTAGGATCCTGGGATTGTATTCATCAGAGTTTAGAAGGTTGAGGGGAGATCTAATAGCAACTTCCAAAATAATGCATGGCTTAGAAAGGGTGGACGCTTGGAATTTGTTTCCGTTAGGCGGGGATACTAGGGCTCATGGGTACAGCCTTAGAATTAGAGGGTGTCAATTTAGAACGGAAATGAGGAGACATTTCTTCAGCCAGAGAGTGGTGGGCCTGTGGAATTCATTGCCACAGAGCACAGTGGAGGCCGGGAAGTTAAATGTCTTCAAGGCACGATTGATAAATTCTTAATCTCGTAAGGAATTGAGGGCCACTGGGAAAGTGTGGGTAAGTGGTGTTGAAATGTGCATCAGCCATGATTGAATGGTGGAGTGGACTCAATGGGGTGAATAGCATACTTCCACTTCTATTTTTAATGGTCTTATTGTCTTACTTTCCTGTCCTTAGCTAATCCCATCTGGCTACACTCCCTAAGTCACCATTCTACCTTCCCCTATGCGAATCTGTGGGCGGCACGGTGGCACAGTGGTTAGCACTGCTGCCTCACAGCGCCTGAAGACCCGGGTTCAATTCCCGACTCAGGCGACTGACTGTGTGGAGTTTGCACGTTCTCCCCGTGTCTGCGTGGGTTTCCTCCGGGTGCTCCGGTTTCCTCCCACAGTCCAAAGATGTGCGGGTTAGGTGAATTGGCCATGCTAAATTGCCCGTAGTGTTAGGTAAGGGGTAATGTAGGGGTATGGGTGGGTTTCGCTTCGGCGGGTCGGTGTGGACTTGTTGGGCCGAAGGGCCTGTTTCCACACTGTAAGTCTAATCTAAAAAAAAACTCCATGGGAAGCTATAGAAGTGATTGCTGGGCCTCTTGCTGAGATATTTCTACCATTGATAGTCACAAGTGAGGTGCTGGAAGACTGGAGGTTGGCTAACATTGTGGTGGTAAAGAAGAGCCAGGAAACTATCAACCAGTGAGTATGACATCAGTGATGAGCAAGTTGTTGGAGGGAATCCTAAGGGATAGGATTTACATGTATTTGGAAAGGCAAGGACTGATTGATGATAGTCAACATGGCTTTGTGCAGGTGAAATCATGTCTCACTAACTTGATTGAGTTTTTTGAAGAAGTAACAAAAAGGATTGATGAAGGAAGAGTGGTGGACATGATCTATATGGACTTCAATAAGCCATTCAACAAGATTCCTCATGATAGATTGGTTAGCAAGGTTAGGTCACATGGAATACAGGGAGAGCTAGTCATTTGGATACACAACCAACTCAAAGATAGAAGACAGAGGTTGGTAGTGGAGCATTGCTTTTCTGACTAGAGGCCTGCGACCTGTGGTGTGCCACAAAGATTGGTGCTGGGTCCACTGCTTTATATCATTTATATAAATGATTTGGATATAAACAAAAGAAGTACGGTTAGTAGGTTTGCAGATGACAACAAAATTGGAGGTGTCGTGGACAGCCAAGAAAGTTATTTCAAAGTACAACTTAACCTTGATCACATGGGCCAGTAGGCTGAGGCATGGCAGCTGGAGTTTAATTTAGATAAATGGGAGTGCTGCATTTTGGAAAGACAAATCAAAACAGGACACATGCATTTAATGGCGAGGTCCTGGGGAATGTTGCTGGAGACTTTAGAACGCAGGTTCATAGTTTTTTTCAAAGTGGCATCGCAGTTAGATAGGATAGTGAAGAAGGTATTTGGTATGCTTGCCTTTGTTGGTTAGTGCATTGAATAAAGTCATTGGGAGGTCATTTTACTGCTGTACAGGGCCTTGGTTAGTCCACTTTTGGAATTCTGTGTGCAAATCTGGTCTCTCTGTTACAGGAAGGATGTTGTGAAACTTGGAAGGGTTCAGAAAAGATTCACAAACATGTTGCCAGGGTTAAAGGGTTTTAGCTATAGGGAGAGGATGAATAAATTGGGAGTATTTTCCCTGGAGCGTTGGAGGCTGAGGGGTGACCTTACAATGGTTTATAAAATCATGAGGGGCAAGTCTTATCACATTGTGGGGAGTCCAAACTAGAGGGCCTAGGTTTAGGGTGAGAGGGGAAAGATTTAAAAAAAGACCTAAGCAGCAATGTTTTCGTCTAGGGGATGGTGTGTATATGGAACGAGCTGTCAGAGGAAGTGGTGGAGACTGGTACAATTACAAATTTTAGAAGACATTTGGGTGGGTACATGAATAGGAAGGGTTTAGAGGGTTGCGGCAAAAGTGACGACTGCAGATGCTGGAAATCAGAGTCTAGTTTAGAGTGGTGCTGGATTAGATTAATTTAGGATAACTGGTCAGCATGGACTAGTTGGACCAAAGGGTCTATTTCTGTGTTGTACAGCTCCATGACTCTATTTGCCCAATAGAGAAACATTACACGTGGCAAGTAATTGGATAATTCTGAATGTAAGCTTTATTTTGCAGCTATTGTGAGTAGGAAATAAAGAGGATCCAAAATTCACAAAAGGTCAAAAAAAGGATCCAAAAAGATATTGGTAATTCAAGTGAACAGGCAAAGATGCAACAAATGGAATATAATGTGAGAAAGTGTGCAATTATCCATTTTGACAGGAACATTAAAAGAGAATCATATTACCTAGAAGGCAAGAGATTCAAAGAAATGCAGAGAGATATGGGTGTTCTGATGCATGAATCACACAAGTCTAATATGCAGGTACAGCAAGCAAATTAGGAAAGCTCATAGAAAGTTATCATTTAGATTGCCTACAGTATGGAAACAGGCCCTTTGGCCCAACAAGTTCACACTAACTCTCTGATGATCAACCTACCAGACCCATTCCCCTAGCCTATATTGACCCCTGACTAATACATCTAACACTATGGACAATTTAGCATGGCCAATTCACCTAACTTTGGATTGTGGAAGGAAAGCCACACAGACGCGGGGAGTATGTACAAACTCCACACTGACAGTCGCCCAAGGCAGGAACCGAACCCGGGTCCCTGGCGCTGTGAGGCCACAGTGCTGAGCACTGAGCTACCCCACCACCCTGTTAGTTACAAAGGGAATGGAATACAAAAGCAAGGAGTTTACGTTTTGGAACACAGGACATTGTCAAGAGCATACCCTGAGTGCAGTATACAATATTGGTTACCTTACTTAAGGAAGGATGTAAATATTTTGGAAGCAATTCTGAGTAGATTTATCAGATTAATATTTGGAATTGGTGAGTTACCTTATGAGGAAATATTTGTCAGGCTAGTCTTGTGTCCTCTGGAACTTATAAGAGTAACAGGTGACTTGATTGCAAAATGGATGATTCAGAGAGGTCTTATGATGCTGATTGTGAAGAGGATGTTGCCTCCAATGGCAGAATATAAAATTAAGGTCACTGTCTAAAAATTAGGGGTGACCCATTTAAACATGGACGAGACAACATTCTTTTTAACAGAAAATCATGAGTCTTCAGAACTACCATGTGGAAAAAGTAGTGGAAGAAGAGTCTTTGAATATTTAAAGGTATAGGTGGATATTCCTTGTGAAACAAGAGACTGAAATGTCATCTGGATTAGATGGAAATGTGGATTTATGGTTACAGTCAGGTCAACTATTATCTTATTTAGTGGCAGTTCAGACATGAGAGATGGAATAGTTTAATTTTGCTGCTTGTTCGTTTGTTTATATGCAATTTTATGTATTTGACCTTTCGGTGGAGACTCAAGTCTTCAGTGTAAGATGACTGAAAAATCTAACTTGAATGTGAATGCAAGTCAAATAATCTATAATTTATGTTATCTTACATGGTCAGAACTAAAAATGTACAATGTAATTAATGAAAAATCCATCTCTAGAGGCATTGCTGATCCAGAAAGTCTACCTTTGCCTCAGTAAAAAAGAAAATTGATTAGGTACTGCCTAAATTTAAAAAAAACCTTAAGTGAGTTGGTCAATAAAGGAGTTTCTAAATAGGGCTGAAAATCCAGGAAAAAGGGCAATTATATCCATTGGAGTTAAAAGTTATTTTGAGTTGCAGTATCAAAGAAAGTAGAATTGAAGCTATAAATAATTAATTGGCTAACAATTTTGTTTGGAAACTTCCTTAAGCTTGCTACATCATCATGGCCATGCACTGTGTGCTTTATAAAGTGCCTTTGTTTAACTTATTTGGCTCCTTCTCACCAAAGGCAGTTGCAGTTTAGGTTTGTGTAGGTTGAAACACATATGGTTGGTAGCACCAAGAGATGACTGTTACTCAGGTCTGTACTTCAAAAACAGAAAATAATAACCTTACCATTCACTGCATGGAATGCAGGGGAGGGCTCAAACATAGTTTGGAAGCCATGAGAAGGACAGGTACTGGAATGTTTACCAATCTTGAAACTTGAGGAAGAAATCTATAGTAGTCCCAATGGTGAAAGGCAGATAGATCTGTGGCAGAAAGCAGTTGGCTTAAATGATTAGCTTGGAAGGAGCTGTTAGGAAGTTATGGGTGTAAACTTGAAAGAAAGCAGTTTGTGTCTACAAAAATCTACAGCAAAAAGGTAAGAGGTGAGCTTGGGCTGAGAAGTTCACAACAATGTGATTTTATTAAAAAGAGAAAGATTCACTTAGCCAAAAGCTAATAGAAGTATCAATTTGAAACTTTATACCTTGACGAACAATCACATTGGGGAAAAAATAAAATTAATTACAGAGGGCTGTGGCATACCATTGGGTTGATCCCGGAAAAGTGAATGAACCTTTAGGGATTTCATTAAAAAAGGAAACTCTGGGAAAAAAGAGAAAAGCAAAGTTAATTTTCTTTTAGATTTTATTGTCCATGTACTCAAGTACAAAAGTACAGGAAAACAGTGAAAAATGTATAATGTCACTCCACAAGGTACCATCTTAAGTATAAGTATGTAGGTAAAAAATTTAAAGAATAAGGTAGATAAAAAGAATAAAGTTCAAAGTTAAACATTACCGTAATTCTTAGTATTGAGTAGAAAAATAAAGATAGAAAGTTCGAAGTCAAACAATACAGTCCTTCAAAACTGCTTAGCCACACTGGGACCACACTTCCTACAGGGGCTCAATCACCTCCTCTTTGTTATGCTTTCTTAACACAATCAATTCCAGGAGTCCATGCATTAGGCCTATCACTCTGTGGCCAAAACAACCACCACTCTTTAAACTATTAATGTCAGATCACTAGGTATTAATGCCTACTTATGAATGAAATTTTGTTTTAAATAATATGAAACTTGTGGCATAATTTATTTTTGTTAATTTCTAGGATTTTGAAAAAGAAACTTTTTAAACATTAATAGTCTCTCCTGGGATCATAACAACAAGCTCATCTTTACATATACCTTGCCAATATACTCGGCAATAAAATTGACTTAAGGCTTTGAAGTTACTGCGTTCATTCAATAATTGCCATGAAATACAACAGAAATATTTGGGTTCATGCATTCCAAAATAAGATATGTTTTAGTGCTGGGATAAATTATAACTCCCAAACAAGCTTCCTGGCATTGAAAATGTAATTTGATAAGGCAGGAGGTTCATATCCTCAGGATTTAATGCTAAGAATCTATTTTAAAGTTAATAGCTTCTGTTTTCAGTTTTTGTTGCTTTAACTTTCTCTCTGTTCATCTCAATTTTTCTTTACCGATCTTAACTTTTCATTTAGTACATGAATAAAATCGAATTGCTCATTCCTACTTTATTCTTTCTGACTCAGACCATGCTTAATTCAGTGAGGATATTCAATCTTATTGCTTTGCTCATGCCACTCACTAATATTATAGATCCCCTGTTCTAGGGGATGCACTGAATCAGACACCTGGGACCTTTTGCTTATTGTCATTGTTATTATCCTGGGTAACATGAGAACAAAAGTAACATAAATAGGCTAAGGATCAAATAGAGACCTGAAATGTTATGTTAAATGTCAATCAGATTTTGCTCCAGTGTTGCTGAAAGTTCTTCTGGATCTCATTTACATGCTGGCATGTAAATACTGACATATTAGAAGCAGAATCACAGCACAACCAATAAAGGCAAAAGCAAAACCATTATTGCCTCAATCCTAGAACTAATAAATATAAAAATTAAGATTGCATTGCATTTCAGTGCAAGGCTCCTTAGACAGGAACTTCCAAGTACATAACTACAACCATGTAGAAGGACAAGGCAGCAGATATATGGAAACATTCCTGTGTGTGAGTTCCTGGCTCAGTCAAAATCCTTGGGATTCCCTTCTTAATAGTATTGTGGGCCTACCATCACCATGTGGACTGCAGTGGGTGAAGGTGGAAGCTTCCCAACAGCTGCTCAAAAGCTGCTAGTAATGGATAATAAATGCTAACCCAGTTAGTGACACTCACATCTTATGAAAGAATAAAAATAAAAGTTGACCACTCAGCCCCTCCCGTCTGTTCTACTACTTAATAAAATCATGGCTAATCTGATTACTCCTCACCTCATCTGCCACACATAACCTTTCATTCCCTTGCCTCTGTCTATCCCTTTAAAAGTGTTAAAAAGATTCTGCTTCCACAACTTCTTTTGTAAAGCTGTTCCAAAGACTCGAGAACCTCAGCAATGAAAAGTTTCTTCTCATCTCTCTTAAATGGATGACCTCCTAGTTTTAATGTGGAGGTGCTGGTGTTGTACTGGGGTGGCTAACGTTAAAAATCGCACAATGTCAGACCATAGTCCAACAGCTTTATTTGGAAGCACTAGCTTTTGGAGTGCTGCTCCTTCATCAGTTAGCAACTACCTGATGAGAGAGCATCATTCTGAAATCTCGTGCTTCCAAATAAAGCAGTTGGACTATGATCTGGCATTGTGTGATTTTTAGCTTTCTTCTAGTTTTAAACAGTGATCCCTAATTGTAGTTCCTCCCATAAGAGAAAACATCTTCTCTACAAACATCATGTCAATACCCCTCCATGGTCTTACATGTTTCAATCAAGTTGCCCCTTACTCTTGTAAACTCCTGTGGATATAAGCCTAGGATCTGAAATCTTATCCCACATAACAACTCAGCATTCTATGTATTAATCTAATAAATCTTCTCTGAACTGCTTCCAATGCATTTACCTACTTGGTTAAATGAGATAATTAATACTGTACAGCAGATGTGATCTCACCAACGCCCTTATAACTGAAGCATAACCTTTATGTTTTTGTATTCACTTCCCTCCCAATAAACAATCATATTCTATTAGCTTTCCTTATTACTTGCAGTTCTTGGATACTAACCTTTTTGTAAATCATGTGTCACAACACTCAGGTCCCTCAACATCTGAGGGCTCTAAAATCTCTCATCATTTAGATAATATAGCTTTCATTCTTCTTGACAATTTCACATTTTCCCACATTATAATTTACTTGTCATTTAACCGATTTATATTCTTTCATAATAAAAACAGAATTTGCTCGAAAATCTCAGCCGGCCTAGCAATATCTGGGGAGAGAAGTCAGAATTAACATTTTGGGTGCAGAGACTTTTCTTTGGAATTGGGCATTCGTAGCTGATAGTGGTGACTCTAAGAGTTAGCCGGGGACTTAGAATAGGCTTCAATCCCTCTAAATTTCCCTGTTTATTATTTAAGGAACTCAGTCAGAACCATGTAAAGTCTCTGACTCTACAAGCCAAAACTGGTGACATTTTTGATACTGAGTAATCGC
This sequence comes from Hemiscyllium ocellatum, assembly GCF_020745735.1. Classification (NCBI taxonomy): domain Eukaryota; kingdom Metazoa; phylum Chordata; class Chondrichthyes; order Orectolobiformes; family Hemiscylliidae; genus Hemiscyllium; species Hemiscyllium ocellatum. Next base: position 20,986,749 of record NC_083404.1, read on the forward strand.
CCTTCAGAAGTTTCAACTTGTGCTTTTCTTGCCGAGTCAGCTGCATTGGGATTTCCTCATTCTCCAGACATATGTGCTACAATGACTATCTTCCTATTTGAATATCTGGGCCTAGGTTTCAAAAAAGATGCACTATTTCTCTTACACCAAGAGCAATAGAGTTATAGAGGTCTGCAGGGTTTAAAAAAAGCTCTTTGGCCCATTGAGTTTGCACTGTTCAAAAATAACCACCTAACTATTCTCATCCAATTTTGCAGCACTTGGTCCACCGACCTGTATGCATTAGCATTAAAGTGTACATCTAAATATTTTTTAAATGATATGAAGGTTTCTGCCAGTGAGTTCCAGATCCCCATCACTCTAGGTGAAAAAAATCTTTCCTGACATTTCCTCAAACCTCCTTCCCCTTACCTCAAATCGATACCCCCGGTCAGTGATTCATTGCGCCCAGAGGAAACATTGCTTCCTGTCTATCCAATCTATAACCCTTATGACCTTTCCATCTCAGTCATGTACCTGTTAAATCTCCTGGGTTTCAACAAAAACAACCCCAGTCTATCCAATCTCTCTTCATAATTAAACTCTCCAGCCTAAGCAATGTCCTGATAAACCTCCTCTGCAATCTTTCCAATCACATCCCTCCTATAATGTGGATATTTAAAAAAAAATATTGCATTCAGTTCTGGAATCCACAACAATCCAAACCAGTTGAGAGAATGAGCTCTGGGGTAAACTCCGTTGTCCTTTGAATCATGCTATGAATCCTTGTACATCTATGCTTCAAAATTTACAAATTTGCCACCTTGACGCACAGTTTTGTGCTGTGAACCTAATGTCATAAAATGCACCTCTTTGGAAGGCACCAATACAACATTTTGATGGCAGAAATGTTGTTATATTAGAAGAGTAGTATCCTCCTCTTTAATGTACGTCCTGATCCACAAAAAAACTGTCTGCATTTATTTTGTAATCTAATTCACACACTGTTGATCTAATAACCTTTGGAGAGCTATTGATATCTTTATCTGCAATACAGTGCAAGTTAATTTCTATGCTTTTTATCTTTTGATCAAAACTTTCTTCAAATACTTGTTTCAAGGTATTTTGTATATTTGTAACTTTTCATCCAATTTAATTCAAAGTTATTATCCAGGTAACCTACTAATCTAATACAAGAATAGAAGTTGTTGAAAAAGCTTAGCAGGTCTGGCAGCATCTGTGATGAGAAATCAGAGTTAATGTTTTGGGTCTGGTGAATCTTCCTCAGAACTGTTCATCTAATAGTTTGGAAACTGATAAGATATCCTCCTGTGTAGATTGTAGTCTTTTGGTTCAATGGCAAAATAAGAAACATTCTAGAATTAATTGTTATTTCAGACCTGAAATTGTCAATACTTTAGTGGTGGCATCGGCCTATTTAAATCAAATGGGGGAATATATCTGGAGACAGTAACGATTTACATGTTTCATTGCAATAATCTCACAATTTCAGAGTCAATTTTCTTACATGATGCTTCTTCGAATAACTTTGCCATTTTTAAATGATGATTCAAAGTTTTTGGCTTTGTGAAAAACACTATAATCTTTTATGCATGGTTTGATATGAAACATAATTTGAATTAGTCTCTCGGTGAGCTGAAGCGGCTTACAACTATCTTTCTGAGCAGTAATAGTTTTATCAGCCAGTCGAGTTCAGTGGTTAATTATTCTAAATAGCTAATTAGAGCAGTTAATTCATGTACTTACAAATAGAAACAGGAGTTGAAATCACTTGAATTATATTATGTTATACAGCAATCATCATAGCAAATTGCTGACTCAGCTTATAAAATGTCAAGGATTTTTTAATACTCTTTTCATGAGACACTTATGAGAACACTAAAACCTGATTTAATGCACATGCCTTATTATCACAGTCTTTTCTTTACATCAAACTATGGACCAAATCAATTGAACTTTTAAATGGAAAAATAGTTTATATTAATGTGTGGTCGCATCAGCTTAAATGTGGCACTGTGCCAATTAAGCTCCACTTTTCACTGCATCAAGCTTTAACTTACCATGGGCAGTAAATAAAGATGTCCCATTGTTTTTTTTCTCCTCCTTTTCTTTTCAGGTTGTTCCTCGGGATTAGAATTGCCTGCTCCCACTCCCCTTCAATTGGTCAGAAACACAGAATATAATTGTAAGATTAGTCCATTTGGCCCTTTGACAATGCAAGAAATCAGTGAGACCACTTCTGGGGTATTTTGTAATTTTGGTCCCCTTACTTCAGGAGTGATGCAGTTCAGAAGAGGTTCACGTGTTTGATTCTAGAAAGGAGGGGTTTGTTTTGTGAACAAAGATTAAGCAGTTTATGCCAACACTCTCTGGAGTTTAGAAGAGTGAAAGGAGGTCTAATTGAAACACATAAGATACAAAAGAGTATGACAAAGTAGACGCGGAATGGGTGTTTCCTCATGTGGGGGAATCTAAAATGAGAGGTCATAGTTTTAGAATAAGAGGTAGCACATGGGAACTTACTTTTCTCTCAAAGGATTGTGAATCTGTGGAATTATTTATGGAGGATGCAGGGACATTGAATAAATTTAAGGAGGAGATAGATTGTTAAATAGTAATGGGTCAAAGAGTCATGGAGAGTGGGCAGTAGATGAGATCAGCTATGATCCTATTAAATGGTGAGGCAGACTCAAGGAGCTGAATTGCCTACTCTTGCTCTTAGTTCTTATGTTTGATCCTGCTCTGCCATTCAGTGCAATCATGGCTGATCATCCGATAAAGTAACCTGTTCTTGCTCTCTCCCCATATCCTTTGATCCCTTTAGTCCTAAAAATTATATCTACATCTCTTTTTCTTGGAAGTCTTCAATGTTTGATTTCCTATGGAAGGGAATTCCACAGACTCACCATTCTTTGGATGAAGACATTTCTCCTCATCTCTGTCCTAAAAGGTGTACCCTTATCCTTAGACTGTGATCCCTGGTTCTGTGATAAGCCCAATGAAAAAGCTGAAGACTCCACCATACACAGGCCAGGTGATGCTTGATGGATTTTTAGGGATTTGTACGGTCCCTTGGATGCCTTGGCCTCATGTTCTTCACGGCCTTTCATGTCTCCAATGTCACCTGATTTGATTTGATTTATTATTATCACTTGCCTATGTACAGTGAAAAGTTTCGTTTATGTGCGGTACAGGCAGATCATACCATACAAAGTGCATTAAAGTAATAGATCAGAGTAAGGAATACAATGTTACAACTGCAGAAAAGGAGGACAGAGAGCGAGATCAACATAAAATTTAAAATTTGAGAGGCCCATTCGGAAGCCTAATAATAGTGGGGAAGAATCTGTTCTTGCATCTATTTGTGCATGTATACAATGTTCCTATCTTCTGTCTGATAGAAGAGGGCAGAAGAGAGTACAACTGGTTTGGGAGGGTCTTTAATTATGTTGGTTGCTTTCCCTAGGCAGTGGAATGTATAGATGGAGTCAATATATGGAAGGCTGATTATCGTGACAGACAGGGCTGTGTCACTACTCTCTGTAGTTTCTTGTGATTTAAATGTTTGGTTCAGTGAGAAAAATGATGGGACTGGCAGCAGTGTCCTTGGTTGAGTCACATTCAAGAGAAGTTGTCAGGTTATGACAAGGGGTATGGGGTGTTTGGCCAGGTCAGTTCAAGATTATTACATGACTTCTTATCTAATAACAGCACCTCTTCTGTAATATTCTTCAGTGGAATAATTTCTACCATTAATTACTAAATAACTGGAAGACCCTACACGTACATAGTATCATAAAGACCACAGTGAGAGTTGATCAGAAAAAAAAGTGACATCTCCTTAAAAATACAAAGAAATTATGTAGGAGGTAGTTTTTATTCTGCTGGTGAAAACAATAACTACAAGGTCAAACTTTTTTAGAGCAGCCAGACACAAAGCTGAGATCAGGAAAATAGAAGATCCTGATACTATTCTGAAGATGATTCCGCGCCATAAGATGAACTGTATTTAATGACTAAACTAGAGATTTTAGGAGAACTATTGAATTGAAATTAGCAGACAACAGCAGAATGGCTTTCTTTTCACATCTGTGGAAATTGTTGATGGATTTGAGTGAATGAGACAATGACATTGATGTTGGTAATTTCCTCTCAGTACAAACTGCCTTCCAAAAGAACAGAGATAGCAATCTATTACATTGTCAAAAATGTCTGGGGCACTACATTGGCATGTGGTTGTCTAAATGTTGTGTAATATAAATGATTCCAAAGGAGCGGCAAGTAACGTGACATGAACACTAAGTCGCATTTACACAATGACAAAAAATTATGAAGCATACAACAGGGATGATAGGGCCAATAGAAACACAAAAGCACACGCACTGTTAGATGAGTTGTGAGTAGGTTATATACTGAATTGTCTGAGATAGAAAAACAAGTAATGAAATGGAAGTCAAATCTCTTGATGGATTGATAATTGCTCTCCTGTTTTCTTTGAGCAAATAACATGGAATACTTTCCCAAATGACCACTCCTGGCACTTTGTGCTATTTGCCATCTCTATCAATATGTGGTCATGAATAAGGGTGGATTCAGGTTGCTCATGGTACTTCTTCTTTGCCTTTGCTTTGACTTTGACCTATTTAGTAATTAATGGTAGAAGTTATACCACTGAAGAATATTACAGAAGAGATGCTGTTATTAGATAAGAAGTCATGTAATAATCTTGAACTGACCTGATCAGACACCCCATGCCCCTTGTCATAACCTGACAACTTCCCTTGGATGTGACTCTGCCAAGGACACTGCTGCCAGTCCCATCGTTTTTCTCACTGAATCTGACACTGACCCATCAACTCTCCACCAGCATCATTACCCAACTCTACTTTGGGCCCTTATCCACTTCACCAATTTCACTGGTACCCTTATCCTCTCACCGAACAAGCACCATAACCCTCTTACTTAACTTACATACTTATTGGTTCAGTCTAGCTGTCAAAGAGCCTGCTGGACATTTAAACTGCAGAAGACGGCACAAAGTGCTGTGAAATGGGGCATAGTATCTACAAGGATATTTGCTGCTGAATTTGTGAATTCATGAACAGGTTCATAACAGAAGGCTCCTGTCCAGGGGGAATCTGTAATGCAGATGTCATCAATCCGTAAGTGAGTATGCTGGATTTCTGGATCAGACAATTACTTTTTACAGGATTTCCAACTCTGGAATATTTGGACCCTTGTCTCCACCCATAGGCTGTGTGTGAAATCAATTGAATGGGTCAATGTTACATGAATGTTAACATGATATATCCTGTTGAATTTGTTAAACTGAGATGACTTATGACAGTTGTTAACTGCCAGGCTTTGAAGTACAAAGTACTTTCTTTTAGTATATGACAAAAAAATTACAGATTCTGTGTTGTACTACAAATTACAGATTTGATATTTTAGTACTGAACCATGCTAAGAGCAAAAGTTGAAATAGCTGTGCTAGAGAAGATTTGAAGTCATTAGCAATGTTTGTAGCTTCCTCAGTTGCACTGTTGATTCAATGCAATTAATTGCTACCAATTGATTGGATATGAAGCATTCAACTCCCCTTAAGGTAATCAAATTCTAAATTACTGCAAAAATATTAAAATCAGGAAAAAAATACTGAAATCAGAATAGTAGTTAAATTTACGTATGTCAATTTTACTTTGCCTAAAAGCACTGTACTATTTCAGCACGTAATTAAATTATTTGTTATATTTGCCTATGCTGCAACTGTCAGCAGAAGTCCAAATAATGCAGATAATTTAACTGTCACTTTTGCTTCTTATTTCTTTTCAGCTATTCATCTGAGATCGATGTATGCTTCCTATACTAATGCAGAACTCTGTGGGACATTAAGTTTGTAATCAATCTGTCTCTCCAGCAAATCTGATTTGTTTATTAGTCTTTCTGCTCGAAAATATGAGGTAGAATGAAAATGAAAATACCTTTATAAATGAGATTCAATGTTACAATTGTAATTATTATTAAAGCTATTTGTTGTTGCATGATAAAGATTCTAGATCAACGTGTATGGAATAAGCTGCCAGAGGAAGTAGTAGAGGCTGGAACAATTACAACAGTTAAAAAACATCCGGATGGGTATATGAATAAGAAAGTTTAAATGGATATGGGCCAAATGCTGGTAAATGGGATTAGATGAATTTAGACATCTGGTCAGCATGGGCGAGTTGAAGTGAAAGTTTGTTTCCCCACAGTACAACTTAATAGCTCACTCACTCTATCAGACAGGCCTGTACATTTAAGGCAGGAGATATCCACTCTTAATTAACCTCTGTGTAATGGAGTCAGTGGAGTCATTCAGTTATGCTTGTGTAATGTCCACTAACATCAGTAAGCATAAAGTTAAAAATCACACAACACCAGGTCATAGTCCAACAGATTTATTTGGAAGCACTAGCTTTCACGGCACTGCTCCTTATTCAGGTGGCTGACAAGGAACAGTGCTCCGAACCATAACCTGGTGTTGTGTGATTTTTAACTTTGTACACCACAGTCCAACACTGGCATCTGCAAATCAGTAATTATATAAGCTCGACAATGGGCTGAAATGTTCAATGTTTTGACAAAGAAGTTTTATGGACATTCATTGTGCCAAGTTGACTAAGGCTCATGATGACTAATCTCACACAGTCCTGTGCTCTCCATCTGATTAATAATGCATCTGGGTTCTTATGATACCCTTCCCATTGAAGTGCATATCAGGCGAGGTGAAAGTTCTCACTGATGCTAAGACTTTGCGATCAGACCACAGTTTTTTGGCTCCACATTTAAAGTCCAGATGTACAAAACTTCAGATAACACATGACTGAAATTGAAGTCAGACAATGGTCCTGCATCTTTGCCCCAAAGAAATGGCCAAGAAAGGCAAATTTCCAGGTCACTGCCTTCTTCTGTTGATGGACAAAGGAGCTCACATCACCAGACTCAGCTAGACTGGACCCAGCAAGCAGCATTGGTCAGGGCAATATCTGAAATGAAACATAATGCACAGTGGTGCAGGAAGAAGGTTAATAGTGTTCTGTGCTCATAAACCTAAGTACCACCATCTTCTCGACCCAACACTGACAGGGCCAATGCTTATGCTCTCTCTGCCACTGAATGTGCCGCTCACAACTCCAACATGTTCACACAATATCTCCTACCAGTCACATCTTCCCAAACTACTGACCCTTCCTGTGCTTTTTGCTTCTTAATCACTCACTATGGATACCTCTGCCACTCTAGTGGCACCCACTAACTGCCTTTGTCCATTTCCAGACTATTCAATCCCTCTTTACTTTTTTGTTAAAATCTATAAAAACGTCTCAAACTCTGGCTGAGACATTGAAGACTGGCAGACAGATGGTGGATATAAGGGTCCTCAGGCCATATGAGAACACAATCCTGGGTTTGGCTGTGGAAGAGCATGGTCACTTATGTGTGGTTAGAATGACCTCCATGGCAACCAACACATTTATCTTGATTGTGCTGTCCTTTGCTCACTCATTACCACCAATTATTAATCTGCACGAACTTTTTTATCCCTCTTTAACAGCCAAATCCTTTTTGACTCTTACAGAGGCATTCACAAAATCCAACAAACATCCATGGGGTGAGGCCAGGACAAGAGACTCTCAGCTCCACCTCAACATCTGAGGAGGAAGCCACTCAATCCTCAGAGGGTGTACTAGTACCCTCCACGTACCTGGAGAGATACACTTGGGAAGGTATTTTTTCTAGATTAAAATTGAGAACATAAGACCATAAGACCATAAGACATAGGAGTGGAAGTAAGGCCATTTGGCCCAATGAGTCCACTCCGCCATTCAATCATGGCTGATGTGCATTTCAACTCCACTTACCAGCATTCTCCCTGTAGCTCTTAATTCCTCGAGACAACAAGAATCTATCAATCTCTGCCTTGAAGACATTTAGCGTCCCGGCCTCTACTGCACTCTGTGGCAATGAATTCCACAGGCCCACCACTCTCTGGCTGAAGAAATGTCTCCGCATTTCTGTTCTGAATTGACCCCCTCTAATTCTAAGTCTGTGTCCACAGGTCCTAGTCTCCTCGTCTAATGGAAACAATTTCCTAGCGTCCACCCTTTCCAAGCCATGTATTATCTTGTACGTCTTTATTAAGTTTCCCCTTAATCTTCTAAACTCCAATGAATACAATCCCAGGATCCTCAGCCGTTCCTCATATATTAGACCAACCATTCCAGGGATCATCCGTGTGAATCTCAGCTGGACACGTTCCAGTGCCAGTATGTCCTTCCTGAGGTGTGGGGACCAAAACTGGATACAGTACTCCAAATGGGGCCTAACCAGAGCTTTATAAAGTCTCAGTAGCACAACGGTGCTTTTATCTTCCAACCCTCTTGAGATAAGTGACAACATTGCATTCGCTTTCTTAATCACGACTCAACCTGCATGAATCCTCGACTAGCACTCCCAGATCACTTTGTACTTTGGCTTTACAAATATTCTCACTGTTTAGAAAGTAGTCTATGCTTTTTTTTTGCCAAAGTGCAAGACCTCGCATTTGCTCACATTGAATTCCATCAGCATTTCCTGGACCACTCTCGCAAACTGTCTAGATCCTTCTCTAGCCTCCCCACTTCCTCAGTACTACCTGCCTGTCCACCTAACTTCGTATCATCAGCAAACTTCGCTAGAATGCCCCCAGTCCCTTCATCCAGATAATTAATATATAATGTGAACAGCTGTGGCCCCAACACCGAACCCTGCGGGACACTGTTCATCACTGGCTGCCATTCCGAAAAAGAACCTTTTATCCCAACTCTCTGCCTTCTGTCAGACAGCCAATCCTCAATCCATTCCAGTAGCTCACCTTGAACACCATGGGCCCTCACCTTGCTCAGCAGCCTCCCGTGTGGCACCTTATCAAAGGCCTTTTGGAAGTCTAGATAGACCACATCCACTGGGTTTCCTTGGTCTAACCTACTTGTCACCTCTTCAAAGAATTCCAACAGGTTTGTCAGGCATGACCTCCCTTACTGAATCCATGTTGACTTGTTCTAATCAGACTCTGCTCTTCTGAGAATTTAGAAACCTCATCCTTAATGATGGATTCTAGAATTTTACCAACAACCGAGGTTAGGCTAATTGGCCTATAATTTTCCATCTTTTGTCTTGATCCTTTCTTGAACAAGGGGGCTACAACAGCGATCTTCCAATCATCCAGGACTTTCCCTGACTCCAGTGACTCTTGAAAGATCTCAACCAATGCCTCCGCTATTTCCTCAGCCACCTCTCTCAGAACTCTAGGATGCATCCCATCGGGGCCAGGAGATTTATCAATTTTAAGACTTTTTAGCTTTTCTAGCACTATCTCTTTTGTAATGGCAACCATACTCAGCATCCTGACTCCCTTTCATTGTTGGGATATTACTCATGTCTTCCACTGTGAAAACTGACGCAAAGTACTTGTTAAGTTCTCCTGCTATTTCCTTATCTCCCATCACTAGGCTTCCTGCATCAGTTTGAAGTGGCCCAATGTCTACTTTTGCCTGTCGTTTGTTTCTTATGTATTGAAAAAAACTTTTACTATCATTTCTAATATTACTGGCTAGTCTACCTTCATATTTGATCCTCTCCTTTCTTATTATTCTCTTTGTTATCCTCTGTTTGTTTTTGTAGCCTTCCCAATCTTCTGATTTCCCACTGCTCTTGGCCACTTTATAGGATCTCTCTTTTTCTTTAATACATTTTCTGACTTCCTTTGTCAGCCATTGTTGTCTAATCCCTCCCCAGATAATCTTTCTTTTCTTGGGGATGAATCTCTGTACAGTGTCCTCAATTATACCCACAAACTCCTTCCATTTTTGCTCTACTGTCTTCACCACTAGGCTCTGCTTCCAGTCTATTTTTGTCAGTTCCTCTCTCATGCCCTCATAATTACCTTTATTTAACTGTAACACCATTACATCTGATTTTGCCTTCTCTCTTTCAAACTCCAGACTGAACTCTACCATATTATGATCACTGCTTCCTAAGGGTTTCCTTACTTTAAGATCTTTTATAAAGTCTGGTTCATTGCAAAGCATTAGGTCCAGAATAGCTCCCTTGTGGGGTCCATGACAAGCTGTTCCAAAAAGCCATCCTGTAAGCATTCCATGAATTCCTTTCTTTGGATCCACTGGCAACATCATTTACCCAGTCCACCTGCATATTGAAGTCTCCCATGATCACTGTGACCTTGCCTTTCTGACATGCCTTCTCTATTTACCGGTACATGTTACGTCCCTGGTCCTGACCACTGTTAGGAGGTCTATACACAACTCCAATTATGTATTTTTTGCCTTTGTGGTTCCTCAATTCCACCCACACAGACTCCACATCATCTGACACTATGTCATTCAGTGCCATAGATTTAATTTTGTTCTTAACTAACAAGGCAACCCCACCCCCTCTGCCGATCTCCCTGTATTTTTGATAAGTTGAAAATCCTTGGAGGTTTAACTGCCAGTCCTGACCACCTCACCCCCCCCCCCCTCCCCGTAACCAAGTCTCTGTGATGCCTACCACATCATAATCATTCACTATGATCTGTGCCATTAGTTCATCTGCTTTGTCATGAATGCTACGAGCATTCAGGTAAAGTGCCTTAACGCTAACTTTCTTATCGTTAGAGATATTGGAAGTCATATGATGTCCTAAGTTATCCTTGTTTTTCTCTGCATTCCCAGCCTGCCTCAATTCTAAATCCGCCTGGACACATGCTATCCTGCTGCTTATCTTTCCATTTAACGCCATACTCCCTGTCGCTTTACCTTCCCCCCAACTCAGAAGTTTAAAGTCCTACTGACCACCCTATTTATCCTCTTCGCTAGAACATTCGTACCTGATCGGTTCAGGTGGAAACCGTCCCAATGGTACAGATCCCCCCGTTCCAAAACTGATGCCAATGCCCCATGAAGTGGAATCCCTCTTTCCCACACCAATCCCTTAGCCACGTGTTTACTGCCTAATTTTCTTGTAACTATGCCAATTGGCACGTGGCTCGGGCAGCAATCCGGAGATTATGACCCTTGAGGACCTGTGCTTCAATTTCCTGCCAGGTGCTTCGTGATCCCCAAACAGGTCCTCCACCCTAGTCTTGCCTATGTTGTTAGTACCAACGTGGACCACAACAACAACCACAATCAAGTGAGCACAGCACTGACACATGGTCCACAGCTGGTCAGGAAGAATCACCCAGGTCTCCTTGCAGATCAGTCTTATACCCCTCATATTAATGCAGGCTAGAAAATGTGGAAGGCTGTTGCATGTTTAAAAAAAAACAGCACAAGATGATAAATTCCAAATACTATGTGGACCAAAATTTAATGGGACAACAAAATTACAAACTATTTACTGGTCAGGTTATTAGACTGATCTCTACAGTGCTGTAATTTGGCAGCACACAAATATCCTCTCCAAAGGTTCTGGGTAATTAAGTATATTGCATCATCTAAAGGAAATGTTCTGCCCTTTTCTGTATTATTGCCTGGTGTTAATTGACTAGCATTTAGCACAGAAAATTAGCACACCCATCATTCTATCCATGAAATTCCTTACATCATTTAAATGTATAGTTTCATGCCCACTTCCATGAATTTGTGTTCAAGCCAGAATGAAAATGTGTTGCTGGAAAAGCGCAGTAGGTCAGACAGCATCAAAGGAGGAGGAGAATTGACGTTTCAGGCATGAGCCCTTCTTCAGGAATGAGGAAAGTGTCCCCAGCAGGCTAAGATAAAAGGTAGGGAGGAGGGATTTGGGAGAGGGGCGTTGGAAATGCGATAGGTGGAAGGAGGTCAAGGTGAGGGTAACAGGCAGGAGTGGGGGTGGGGGCGGAGAGGTCAGGAAGAAGATTGCAGGTTAGGAAGGCGGTGCTGAGTTCGATGGATTTGACTGAGACAAGATGGGGGGAGGGGAAATGAGGAAACTGGAGAAATCTGAGTTCATCCCTTGTGGTTGGAGGGTTCCTAGGCGGAAAATGAGGGGCTCTTCCTCCAGTCGTCATGTTGTTATGGTCTGGCGATGGAGGAGTCCAAGGACCTGCATGTCCTTGGTGGAGTGGGAGGGGGAGTTGAAGTGTTGAGTCACGAGGTGGTTGGGTTGGTTGGTGCGGGTGTCCCAGAGGTGTTCTCTGAAACGTTCTGCAAGTAGGCGGCCTATCACCCCAATATAGAGGAGACCACATCAGGTGCAGCAGATGCAGTAAATGATGTGTGTGGAGGTGCAGGTGAATTTGTGATGGATATAGAAGGATCCCTTGGGGTCTTGGAGGGAAGTAAGGGGGGAAGTGTGAGCGCAAGTTTTGCATTTCTTGCGGTTGCAGGGGAAGGTGCCGGGAGTGGAGGTTGGGTTGGTGGGGGGTGTGGACCTGACGAGGGAGTCACAGAGGGAGTGGTCTTTTTGGAATGCTGATAGAGGAGGGGAGGGCAATATATCTCTGGTGGTGGGGTCCGTTTGGAGGTGGCAGAAATGACGACGGATGATACGATGTATATAGAGGTTGGTGGGGTGGTAGGTGAGGACCAGTGGGGTTCTGTCTTGGTGGCGATTGGAGGGGCGGGGCTCAAGGGCGGAGGAGCGGGAAGTGGAGGAGATGCGGTGGAGGGCATCGTCGATCATGTCTGGGGGGGAATTGCGGTCTTTGATGAAGGAGGCTATCTGGGTTGTTCGGTATTGGAACTGGCCCTCCTGGGAGCAGATGCGGCGGAGACGAAGGTATTGGGAGTATGGGATAATGTTTTTACAGGGGGCAGGGTGGAAGGAGGTGTAGTCTTGGTAGCTGTGGGAGTCGGTCAGTTTATAGTGAATGTTATTGATTCAGTCCCCGAGATAGGAATAGAAAGGCCTAGGAAGGGGAGGGAGGAGTCAGAGATGGTCCAGGTAAATTTGAGGTCGGGGTGGAAGGTGTTGGTAAAGTTGGTAAATTGTTCAACCTCCTCATGGAAGCACGAGGCAGCGCCGATACAGTCATCGATGTAGCGGAGCAAAAGGTGGGGCCAGTGTAGCTGCGGAAAGCCAGAATGGTCAAGTTGAAAGCTTCAGCTTCTTTAAAGTACTATTTATTTAGTCATAGAGTTCAACAGCACACAAATGGATCTTTGACACAGAATCTGCACTGATCAAATACAAATGGCTCATTATTCTAATCCCATTTTCTTGCACTTTGTCCATAGTATTGTTTCTCAACATTTTGGGCAAAACCCCTTCATCAGGCTTCAGTTCAGAACATCGATTCTCCTGCTCCTCAAGGCTACCTGACCTACTGTGCTTTTCCAGCAACACACTCTCAACTCTGATCTCCAGCATCTGCAGACCTCACTGTCTCCATAATCTTGTATAACCCTGGCATCACAAGTGCACATCTAAATACTTCTGAAGTGTTCTGAGTATAACTACCTCTACTACACTTACAGGAAGTGAGTTCCAGATTCCTACCACACTCTGGTTGAAAACCTTTTCTCACATTCCCTTGAAACCTTCTACCCTATCCTTTAAATTGATGATCATTAGTTGTTGATCCCTCCACCCAGGGGAAAGGTTCCTTTCTCTCTACCTGATCTATAACCCCCTTCAGTCATCTCAGTCATGTCCCCCACTTCTCATCCACCTCTGTTCCAAGGGAAAAAAAACACTAAGTCTGTCCAATCTCTCTTCATTAGTAAAACTCTACAGTCCAGGCAACATCCTGGTAAATCTCCTTTGCACCCTGTCCAGTGCAATCACATCCCTCCTTTTTCAGAACTGCACGTATTACTTTGTCTGTGGCTTTTCCAATGTTTTCTATAGTGCCAGAATAATCTCCCTACTCTTAAACTCTAGGCCTCGACTAATAAAGGCAAATGTCTCATATGCCTTCTTAACCACTTTAACTGCCTCTCTGTGATGGGTGTATGTGCACACCAAGGTCCCTTTGATCCTCAGTGCTTCCCAAGCTCCTATTTTTCATTATGTATTCTCTTGCTTTATTTCTCCTGCCCAAGTGTATCACCTCACAATCATCCAAATTGAATTTAATTTGCCACTGATCAGTCCATCAGATCTGCCCATAAATATCATCCTGCTAAGGCTATCTTCCCCACTATTTGCCACCCCACCAAATTTCCTATTATCCATGAACTTACTGATCAACCCTCCTACACTGAAATCTAAATCATTTATATAAACCAAAATCAGCAAGAGCTCTAGAACTGATCACTGTGAAACCCAGCTGGACACAGATATTCAGTCACAAGAACATTCCTTAATCATAACCCTCTGCTTTTTGCCACTCAGCCAACTTTGGATCGAATTTGCCAACTTTTCTTGGATCCCATGGGCTTTTAACTTCTCTATCAATCTCCCATGTGGGACTTTATTAAAAGCTTTGCTGAAGTACAAGAAAACTATGTTCCAATGCATTCCCCTCATTTACACACTGATCACTTCTTTGAAAATTTCAATAATATTGGTCAACCATGACCTCCCCTTAAACAAACCACACTGACTGTTCCCGATTAGTTGCTACCCCTCCAATTGCACATTGATTCTGTCGTTCAGAATTGCATCAAAATGTTTATCCACCACTGAGTTTAGACCAACTGGCCCGTAGTTTCATTGTTTCTCCCTGCCTCCCTTTTTAGATAATGGTACCCCGTTGGCTGTTCTCCGGTACTCTTGCACATCTCTGGGCAGAGAAGAACTGAAAATTATTGGCAGTGCCCAGTGATTTCACCCACAGCTCTAGTTCTGAAATGAGGTTAGACAGTGGCTGCAGCTAGACACACTTCCTGAACACATGGTCACCAGAGGCAAATGGAACTTCCATATTTTGCCACAAAGCACAAGTGGTGGCCTGAAAGGAAATAAAAAACACTTTCAGGAGAGAAAACATAAACATCATTATACTCTTAATAATGTCTCTATGTTCGAAAAATTACATGATAGTGCAGATGGATTGCAGCGATTCAAGAAGGCAGCTCACGACTACACTCTCAGTTAAGCATGAGTTTATTGAAAAATGATAATATTGAAAAAAATTAGGTCCCTGGGAAACCTGCCTTCATACATCATAGGTTTACTTGTTGCATTTAGCTACCATGGTGGTTAGTCACTAAAAGATAGTCACCCAAGGCTGCCAGTGTTCTTTAACATAAGAACACAAGCTTATTAAACAAAAACAAAAAGAAAACAACCCAACTTTTAAAAAAATGACAGTTTGGAAGGATGTTAAAATGAACAAAACAAGTTTCAACCTGTTTCCCAGCAAAATCCGTATACAAACATTCCATTCCAGAGAAATATCACTTCTATCTCAATTACTTAAGTTCTTACTTAACTATTCCCATTAGTTCATGTGTCTTGAACTAATGAGACACTTTTTTATGAATTGATTCTAGTTCTGCTGCCCTGAACTTTTATTCAATTCTGATGGCCAAAGCCTCTCCTCAGTCTTGACAACTTATTGAGTCCAGGAGCTGGGAGGCCATGTTGTGGCTGTACAGGACATTGGTTCGACCACTGTTGGAATATTGCATGCAATTCTGGTCTCCTTCCTATTGGAAAGATGTTGTGAAACTTGAAAGGCCTCAGAAAACATTTACAAGGATGTTGCCAGAGTTGGAGGATTTGTGCTATAGGGAGAGGCTGAACAGGCTGGGGCTGTTTTCCCTGGAGTGTCGGAGACTGAGGGGTGACCTTATAGAGGTTTACAAAATTATGAGGGCATGGATAGGATAAATAGGCAAAGTGTTTTTCCTTGGGTCAGGGAGTCCAGAACTAGAGGGCATAGGTTTAGGATGAGAGGGGAAAGATATAAAAGACACCTAAGAAGCAAACTCTATGGAATGAATTGCCAGAGGAAGTGGTGGAGGCTGGTACAATTACAGAATTTAAAGGGCACCTGGATGGGTACATGAATCGGAAGCGTTTAAACGGGTATGGGTCAGGTGTTAGCAAGTGGGATTAGATTGGATTGGGATATCTGGTCAAAATGGACAGGTTGGACCGAAGGGTCTGTTTCCATGCTGTACATCTCTATGACTCTATACTATGGGTGAGGGATCTGCTGCTGTGACTTCCTTTCAGCCCTTTAGTTCGTCACTTTTGCAAAAAAAAAACATGCTTATATAAGAATGCGTAATTTAAATCCACTAACATCCACAAGTTTAAATCATCTCTCGACTAAAAGCAGACAACAATTTGTAGATGGTCCCAAGCATTAGCTTCCTTCTAGTGAATTAAATTGGTGATTTCCTGAGATGTCAGTCCTGTTGATTCGAACTCAATGCAGGAAGTTTCAGACACACTTGGTATGCTGCCAATCTGCCAAACTCTTCTGTACTGGTCCGACTCGCATGCTCTGTTTGGAAAAAAAACTACAGGCCACTCATCCGAGTCTGCCTCACTCTGGTGATGACTGCAGGCAACTGTTCCCCTCCCACAAGTTCCATGAATAACTGTATGATCCCAAAGCTGAAGGAGCCCACATATTTATGCTGGAATCCTCAAAACCTTGTATCTTTGTGCAGGCTTTCCAGAATGTCATGCTATTCCTGCATGGGCACTTGAAGTCTTTAACAATGATATCAGTTGTAATAGAAATTCTCCGTGTTGTGAGGTACATGCCAGCTCATTCTATGCTCCTGCCTTTGCTCTTGCACAGGGTGAATCTCACAATGTATATTACTTTATCAAATCATTCAGACTACATGAGTTGTTTGGTTTTAAGTTGATTCTTATTAGGTTAACATTCAGTGATGCTTTGTCTTCTCCCACTTCACTCACCCACATTTTGCTACTGGATTGAAAATGGAAAAGCTTATAATGAATGGATTAGCTTATAATGAAGAGCTTAAATAAATGTGTGTGAGTGGCTCCTTAAAGCAGTAATACCCTGTTATAAATAATCTGTGTGATGTTTTCAGTGAGATTTCAGCTCTTGATAATCCTCTGTCCAGAATGTTCATGACATTGCTTTCCATTGTGGACAATATAGAATCCCAACAGTATGGAAGCAGGCCACCCAGTCCATCAAGTCCACACCAATCCTCTGAAGAGCATCCGACCCTTGCAACCCTGCATTTCCTGTGGCCAATTCACCTAGCCTACACACGCCTGGGCAAAATGGGCAATTTAACATGGCTGATCCACCAAACTTGCACATCCTTGGACTATGGGAGAAAAACGGAGTACCTGGGGGATACCCATGCAGACAGCTGAGGGTGGAATCAAACCAAGGTCCTGGGCACTGTGAAGCAGCAGTATTAATCACGAAGCTACCCTTAAACTCTCATTCCCTGACCAGGAATCGAACCTGGGTCATGGCAGTGAAAGCACTGAATCCTAATGACTAGGCCACTAGGAAATATATGGGATGGTTGTTCACCCTCTTCCCACCCTCATGCATTTAAAGAAAGAAGGTAATTCATTACTGACAGTTTGAGCTTCTCAGGTTATTACATATATTTTTGTATTGCAGTTAGGACCTTTGCATAACGTTGCTGCTGATCTGCTCTGTTAGTTTTCACCAGTGCTGGACAGTTCACCGGGATATCTTCTATGAATTCATTCTAAAGGGGACATGTTTCCTTCTGCAGCATCTGTCAGTGATGCCTCTGACGTCACCTTTAAAAATTGTGGACCCTTTGCAATACTCTCTACTTACTAACTTTGCAATTCTGAGATGGTAGCTGATCACAGTTCCCCTTTAAATAAAAAAAGCACATGTTGCCTTTAAATGGCATTCTGGATGTCGGATATTCCTACATCCAATTAACTGAGCTTCAGTGAAGAGAATGAGTAGTACTGGCAGTCCATTTCTATTCGAGAATGACTAAAAGGGACTGTGCTGCCCTTTTTTACTCATTTACGGGCTTAAACTAATTTGTCCTTTCATGGCAAGAAATGTAACAGGGATTTATCTTGGTTCTTTTAATGAAAAGGTTATTGCATAACGAATGCTGGATAAAAATCTCAAAGTATAGGCTAATGTTAGAGCATGGCATGTTATTGCCCAAATCTGATCATTTTTATGTATCAAATTTATTTTTTTAATCATCTGTGCAAATTTAAATTTTGCCAAAAAAAAGTTAATTAACAAAACCTATATGTTGTGATTGCCCTGAAAGATTGATCTGAGAGGTATAAATTTCTTCCAAACATCCACAGATCTGTGGAAATTCAGTGCTGGTGCCACTATAACTACATCATATTTAATGATGACAATTATCATTAATAAATGATTATGATCTGGATTAGATTTCCATTATCCATACCAGCATGCTTCATAATTTCCTTGTTTAAAAAGGGATCCAGTTGTGCTGTTTGCTGAAGAGTATACAAAGGGCAAAAAGTTAGAAGGAGCAGCTTGCTCACTCACCCATGCTGGTGGGCAGCTGACAAACTCAGAACAAGCGCATTCCGCAGCAATTTTGCACTACAGATAGTCTAAATTAATAGATAGTGGCTCTATTCTGGCCTCAATGGCAAAAAGTCCTACCCTCTGCCTATCTACTGGTAATTCCAATAGTGCGGGCCGTGCCATAACACAGTAGTGGGTGTTGCTGGGTGTGCAAGTATGAAGGCCCAGTGGATGCCAGCTAAGCGGGATTGGACAAGAAGGGCATGGTGACTTTCGATAGTCAGGGGGGTGGGGTGGGGGGAAGAAGTATGGAGGGGTTTTAAAGTTTTTTGTAAACAAGAAAGTAAGTGTGAGGGTGGTGCAGGGGCATTATTAGATTCTGTGGGTGGAAGTGACCTGTTGTTCACAGGACTCCCTCTGGAATCAATACCTCAGGCTTCCAGTCATCAAACCCGAAATATTAACTTTAATTTCTCTCCACAGATGCTACCAGACCTACTGAGTTTTTCCAGCTGCTCCTGTTGTTGTTACATGTCAGAAATCTCAGCATGAAGCTCAGCAGGGCCTCCAGAATGCTGCAAAATCCATCCCATTGACACTCGAGTGAACAGAAAGTTATGATCAATGTCAGAGGTAGATTTGATCTTAGTCTCTGAAAACATGCTTTAAATTTAAAATTCTCATCAAATTTGTACTCCTTATTGTTGAACTTTTCAAAGGCATGCAGAATCCGTGTCTGCTTTGAGGGAATGGGGCTTTTGCTGGATCAGTTAGATATGCTGTTAGGCAGGATTGCTGAGGCACATCAGGACCATCTCCCAACATGCTGCTAAAGCTGCAGATGTAATGGAGCATGATTAATAAATACCCCATTTCCCTGTATTTTACATTATTTCAATGTGCATTTGGATCCACTTTCTGCTCAAATTAGATATCTTGCCAAAATGATACTGCAACTGTCTGCTCCCTTCTCCAGCTGGAGTTTCCAACAGTCAATCATTCAGAGGATTCTTTATTATATAGATTTGCATTAATGCCTATTAATTAATTTGCATTGAATTGTAGGTTGCAAATGCTTTGAATGCTTAAAAACGATCTGGACAGTAAATATACACCAAAGCATATAAAGCAATATCAATAGATCATAAAATAAAATGTGATGGGAATATTTGAAAAAAATGTGAGAAGTCCCAGACAAATTCAGAAGTAACCGATCCATTGGACTTCAGTGCAATAAGAAATACCAAAACAAACATTTCAGAACTTTACCACTTTCAGACATTTCTGCAAAAGAAAAAACTTTCTGAATGCAGAACTATGACTCTGCTCAGATGGAACATTACTTTTAGGATTACAATAACAATTAACTGGAGCAAGTGGTGTGGAGGTTGAAAATTTCCACAGGGGAAAATGCACACACAAGAAGGAAAATGACATAAATGACATGTTACAATGGTACTTTCATTTGCCTTACAATTAAAGCCAAGGTCACAATAAGAGCATGCTTAATAAGAGCATGAATTCTGTGCTTAATATAGGGGTAATGTATTTACCATTAGGTGAGGAAAAACTTGTTGATACCTCATATAATTTGTTCTACATGACTGATTATAAGTATTTGCTCAAGGTAACTCAAGAGAGATGAGAAGTTGGCTATCACCTGATCCTGGGCAAAAATATTTTTTTTGAAACCATGGAAAAATCGATACAAGTTGCTTAACTTATAACTGACAAAAACCCAAAATGTATATTGATTTATCACTTTACATTCAAATATATATTGACATGGCAATTACATTTTATCAGGGACTTTTGAAGTATGTTTACCAGCATAAAAAATGTCTCTATCCATTGTCATATAAGTCATAAGGTCATCGAGTCATGCAGCACAGAAACAGACCCTTCAGTCCAATTAGTTCATGCCAAACATAATCCCAAACTGAACTAGTCACACCTACCTGCTCCTGACCCATATCCCTCCAAACATTCCTATTTGTGTATCCATCCAAATGTCTTTGAAAGCAGCATGTATTTGAAAGTTAAAACAAATGCAGGGCTTTGTGTGGCCCTTGGAGTAGGAAACTTCATAATTAATTATGATGATTGTTAAAATTTATTTCGCAAGTTGTCAACCCCCATTGCCAAATCGCTTTTTTATGGTTCAACAGAAATTGATGGTTCAACGTAAAATGCACTTGGCACAGCAAGTTTTGTAGAATGGAACAGCAACTGCAGTGCAGTTACAAACTTCTGTTATAATGATGTGCTGAAGCTGATAAATAACTTTTCATAATTGACTCTACCACAGTGGAGTCAAGGTGATTTTAAGTATTCAGAGTGTGGAATTTTAATGAGCTATGAGTGGTAATGGTAATAACTGCAGTGAATGATGCTCTAGAATACTGGAAAGAATTTGAAGGAAAATATATGACCATCTTTACTTAAATTACCTTCCTCTTTTTTCAAAATAAAATCGACATGTAGAACATTCCCTTAAATAACATTTTCTGAATAATACAAATTGAAATTCACTTGTAGATTAGTTTATGATCATTTTGAAAGATTTATCTACTTTCGGAAAGGAGCTGGGTGACTAAATGGTTGATGAAAGCTTTGTTTGCTTACTCTTGACTGATAGGATCATTCATAACCAGGTAGGGCAGAGTATAAGACTCTGTACTTGTAAGATAAATTAAATATCCTCTATCCTTAAATACTCCAGCCTATGGCAGATTGGCAAAACCACCTCTGATACTCTTTAGCATTTGTAGTGATGTTGGTCAATTAGTCTAATAAGTACTAAGCCATTCGCTTAAGTATTTTGCAAACTGATGATACAGTTAAAACCTATTTTATTGCAAAGAGGAATCATTGCAAATTGAATATTCTGATCGTGAGGATTTAGGCTCAAGTGTTGCAGTCCAAATTTTATTGACTCATATTCACCTCGATGAACATTCTAAGCTGGAAAAAATATCATTCTGTAGGATTTCCTAAACTGTCACTTGTTAACTTTTCTGTATGTAATCTTCTATTATCATAGAATGTAGTACAGATGCAAGCCATTCAGCCGATCAAGTCCACACCAATTCTCCAAAGAGTATTCCACCTAGACCCACCCCTTACATTCTCCCTATAACTCTGCATTTTCCATTGCTAATCCACCCAGCCTGCACATCCCTGGGTACCATGGGCAATTTAGCAGAGACTGTATCAGGTTGGAATGATAGAAGTTTGTTGTACCAGTTAGGCTTTCCCAGTATTATTATCTCATTAAGAGACATACTACAGTTTATTTACTCAGCCCATTATGTTTCATATTTCCTAGCAAAAGGATTCTGAAATCCATTTGTCAAATGTCTTAGTTTTCCAAACTCTAATCATTATTTTGAAGACTAACAATGATTGTTACCTTCTACTATGTCTACCACACACGCCTAAATTCCTGATAAATTCTTGTTAGGGAATTTATATTTCATGTGGCCTAGCCTAGTACCCAAGGATTGATGGCTGGAAAATTTCATCTGGAACTAAAATAAACTGAGGTGATTCTTGTCTCAATTAAGCTGACTATACACAGGGTATTTGAGTTCCAGTCTCCTTCCTCTTGTTTTGTTAATAAATGCTGGAACCAGGCCTGGAATTACTTCAAGTGCAAGTAGAAACATGCACTTAGAGGGGATGGGCTCATTTTCTCTCACGTGAGAGATATTTGATCTTTTAATACCCCTTGAAACTCACTGATAGTCAGCAAACACTTAATGATGCTCATAATCGATTAGAAACTGAAACGTACAGTCTAATGGAGTGCAAGACTTAGGCTTAACTTCATGATATCTAGTAAAGCAGTGATTGCTACCTATCTTCACTTTATGTCAAAAAATAAGACTGAAACTAGTTGAGTTTCTCTTTACCCTCCCATTATTAGCCTGGTTTTGGTACTTTGCAGGGAAAAATTTGCTCTGACCGAGGAGCCAATGATTTTGAGCTTCATTTGAAATTGGACTTTAGGTCTTACCTGAATAATCCTACTGAGCTGTAGGTGACTGCTTCACTTCCTGAAACTGCTCTGCAATTTCCTCTGGACTAATTTGAACAGGAGCATGGCCAGTGGTGCTATGGTTCATATCCCAGTATTGGTTCTTGAGTTTTGGTGTATAAGATGATTGCTAAGAATGGAATAAACTAAGCTGAAGCTGTGCCAACCTGAGACATATAGCACTGCCATGGAGCGGTACATTGAGCAGTTTGGAGCAGTTCAGGCAGCCAGCAGTCTGGCATGCTAACCCAATGAAGATGCAAATGTCTTGATTACTTTTGTTAGGAACTGTTAATATACCTGCAATTAAATGTAACCCAAAAATGTTTACTGAGTTGCTTAAATTGCATCTGGTCATCAAAAGCAAAATCATCTTCTACTGAAACTTATTTATGATCCATTCTCCACCACAGACTACACAATAGCCCTTTAGATTATCATAGGAAGGGGGAATTGCTGGCAGCATTCTATCTCAACCACAAGTGTTTGCTCCCCACGCATCACATTGGATTATAACCAGGCGACAATAATAGTTCTCTCATCACCATCATAACAGATTCAGCTCCCACCCCAAGACCTGATGGTATAGATATTAACCTAAGATTTATGGGTTAGCTCAAATGAAGTTAATTGAAATTAGGAGAAAACATGAAAGTTTGGTGATGCCCAAGAATCATAGTTTAAGTATAAGCATTAAACCTATCAGGACTGAGATAAGGAGGAATTTCTTCATCCAGAGAGTGGTGAGCCTGTGGAATTCATTACTACAGAAAGTGTTTGAGACCAAAATATGTGTTTTCAAGAAGAGGGTTTGTGGCCAAAAGGATCAAAGTATTGTGGGGGGAGGCTAGGGTGATGGGGTGAGGGTGTTGAGCTCAAAGATCAGCTCTGATCATGTTGAGCAGGAGCAGGCTCAAGGGGCTGAATGGCCTACTCCTGCTCTTCTATGCTTCTATACTTCTAACATTTAAAAAGGTCCTTGGTTTTAATGTGTTTAAGAACTGATAATGGGTCACTGGACCAAAATATTGACTCTGCTTTCTCTCCACAGATGCTGCCAGACCTGCTTGAGTTTTATCAGTAATTTTTGTTTTAGTTGCTGAAAACATGAACTGTTTATGACTTCTGCTCATGCTCAAACTGATCACTTGTTGGAGTCTGAGACAATGTCAAGTGTTTGAACATGCAACTTCTTTGTATGGAAAGAATGTGAAAGAACCATGCCTCACAGTAAAACTAACCAGCTAAAGAAGCCTGTTCCTATTTCCTATGCTCTTGTGTCCGATCAACAGTTTGAAGCTGAGACTGGGCAGGCTGATCACCTGTTCTTGCCTGATCTTTGTCAAAGTCCAAGTAGAAGAGTTCACTTGTGATTATAGGCATTGTATTGGTAACTTTTTTGCAGTATTTCTTCTGGCATATTTTGCTTTAATGAAGTATGTGGCTCCAATCTGTTGTTAGAACTGCTTCGGGTTATTGATATCTGAAGTACACCCAATAGGGAATAAAGTGGAAATAAAAGCTTAAAGTAATCACAGAATGATGTGCCAAACAAAATGATTGTCAGCCTGCATATCCTTCCTCAATTTGGAGAGAATTTGCTTCTGGACTACTTTGATTGACAGACCATCTAGTGTAGCTTAAAACAAAATAAGTCAGCTGTTTTATGTTCCCAGTTCTAATTGGCTTCAGCGTCTGCAGTTGTTGCTGTTTTATTTTGTCAGCCAAGCCTCCCATGACATTTTGTGTGAAATTCAAAAGTAAAGAATGACATCTTGGCAGGAGGTTATGCCCGAAACGTCGAATTTCCTGTTCCTTGGATGCTGCCTGACCTCCTGTGCTTTTCCAGCAACACATTTTCAGCTCTGATCTCCAGCATCTGCAGACCTCATTTTCTCCAGGAGGTTGTATACACTGTGTATGTGCTTATAGAGGTTAATAAAGTATTGGCAGTCTTTTATATAGTTACTAAATGGGTACTTGAGAAGTAATCAACTGTTTAAATTGGGAATGAAAGTTTTTTTATTGCACCAAGTGTGTTTGAGTGTTAGTTCCATTAGATACTCACAGATTTTTTTCATGTCTCTTAAAAAGCCTTCTGATTCTTCGATCAACATTTACTGCCCATCCCTAACTGCCCACATAACAGTTAAAAGTCAGTTACATTGCTGTGGAATCACATGTAGACCAAATCGGGTAAAGCCAATAGTTTCCTTCACTAAACCACATTAGTGAACCAGATTCTCTTTTCTGATAATCAACAATGGTTTCATGGTCATCATTTGATTGATGGTTCAGATTTTATTCTTATTGATTTCAGATTCCACCATTGCCATGGCGATATTCAAACCGAGATGTCCAGGTTCCCGGGTCTCTGGATTAATAGTCTAGTGAAAGTTCTATCCAGCTTGTCTATAAAATGACTCCCACTACTGCTTGAACAAACCATTGTGTAAAAAAAACAAATACAACAAGTAGCAGGGTACAAGTTTTTTTTTAAATACAGCAATCTTTAGTTTTTAGGACAGTTTTAGTCCACAATTAAAAAATACAAAAAGGTTTAAGAACTACCACTTTTTTTAGTTTCTTAGGTTTCAGTGGGCCTTTTGTTCCA
Organism: Hemiscyllium ocellatum; assembly: GCF_020745735.1. Lineage (NCBI taxonomy): Eukaryota > Metazoa > Chordata > Chondrichthyes > Orectolobiformes > Hemiscylliidae > Hemiscyllium > Hemiscyllium ocellatum. The sequence goes on from NC_083404.1 coordinate 21,011,799, forward strand.
TAGTGGTAGGGTCTCTGCTTCTTGATCAGAAGATCTGGGTTCAAGTCCAATCTACCCTGAAGGTATATCACAAAGGGTTAAGTTTAGGGGGTGACGATGGCCTCGTGGCAGTATTGCTAGATTACAAATCCAGAAACTCAGCAAATGTTCCAGGTTCGAATCCTGTTAAGGCAGACAGTGGAATTTGAATTCAATAAAAACAAATTTGGAATTGAGAATCTACTAATGATCATGTGGCCATTGTCGATTGTCGGAAAAACCCTAACGTCCTTCAGGGAAAGAGACCAGCCAAGCTCACCTGGTCTGGCCTACGTATGACTCCAAACCCAATGTTGTTGACTCTCAATTACCCTCTGAAATGCCCTAATGCACCTTTCAGTTGTACAAGTCATTATAAAGTCTCAAAGAAGTGAAACCAGATGTATCACATGAATAGGCACTGAAAAAGACAACAGTGGACACTGCTGAAAATGTGTTGCTGGTTAAAGCGTAGCAGGTCAGGTAGCATCCAAGGAACAGGAAATTCGACGTTTTGAGCATAAGCCCTTCATCAGGATGATGCCTGAAACGTCGAATTTCCTGTTCCTTGGATGCTGCCTGACCTGCTGCGCTTTAACCAGTAACATATTTTCAGCTCTGATCTCCAGCATCTGCAGACCTCACTTTTTCCTCAACAGTGGACACTGGAAAACCCTCCTCACTAACATCTGGGGACTATTGTCAAAATTTGAAGAGCTAGTCAAGCAACAGCCTGATATAGTCATACTCACGGAATCATACCTTCAACAGTGCATACTATCTACAAGATGCAGTGGAGAAATTCACTTAAGATCCTCAGTCAGCACATTCCAAACCCACAACCACTTCCATCTAGAAGGACAAGGGCAGCAGATACATGAGAAAAGCCATAGCCTGTTCATTCACCTCCAAACCACGTACCTTCTTGACTTGGAAATATATCACTGTTCCTTCACTGTCACTGGGTGAAAATCCCAGAATGCCCTCCCTCATGATATTGTGGGTCAACCTACAGCAGGTGAACTGCAGTGGTTCAAGAAGGCAGCTCACCACCACCTTCTCAAGGGCACCTTGGAATTGGCAATAAATGGTGGCCAGCCAGTGGTGCCCACATCCCACAAACTAATTTTTAAAAGAGTTAGTAATGTTTTCCAATAGTTTTGTAATAAAGCAGCTATGGTGCAAAGTCTGTGTTCCAAATATTTTAATGTCATTATTTTAGAGTTTGGATTTTGAACTGTGAGACTTGATCTGTGAGTATGAATGGCTTAGTGATTAACAGGTCAGTATTTTAATTGGTCAAAAGTCTCTGTTTGTGTTGAAGTATGTTTAAATAATATGATCTATCAAACCAGATTTCTGTCTGGAATCTGACTTTTCCAGTAATAACATCAACTGGGATCAGAACACAATCTTTTTTTAGCTTTAAGCTATATACTTTACTTACATATTATTCAAAACAGTTAAAATTAAAAGAGCGTAAATGAGTTATACAAATTTGTATCTGACAGACTATAGTAGGGAGAAAGTGAGGACTGTAGATGCTCGAGATCAGAGTTGAGAGTGAGGTTTTGCAAAAGCATAGCAGATCAGGCAGCATCCGAGGAGCAGGAGAATCGAAGTTTCAGGCATAAGCCTTAAGGGCTTATGCACGAAATGTTGATTCTCCTGCTCCTCAGATGCTGCCTGACCTGCTATGCTTTTCCAGCACCACATGATAGACTATAGTTTAGGCATGATAATACCCTTTAAACATGTGATGACTGTTTTTATATAGAATTGCCACAGTGTGGAAGCAGGCCTTTCAGCCCATCAAGTCCACACCAATCCTCCAAAGAATGTCCCACTTAGACCCACCCTCCTACCCCATCCCTGTAACATTACATTTTCCATGGCTAACCCAACTAGCCTGCACATTGCTGGTTACTACGGGCAATTTAGCATGGCTAATACACCTAACCTGCACATCTTTGGACTGTGTGAGGAAACCAGTGCACCTGGAGAAAATTCCCAAGTAGTGTTGGGAGAATTTGCAAACTATGTACAGACAGTCACCCAAGAGTGGAATCGACCAATCAGGTACCCCAGCGCTCTGAGGCAGCGGTGCTGACCATCGTGCCACACTCGTTGTCCCAGATTACTGCAAATTCCACGAATAGATGAATAATTTTCATCTAAGTAAAATTATATTGGGTGGATGTTAGTAATTCAGCTGTTGATTTTCTATTTTGAAATATTAAAATGTTATTGCAATAAGCAGCATAGCCCACAAGTGTAATCTCTGTTGAATGGACTGAAATAATGATTTCTGCACAAAACACAATGTTAAATATTTTATTTGCTGGACATTCATTGTCAGCTACAACCATCAAATACAATGTATAAAAGCTAATTATGTGCAGAAGGGCCAAGCTGAGTCTCTAAAGTACAGAGAGAATATAATGAACGGATATTGTATTTGTCCAATTGCTTAATTTTAAATCTGTTATGAACTGTTTAAAATAAAATCTAACCCTATTCTAAAAACTAGCCCAGAGTTTGCTTTCATTTTATATTTGCAATTTGATTTGTTGATCCACCTAGAATATGTCCAATATTGCGCCATTAAATCTGAAGTGTAGTAATACTATTGATCTTTTATTATCCGTACACAATAGATTATGGTATAGGTGGAAGACAATCTCAAACTTGTCTGTTGTCTTTCAACAACATGTCTGTCATGTTATGCATGCCGGTGATGGCTCTTAATTCTTATATGAATCACCCTGATTAGAGTTCAAGAAACAACAACAAGCTGGAATGTAATGATGATGTGGAACGAGTTAATTTAATGCAGATGAGTGAAAGTAATGCTCCTTGTATAATGTGCACAACAGATCCCAATACGCAGAAACATCATTAGCACCTGAATAAATTATACAAATACCAAGGGCTGTCAATACTCAGCAGCTGATATTGAACAGATTTAGAGAATTAGTTAGCAGTGAGTGGCAACAGTCACTCTCGACAGATGAACTTGATGAATTGAAAATATCACGGAGTTTCAAGCTTGAGCTCTTACTGAAATCATTTAGGAGAAGAGCAATGTCCAAGAAAGTGATTAAAGGAGGTTGGAGACCAGCTGCAGAACATTTAAAAAAAAAACACACACATAAAAATAAAACAGAACACTAGGGGATAAGTTGATAAGTAAGCTGCCGCAGTAAAGTTAGGTCAGAGACAAAAAAATACCCCAGATGCTAGATTCCAAGATAGACAAGCAGGAGGCTGGAAGAACACAGCAAGCCAGGCAGCATCAAGAGGTGGAGAAGTCAACGTTTCGGGTATAACCCTTCTTCAGGTACTGCTTGGCTTGCTATATTCTTTCAGCATGCTGCTTGTTGATAGTAAAGTTAGGAGCAGGGTAAGACAGAGGTTATAAAGATTGTACAGACACATGGAGTTGTTAGTAATCTGGAAGAAAACAGTGATAGCCTTATAGTAATGAATAATGGGGTGACCTTTGCCTTACATTTTAAGGTGTGGGGACAAAGACATGGCCACGATGGAGTTTTGTGCTTTAGCTCAAACCTTTAGCTCTCCTCTTGGTGTTAAATCTCAATGCTGATAAGAATTGAAGACAGAGCTACAATCAAAATATTTGTTAAGCATTTGGATTGTAATTTAAAATGGTTTGTCATGTCTTTTAAAAAGGTTGCATGGCACTTTGGTCAATGGCACTTCAAGTAATGCCCTTTCCTAAAAGCAGCCAGCTATTTGGGAGTAAACATGACAATGATGTCGATTTCAGGCACTGCAGTAAGATTAACCTGTCACTTAATTGGAAATTTGCTTTTTCATATTTGCTAGCAGCTGAAGCTGTCAAATGGACCTCTGAAGCACATAATGAAATATTTTGCGACATTTCGTCAAGATACAAAAACACTTGGGTGTCTATTATTTGAGAAATTCTCTGAAGTCTTCACTAAAAAAGAGATAATACAGTATCATTCCACATTGTAAGAATTGACAGGCTACTGGACTTTGGCATCTTGCTGGCTGTTTCTGTTCCAAATGGTTGGGAATGGAAGGAAGACATGAGACCAGGCAGAGCAGCACCAGTTACTACAGGAAAGGGGCACAGGTGTCTAAGGGACAAAGGTGGTATCCATCCCCAGTGTAGGCATAGGCCAGCTCCCCTAATCCCAACCTCCATCAGGGCCTTTAGTGACACATCTTGTTCTCTCAGTTCCTGAGCCAGCCTTCTTGTAATGTGCTGTCGTAAGTCATCTAGTACAGCCCAAAAAACATCAGTGGAATTGGGTTCAAGGAGACCACATAAACTGCTCCATGAAAATTGCATCTAGTCAGAACAAAAGTGTAAAACCTGTCTGTTTTTGCTCAGCCATTCCAGCAACATCAAACTATGATATTTAAGGACCACGTTTGTGTGTTAAATACAGACTTTAAAATATGCTATTCTTATTAGCACTGCAGCCATATAGCACCTGCTTTCATTCCTCTGCCAAAATGCCCCATTTATATTAAAGAGGGAAGATGATGAAATGGCTGAAATACAAGTTGTTTTGGAACTTGCAAGTTTGAACAGTTCAAACATTTCAAATGGATAACTTGAAGTATGATCATTGTCAAATCCATAAAACTAATAGCCTTGTCCCTTTCATCCATACTTTCAGCTGTACTATATTTTCCTTTCTGCATCTGTACAAAACATATTCAGCTTTATAATTTTGAGAACCTATTTGAAAATCAATGTTGTGAGTTGTGATGATAGAAAGAGGAAAGCTTTGCATGTATAGACTGAGCAAAGTACTCCTATCTGATGGATCTTCAATATTGATGTTTTACTTTTGGAAAAGACAGGTAGATATAAAGGCGGATGGCTGCATCACCAGCGTCCACCTGGTCCATGTACCAAGATAAACTAATACTTTTCCGCTTTTGGTTAGAGGTTGCTGAGCTATTTCTCTCACAGACCTCCATGTTGATTTCTATTTTACCAAGTGGGGCAAACATCTGATAAAATACAATCTATTCTTCAGAGGTTCAGACTACCCATCTGGCCAGACCCCCGACAGTAAAAGCAATTCTATTAAATTAAAAGAACTGTTATGGAAATTTAGGGTTTGTTTTCTAAGAAACTAATATATAAAAGGACCCATTAAGTCTATGCAGATTATATCACTGAAGGAATGAACACACAAATTGATTAACAATGTATCTGTACTGCACACCAGTGCTTTTCATATTATGCCATTAGTTTCCTGTTATCGTGCCACAAGTAAACTTGTCTATAAATCTGAACATTGGCATGGTGCAACTCATTTAGATTAAGATATCTCTGTTGGCTTAAAATCATAGCAAGTGGCAGGTGGTGTGTGAGTGCCTACCATCTGTAGCTGGAGCTATACCACAAAACTAATTTACTACGACTGTTGGTCTAGTAAAAGTTTGATGTCAAACCACTTTTTATATTCTGTGTATCTAATAAGAGGGTATGGATCTAATGATTTTATATTGAGCTGTGGAAATAATATATATCTATATTTGTGTATTTATAGATACACAATAAATATTATTATTTATTATAGATTTTTGCGGGAGAATTAATTAACATTCAAGAAGTGACTTCCATTTTATTTTATAAGTGATCTTAGGTCAAGTATACCTTTAACAATTCAGGTGTTTGTAATGTTGAGGAATTTGTATTTAAATATCCTTGCCCATTTAGGATTGAGGAGCAGAGGGAAGCAATGTTCTTATGCTGCTATGCTAGATAATGATTCAGTAGGAAATTGCATCTATATTTCTTGACAATTTAGGAAACTATGCATCTAGGCTTTATTTTACCCATCTGATCTGAACCCATCTGAAAGAGTCACACTTCTTTCTTAAATCAATAGAATGTTGCAGCTGCAACATAGAGTAGAATTTTTAATTTAAGTAAATAAACATATCAGTATACAGAGAATAAATGTTTTTAACAGCTTTAGCACAAATAAAGGCAGTATTGATGAGAAGAAAAGAAAAATACATTTTAGATCTCAAAGCTGACAAACTGACTGCTTCAGATTGTTACCAGAGATCTATTAGGAAATGGTGATTAATTTATGCTTGCAAAGTGATTTCTTTGGTAAAGATCTTTTAAGGGTGTTACTCACCTTCATTTTGACAGGCTTTCTTGACTTCAGGAAATCCAACAATCAAAATGAGGAAGATGAACTAGATCCAGAAAGTAAGTTCTTTTCTGGGCACTGCTTATGGGTCAGATGAAACAAGAATGTTTTGTTCCAGTCAAGCACACCAACAAACATTCCTCCTTGTGATGAAAAGACTTTATCAACTCCATTGCAAGTCCATTGGTGAAGTGACAGCATCCATAAGAATGAATGAGTAACATAAGAAGGTGGTACCTCTCAGTTTTATGGTGTTTCCCTGGAGATCAGGAGACAACATAAAAATTCCCTGTGGTCAGTAGATGGAGACCAGCCTTTCAACCCAAGTAGGTGCAATTGGGAGTGGCTGATGAAATAACTAGCAGGAACAAAGGTGTCTCGTAATTGGATTCAATGGCCACTTTAGGGGAAACGAGTGGAGTGTCACTTTCAGGTGCCAAGTCCCACATTCTGTAAGTATCCAGCACAACAGTCCTCTGGCCTACACTCCTTGCAGCTCCACTCATTCCTCTCTCTCTCCAGGCATCTCCTCACATTCATATCGTATCAGGCAACACGCTCACTCACTTTTAACTTTGTATCATCTTATAACCATGTCTCACAGCTATCCCCCCATTGTCTCTCTCACCTCTTCATAACATTCATATCTATCCCTCTTCCAAAATGAAAAAGCCATGACAACCCTCAAAATATCTTCCATGGACAAGCATGGAAATATTTCTGTGATCAAATACGAGCTGGTTATTGATAAGTGGATCCCTTTTGTTTGATAAGTTTGCTGATTGATTTGAGAGTGCTTTGACTGTCACATCAGACCATAATTCTAAATGACCTATTTCAATGATGTCAGGAATCTGTGGCTCTACCTATGCAGTCTATAACTCTTAGATCCACATATTCACTCCAGACTCAAGGAGCGTGAGTCAAGACATTTCCAACTCACTAATCCTGCCTCAGCTGAATGGTGAGATTATGGCATTGAGATTTGTTTTTGTGGAATGGAGTTCTTCCCTCAATCCACCAGTGAAGATTGATGCCAGCCACAGAGTCTATCAAGCACTGCACTACAGTGTCTAAAAGATTTGCTAGGACTTCTTCCCAATTGTTTTCTTTCCATCCTAGGTGATCAAACCCTCACTCACCACACACTCCCATGTCCAAATGTGTAATCTAGTGTAATCCATGCTCCCACTCAAACCCAATAACACCAGGTCTTCTATCCCAACTGTACACCTACCCGCACCCAATGGCCCTTTATTGTCACCATGTTGGTCATCCAGTACCCACAATGTGCAAACCTCAGAAGCCATACTGAGGTGATGTAACAATATAATTATTGTCTGTGTTACATTTTAAGAAAAACTCACATCCATGAAAACCCATTCAAAGCTTTTAAAATTATACAAAAATAAATCTTCTATTAAAACAAACAACCTTGTATTCATAATTCACATCAAAGTAAACCAATTCTTTTAATAATCTATTTAAGTGGTGGTTCAAACAACAAATTTAGAATCCCCTATTGAGATATTGATAGCTTGTAGAAAACAGCTGATCTTTAATAAATGACATAATATTAGCCCTTAGTGTAATGACAATGAACAGATCATGTAACTTCCAGAAACTATTTGTATCAATACTTGTGGATACAGTGGTCTTTTCTCATTTTGAATGCCTGGGGGTTTAAATGAGTTCATGGTCTGAGATGTTTTGCCTTTCACAGGTACATGCAGGCTGATTAAAGGATTGGGATTTAAATAACTTCACAGCTTGAGAGTTTTACACAGGTGGGATATCTCCTCTGCTGGGTTGGAGCCCTGTGTTCATCCCATCTTCCCTGTGGGGCAATAGCTTTTTAAGAAGGAAACAGCAGACTTTGTTGCTCACCTTGTTCCTCAACATACGTCCAAGAGCTGGTATTCAAAGTCACAGGCTGCCTGCATGGAGTTGATGGGAGAAATCGTTCCCATTGGCAGGAAGACCGAGAACAAGAGGACTTTCAAGTGTTGAGCAAAAAGAGCGATGGCGATGTGAGGAATAAACAAAGAGATTGCTGAAACTAAGATACAACGATAATTTCAAACTAGGGATGTTTACCTCAGCTTTTTCAGGCTGTGCATGTGTATAAACATTCACAATACAAAGCCAAGTTTTAAAAATAAAAGACAATTCTACTTTGTTTCATGTTTTTTTTCTTCTCAGTTTACTTTTTCATTCTTTTGTTATATTTTTACGTGTTTTTAAGGTTTTTAACACTTGTTACTTTATTTTAAATCCATGGCTTTGCTGTCACTGGATGTCAGCAAACACAATGAGGAATACATTCTTTACTCAGCAAGTAGTAAAGCTTTGGAATACATTGCATGAGAATGTGCTGGTGTCAGATTCAGTGGAGGTCTTCAAAAGGGAATCATTGAAATGGAAATATTTGCTGGTGAAAAGGAAAGAGGTGAGTGGGTAGGAATAGGTAAGTTGCTTTTGCAGGGAACTTGGACAGACATAACAGCCTGAAATATATCTCCCTCTACATTGTAACCATTCTATGATGTTTCTAAGGTGCAGTGAAGGCTGACAATAGCAAAGTGAGTAAAGTCCTAACTAGGTGAAATTACTTTCAAAATTTTGGAAAGAACAAATCCTGTAACCAATCATCCATCCACTAAGCAAGGAAGCAACTGTTCTGCTTCATCAAAGACTTTTAAAGTCTTTCCAGCCTATCAGTCACATGCAGGCAAACCCCACTGGGTCTTTGCCATTAATCTCAATGACTTTCAGATCATCTGGAAACCTTCAGAGCAGATTCTTAAGGGAGGTGGGCTATGGATGGCAAAGGTGTGGCAGTGCAGCAGGATCTCCCTTTTGTCATGTAGCATGTTGGCCACTTGGCTGGTACAGCACCTTCACTACTTTAATGTACATGCTACAACCAGGGCTATGGTTAAACAGACAATTGGGCTCCTGAAGATGACTGTCAAACGTCTGGAGTGATCTGGGAGATCTTCCAGTTTAGTTAGGAGAGCGAGTGCTGCATTATCCTAGCATGTTGTATTCTGTACAATTGGAACAGGCAATGTGGTAATGTGATACATACTGTGCAGCCAGGGAAATCTGAGCAGTTGTCCAAGGGGAAGGGTGAGGACAATACACTAGGAGTGCTCTCATTGTGGTTATGAAAGCTCAATTTCTTAGGGTGCTCCAAGGCAGTCAGAACCAGACCGATACGCAGCTCCAGTAAATGCCAGCTGGCTACAAAAGGCTATCACAGGCAGTCAAATTCAAGATGCCAGCACTTAGTTTGCACTTTGGGTGTAGACTGCAGCTTCCTTTGTGTTCCCTTCACTGTCTGTCGGTAAAGATTCATTTTAATAAAATGCTTCCCCTTTTATGATGTTTCCCTACAGGAAGATTACAAATTGTGGGTGACCATTGGGCATTGAGCAAACAGTCACAAGGACTTAAAAAGGTGTTCAGAGGGGATGTATCTAAAGTTAGGTAAAGTGTATGACCTGGTGGTTAAGTGGCAACTAGGGTAAGAGTTTGGTGATGCATGTGTGAATGAGTGTCAATCCGCGCCATGTGCCAGAGAAGTGTGGCTTCGGGAGTGCTGTGCCATTATGTTTCCAGTGAGGGGCAGTGCTGGATTGCCAATCTTTGTCCAGGCTTACTGCTGCTTCTCAGGGATGGCACAGGAGCAGGGAATGCTGGTGGTATCTGCTGAGCGGCACATTACTCCCGGAATGGCACATGTTAAGATTAGGCTATATTCAGATATCAGGGATTCCATAGGTGTGGGATACATAATGAATGACATGCATTTGGTTAGATCAGATAAGAAACCTTGCTGGATCTTGCAAAAAACAATACTCCAAAGCCTTGGCAGAACTGGCATTTAGCCAAAAAAAAAGATTTGGCCCAATGAATCCGCAAAGGATATTTATAAATTAAGTCAGTAGGAGAAAAATTGGCAAATGGAGTATAATAATAGAGAATTTGAGGTTGTCCACTTTGATTAGAAGAATAAAAAAAACAACATATTATTTTAATGGGGAGAGACTGCAGAACGCAACTGTACAGAGACATCTTCATGACCTTGTACATGAAACACAAAACATTTGCATGTAACTACAAAGGATATTTAGAATACAAATGGAATATAAGTCTTCATTGCAAGGATTAGGAAGCATGAAAGTAGAATGTTTTGCTACATCTGTAAAAGGGACCATATATGGAGTACTGTATACAGTTTGGCTTTCTTATTTAAAGAGTGAGATAAATGCATGGGAAGCTGTTCAGAGAAGGTTCATTAAGTTGATTCCTGATTATATTGTCTTACAGGGAAATGTCGAGCAGGTTAGGTGGGCCTATGGTCACTTCAATCTAGAAGAAAAGAGGTAATCATTTTGAAATAAATAAGTTTCTGAGGTGCCTTGATGGGGAGGTGATTTTGAACAATGTTCCCCTTGGGGAGAATTGAGAAATAGTTCACAGTTTCAAAGAAGCCATTTCCTATTTAAGACATAGATCAGGAAGAATTTCTTCTCTTAGTTAGTCTCTAAGCAGAAGTTTTGTTTTAAACTCAGCATGGGGCAGCACAGTGGCTCAGTGGTTAGCACTGCTATCTCATGGTGCCAGGGACCCTGGTTTGATTCTTGCCTTGGACAACTGTCTGTGTGGAGTTTGTACATTCTCCCCTGTCTGCATGGGTTTCCTCCGGGTGCTCCGGTTTCCTTCTACATCCAACGACCTCCAGGTTAGGTGAACTGGCTGTGCTGAATTGCCCATAGTGTTCAGGGATGTGTCGGTCAACTGCATTCATCAGGAATAAACATAGAGTAATAAGGTAGGGGAATGGGTCTGGGTGGGTTATCCTTCGAAGGGTCAGTGTGGACTTGTTAGGCCTAAAGGCCTGTTTCCACACTGCGGGGATTCAGTGGAGGTTGGATTTTTGAGTTAATTCAATGTTGAGTTAATCAGTTTTTTTCCTTTAAGGCACTGTAAGATCATCAGAGTGGTGGTGGGGAAAGACAAACAGGAAGGAAAGTGGACTTCGTGACATAATCAGATCATATAGATTGCCAGAGAAGGCTCAAAGAGCCAAGAAAGCCTATGCTGCTCCTATTAATATATTTTGGTCTTTTGAGATAGTTTTCTCTTCAAATTAATAGCAAGCTGCCATCATGAAAGATCGACAACATTCCCGTTATCAATACTTTCTGATTATTACATTCGAATCATCAAAGCAGAGTGTTGCACTTCCAGATAGGTTCATACTTCAGGTCACCCTACAAGATTTCCAAGATTTGGGGTGAATTGTGGTTATATTGACATTACATCCTATTTACTATTTTACTTTAATGTTTGAAATGGGATTTTCCCAGTGGTCCAGCTTAAAGGAGGTGTCATTAGGAACTCCAAGGACTCACTTGAAAAATTCTACCCTTCATGTCCTCATCAACATTGTTGCTATCGAAGAATTGAATGTAAGCTATATGAGAACCTATGGTGTAACACTTTTCCTCCAGATTTAGATTTATTTGGAAGTGCTATCAATGGAAAAATGGTAATTGTATTTATTTCATCAAGTCAGGGTTGAGGGAAATAGATTGGGTGCTGCTGAGGTGTTCCAGCTTTGAAAATGAGTATATCACAGGAATTTGGGGTCAGGGCTCTGATCTGTTTGTGAAGTTGAGGTTATGCTCTACCTCACCTTAGAGTAGCACAGCATACTGAGAGCAGTTCAGGGCCATTATCATGAAACATTGTGAGGCCAATGTGCTCGATAGGGAACTGAGGTTCAGATTAACTGCTGGTGTGTGATAGCCAGTGATTGATGCCCACTGTTAAATGAAATTAAAATAACAGCTGCAGCTGTATCACTGAAGAATAGTGCAAGCCAAAATTTAATCTTTTAAAAAAAAGTTATTCTGTCTCACCATGTGATTACTTCTTGAACAATTCCTTGAGAAAGAGATGAAAGCTAAAGCATTGCCAGCATTCTCCAGATGCCTATAAATCACTAACAGCAATAATAAGTTTAAATCTTAATGGTTTACTGCTTTAAGAAAATAAAGTGCTAAAGTGTAGCCAATTACATAACCTGTGCTGCTTCACATTTACATATTTGAAGCAATATTTGATTTATGGTGAAATAATGTGATTTTGGATAGTAGGTGTAAAACAAAATTAAATATTTCAAAGATGAACCAATTTTCCAAGTGTGAGCAATGAGGTGAATTCCTATTTCAACTGATTCTAGCTTTGAATAGTCTCAAACGTAGGCTACCTGAATATAAAATCAAGTTTTCAGATCCTGTTAACAATTTCAGCCTTGTTAATGGTGGAAACACTTTATTACAGTGTAATTTCGGGCACAGATACCAAAGATTATAGCCAGTCTGGGTGCTGTTTCATTGAAGCAAGCCTCACATTGCATCTCATGATATCAGCATGCATCGCAGGGTCAAAGGTGCTGCACATTGTACATTCAAAAGGGTGAGTGTGGATGAGTAGTGGATGAGTGGGGCTGACATGTGTTTCAGCAGAACTTCACCATTAAAGGCAGCCTGCTGGTCCTACAGGGGAACGGTTGTCATTATTTTGAAGTTGCTGTAGACTCTGCAGGAGAAGATCAGGCTACAGAATAGACTCTCAGATTTCTGATGCAGCACAAGAGGAATTTGCAAAGGAGGTGGGAGGTTCAACAAAAATTCTGAGAAGGGACTGCCCTATGAATTTGAAATCAATGCCACAAGGTGTTCAATGACCTGACTCAGTGGGTAAGGTCAGTGAATGTATCTTCACAACACATCTCCTACAGACTACACTGTCAATCTCCCATATAACACATTGCACCATTCTCCCATCACTTATGCATCAGTGATCAGTACTCACTGCATTATGTCTCATGATGATATACCTCATGATGCCATCATTGTACAATGGCATGTAGCCTAATGGTATAAAGATCTCCATCCACCATCCATTTGCAGCATGTTTTTTTTAATTGCAAAAATATACTTTATTAATAGAAATAAATCTTTGGTACATGTATAGTTAATGAAGCTGTTCAGATCTATATTGTCCTCACTTGCAGAGAACAAATTAAGTCTTTGAGGGAGGTGTGTCATACTGAATTGCTTAGCTTGAGCTTAGATACAGGAGTGTTTGCAATTGTGATGTACATATTTCAACAGTAGGTACACAGTACTACACTAGATTCATATGTTACAGTAGCCAATGTATGTATCTTATAACAATAGTTGAAAAACCTCAGCTATCATGCCGCCTCAGGTAGAACTTGATTAAAAAAAAACTATTTATGACTAATGAGTAACCATTAAATACAAAAACATTGCAAAAATGAACATGCCTGATATATTACATAGAACATAGAACAGTACAGCACAGAACAGGCCCTTCAGCCCACGATGTTGTGCCAACCATTGATCCTCATGTAAGGTAAACCTAATGTACAAACCCTCAAACCGATATGCATGTCCAGCAGTCTCTTAAATATCCCCAGTGACCTCGCTTCCACAACTGCTGCTGGCAATGCATTCCATGCTCTCACAACTCTCTGCGTAAAGAACCCGCCTCTGACATCCCTTCTATACTTTCCGCCAAACAGCTTAAAACTATAACCCCTCGTGTTAACTATTTCTGCCCTGGGAAAAACTCTCTGGCTATCAACTCTATCTATGCCTCTCATTATCTTGTACACCTCAATTAGGTCCTCTCTCTTCCTTCTTTTTTCCAATGAAAAAAGTCCGAGCTCAGTCAACCTCCCTTGGTAAGATAAGCCCTCCATTCCAGGCAGCATCCTGGTAAATCTCCTCTGAACCCTCTCCAAAGCATCCACATCTTTCCTATAATAGGGTGACCAGAACTGGACACAGTATTCCAAGTGCGTTCTAACCAAAATTTGATAGAGCTGCAACAAGATCTCACGGCTCTTAAACTCAATCCCCCTGTTAATGAAAGCCAAAACACCATATGCTTTCTTAACAACCCTGTCCACTTGGGTGGAAATTTTAAGGAATCAATGTACCTGTACACCAAGATCCCACTGTTCCTTCACACTGCCAAGACTCCTGTCTTTAATCATGTACTCAACTTTCAAGTTCGACCTTCCAAAATGCATCACTTCACATTTATCCAGGTTGAACTCCATCCGCCACCTCTCAGCTCATCTCTGCACGCTGCAGTCTACAACAGTCCGCTATACTGTCAAAGACACCTCTAACCTTTGTGTCGTCTGCAAACTTGCTAACCCATCCTTCAATCTCCTCATCCATGTTATTAATAAAAAGTACAAAGAATAAAAGTCCAAGAACAGAGCCCTGTGGAACATCACTGTCTTCCAGGCAGAATACTTTCCATCCACTACCACTCACTGTCTTCTGTCGACCAGCCAATTCTGTATCCAGACAGCTAAATCTCCCTGTATCTCATTCCTCCTGATCTTCTGAATGAGCCTACCATGGAAACCTTATCAAATGCCTTGCTGAAGTCCAGATACACCACATCCACCGCTCGACCCTCATCAACTTGTCCAGTAACATCCTCAAAGAACTCAATAGGATTCGTGAGGCATGACCTGCCCCTCACAAAACCGTGCTGACTGCATTTAATCGAGCCATGCTCTTCCAGATGGTCATAAGTCCTACCCTCAGAATCCCTTCTAACACCTTGCAGATGACAGACGTGAGACTGACTGGTCTGTAATTGCTGGGGATTTCCCTATTTCCTTTCTTGAAGAGTTGAATTACGTTTGCCTCCCTCCAGTCCTCAGGTACGACTCCAGTGGAGAGTGAGGATGCAAAGATCTTCGCAAGTGGTGAAGCAATCACATTTCTCACTTCACAAAGCAGCCGAGGACATATCTGGTCTGGCCCTGGCGACTTGTCAATCTTAATGCTTGTCAAAGTTTTCAGCACATCAGCTTCCTCTATCTCTATCCGTTCCAGCAAGCTTATCTGCTCCTCAATGGTTTCATTTACTACAAGGTCCTTTTCTTTAGTAAAGACAGAAGCAAAAAACTCATTTAGGGCTTCCCCTACCTCCTCAGACTCTATACACAGGTTCCCTATGCTATCCCTGATTGGCCCTACTCTTTCTTTGATCATTCTCTTATTCCTCACAAACGTGTAAAACGGCTTTGGATTCTTCCTAATCCTTCCTGCCAAGCCTTTTTCGTGTCCCCTCCTGGCTCTCCTCAGACCACTTTTGAGCTCCTTCCTCACCTGCCTGTAATCCTCTAGAGCTGAGCAAGACCCTTGCTTCCTCCACCTTGAGTAAGCTGCCCTTTTTCTTTTGACGAGAAGCTCCTCCGCTCTCATCATCCAAGGTTCCTTTATCCTACCCCTTCTTGCCTGTCTCAGAGGAACGCATTTATGCATCACTCGCAACAACTGTTCCTTAAACAGTCTCCACATGTCTATAGTGCCCTTTCCATAGAACAATTGCTCCCAGTCCATGCTTCCCAACTCACGTCTGATAGCATCATAGTTTCCTTTTCCCCAATTAAATATACTCCCATTGTGCCTGCTTCCCTCCTTCTCCATAGCTATGTAGAATGTGAGGCAGTTGTGGTCACTATCACCAAAATGCTCTCCCACCACAAGATCTGACACCTGCCCCGGCTCATTGCCGAGCACCAAATCCAAAATGGCCTCTCCCCTCATCGACCTGTCAACGTACTGAGTTAGGAAACTCTCCTGAACACACCTTACAAAAACAGCTCCTTCCAAACCATCTGCTCGAAGGAGGTTCCAATCAATATTGGGAAAGTTAAATTCACCCATTACAACAACCCTATTACATTCACACTTTTCCAAAATCTGCCGACCTATGCTTTTTTCAATCTCCCTGCTGCTATTGGGGGGCCTGTAGTAATTCCTGAAGAAGGGCTTATGCCCGAAATGTCGATTCTCCTGCTCTTTGGGTGCTGCCTGACCTGCTGCGCTTTACCAGCAACACATTTTCAACTCTGATTTCCAGCATCTGCAGTCCTCACTTTTGCCTGTAGTAAACCCCTACATATATACCTGACACAATGCAAACATCGCTGACTTCACTTCAACCTGCCATCAGACAATCACAATTTTCAGATTGTGCCTAATTCAATAAACCCATAAACCACATTCCTGTACTTACAGGGTCCATAAAATCCCTCTTGTTCCTCACCGCCCCCACAGGGTTACACATGCGAGAGTGAGGTTGTTGTTATTTAACTAGACAAACTCCCAGGAAATCGGGTATGTGTCACAATCATTTTTTTTCAAGTGAAATAAAGGTGGACTTAAAAGTTTAAAACTACTCTGCAAACATCCACAAGTTTTTAACTTCTATACATCACAGGTCCCATACTACCTTCTTCGTCTGGTCAATTAACACCACATTTTGACTGGGTGTCCCAGTCTACCTTTACTCATTTTTCATCCTCAGTGCTGTTCACATTTTTTTTTAGAACTAGACTAAAAATTTTTAACACTCATTTAACCCTTTCAAGATGAAGTCTCTCATTAGTGAATACTTACAGTTACAGATTGCTGCTGGGTGAATGATGTCAGCGTAGTGCATTGAACAGCTAATATATTAGTGGAAGATATTCATGTGAAGATACCTTGCCTGACTTTGACACCTATCTTTTTCTATATTTGCAACCGGAACCTCAGCATCAGGTTCCAACAATCACTCTCTCCATTCACCTACACCCATTTCCTTTTCAGGATTTACCTTGAGAGCCTTCAAAGCCATATAGGAAATTTATTTATCTTCCCTTTTCCACCTCTAGTACTAAAACCTGGATTGTCACTTCAAAACAAAACCTGGGAGCACCCCTCTTTGTTTGTTTCTTTTCACTTCTCTTCAAGTCTACCAGACATATTGTGAAAAAAGTTCGACTCAATGAGTACAGCTCTGCTTTAAGAGGAACAGATTGCCTGTAAGACACATGATCATGCTTATCAACTTGCAGACAACCAGTAAACAAGTTATGCTTTGTTGAATGCTGAAATCATTCAGATAAAGAGGCAGCACAAAATGTTTATTCTGGCTACCACAACAGGGTGAGGGATTGTAGTAGGGTGATTGCACACTCTAATCCGTTCCTGATAGTGGACCAAATCTAAGTTTTTCCTTGAGCATCAGTTTTACAGTGTTTCAATTTTCCTTCTGTTCTTTATTGTATTTGCTTAATTCTTCTTATTTGAGTTTTGATATAATCTTATATTCCAACCCGTTTGAAATGAGGGCTAACATTCCATTAGCCTTCCTCATTATTGGTGCATCAGTGTGCTAGTGTTCTGTGTTTTGTGTGAAAGTATTCTTGATTGGGTTGCAGCTTTCTGTGGTTTTTCTCCATACAAATAATATTATTCTTTTATTCTCACTACTGAAATGAACTAGTCTAATAACCATTTTAGTAATTGTCAAAATAACTGACAGAACTGTTCCACATTCCATTACTCATTACAGTCCAGGTGTGATCACAACAGCACTTTGTACAGTTGCTGTAAGATTTTTCTATCCTTATACTCCAATCCCCTTGGAATAAGGCCAACATTCCATTAGCCTTCCTGATTACCTACTGCACCAGTGTGCTAGCTCCAAGTCTCTTTGTGTTGCAGCTTCCTGCAGATATTTTTGTATTTAAATAATAATCTGTACTTTTGCTCTCCATTCCAAATGTTCTCCATGTCTTATTTTCTGACATTATATTCCATTTACAACCATTTTCCTCACTTACTTAATCTATCAATAACTCTCTGTGAACTGTTGGCATCCCTTTCACAACCCTGGAGAAAGTGAAGACTGCATATGCTGGAGATCAGAATCGAGAAGTCTGGTGCTGGAAAAGCACAGTCGGTTTGACAATATCGGAGGAGCAGGAAAATCGACGTCTTGAGTATAAGCATACCTGATGCTCGAAACATTGATTCTCCCTTTCACAACCTGCCTTTCCACCTATTTTCATGATGTCCCCAAATTTAGGTATAGTAGATTCACTTCCGTCCTTCAAGTCATTAACATGTTGTAAACACTAGATGTTCTAGCACTGATTCCTGTGAAACCCCATTGGTCACAGACCAACAATCTGAAAAAAGAACCCCTTAATCTGACTTGCTGTTTCCTGTCTTTTCACTAATTCTCAATCCATGCTAATAAACTATCTCCAACACCATGGGGTCTTATCTTATGACTGAGCCTTTGGAGAGCTAGCTTGTCAAATACCTTCTGGATATCCAAATGCAACACATCTACTGGTTCCTGTCTATCCATTCTGGTTAAAACCTTCCTAAAATATATTAAGAATTAGAAATCCCAGCTGATGTCATGCAGCAACTGCAGGAGTAGGGAAGGAGGAACAAGCAGAAAACATGACATTTTGCAGATAACATGATAAAAGACACTTTTCACTATTTTTATATACATGTGACAATGCATCTGATTGTAAATCTAAATCTAATCAAATCTAATCTACGATCAGATGTCAATACACCGTTGGGTGTAACAAGCATTGAATGGTCACATTTAATATAAACTGCAATTCACTTATATAACAAGTAAAGGAGCCAAATATATAATGGCATAGTTCTGGGGAAACGTCACTGGACCCAAAACATTAACTCTGATTTCTCTCCATCGAAGCTACTAGACAGACTGAGCTTTACCAGCAAATTTTATTTTTGTTTCTGATGTAACAGCATAGGCTAAGTTCATAGAAATAGTGGAAGAATTAAAGCAAATAGGTTGGAGAATGCTATTCATTTATGTTGACTTTAATTGGAAAATCACCTTTGAACAGATAATGCTGAAAACGTGGGATAAATACATACTAAAGATCAGAAAGCTGCAACAATTGGAACAATTGTGTCCCTAATTAGATTAGCAAGCAGATTGTAAGCGTTACAATGAAGAATACAAAGTTCATCAGAAATAATATCAGGGTATGAAAGCTAATATTCCTCTTAATGATTTGTGTAATTACTTTGTTGAGTAGGTCAACCACTTATCTAAAATTCATCCAATTCTCATTCCATTGATTTTTTTCACTGTAATATTCAAACTGAATACTTCCTTAAAATATTCACAACATGTCCTGCTCCGCAAACTGTACTGAGCTCAACTTTCTGACCAGTGTGGATTAAGTCAAAATGTTAAGACTTGTCTAAGTTACAAACTGATAAGGTTTGAAATAAATCTTTAGGCTTAAACTGGATATAATCCTGAGTCCTCTGAAAGGCAATGGACTACAATTGCGAGGCAATGTGAGTCACTGATGTTGGATTGGTGTTAGAGGATCGGAAATTTGCTAATAAGTGCTAATAAAAATAGAGAACAGTCACAAACAATTACAGATCCTGTTGATTTATGCAATGGATAAGCAGGAATAATGATGAAGGTTATTTAGTAGCGATCTAATAAATGGCAGCCAATAAAACTTCAAAGAGAAACATTTTGCTATATGATTTTAAAATTTTTTTTGAGGAAGACACAATTTAATGGATCATAACCACATTACTTTGACTATGAAATGCCATCAGTAGCTTCTCCTGGTCATTCATTGTGTGTATTCGGCCCATCGAGTCCACACCAACTCTTTGAAGAGCGTCCCACCCAGATTTACTCCCTTATCCCTGTAACCTTGCATGTTTCGATGGCTAACCCACCTAGACTGCACACCCTGGATATTATGAGCAATATAACATGGCCAATCCACCTGACTTGCACATCCTTTTATTGTGGGAGGAATTCAGAACACCTGGAGGAAACCACACAGACATGGAGAGAATGTGCAAACTCCACACAGTCAGTCGTCCTAGGGTGGAATCAAACCTGGATCCTTGGCACTGTGAGGCAGCAGTGCTAAACATTCAGCCACTATGCCACCCCAAGATTTCTGTGGCCTAATGCTTTTAGTGGGTCAGTGACGTGTTGTCCCCTGAAACGTTAGCCGACCTAACTTTGTCGATATTGGGTTCTAATTCCTCTGGGGCATCAGGAGGAGGGAAACAAAGAAGTTAGAATTGGATGCTAAGGAGAAAAGTTCACCTGTCACTATCAATATAAGTGACATTTGGGTAGCCGGCAGACCGAGATTGTGATGTGGAGGTGCCGGTGGT